>NC_083101.1:23166488-23470566 GCF_949774975.1 Lagenorhynchus albirostris
GTGTGTGTGAAATTAGAAAAATATTTATAGTAATATGGTAAAGGATTCATACACTTGATATATAAAAATGCTCACACTAATCAATAAGAAAACCCTAAAACTCTAGTGAACGCAGTGAGAAATTCACTGAAGAGGAAATACAACTGGCCAATTAACAAATTAGCCGTACTAAAGTTAATTAAAACAACAAGGTGAGTATTTGTTTAACCTGTTAAATAAACAGAGATTGAAGATAAAAATATTAGCCGGAGCTATGAGGCTCCAACTGCAGTCTTAAGAAGAGCAGGTAGATTGCAGAACTGGAGAGCTGTCATCCTCTTCATAATCTTCCTGGATTACAGTAAAAGGGTGTGAGAATGCAGTGGACATCACTTTTATCACCCAGACTGTGGTGACTTAATAGATGCAGCAATGTGGTTGGAAAATGGAGCTTGGCTTGCGTTTGACTTTATGTTAGATCAAGAACGAATCGATTGTCCACATCAAAGAGTGGAGGGTGTGTGGAAAGGGTTAAAGCAAGTCCCACACTATCACCTCGGCACCCTTACCTCAACCAGGCAATAGGTCCCTAATCTTTGGCCCCTTAAATGCCTTTGCCATTTGAGGATCTTCCCTGGCTGGATTCGTTCATCAACATTCTTTCATTACAGTAAAATTATATAACATGAACTTGGGAATGTATTCTCCTCCCCGTGCTGTTGAAGATCTTGGCTACATTCCTTCCTGAGCAAAAATACACAAGAACACACACACACACACACACACACACACACACAGACACGCGTGCATGCGTGCGATCCAAGAAGATTCAGTACTTTTGTCTCAAATACAGGTGATAAAATCAAAACTTAACAGACTTAGTGATAGGAGATAGGGGTAAAAAGAATCAGGTATTTGTGTCTCTTAGTCTAACTATCTGGTCCCCTTATCTAGAGAAGTGTAAGGCCTCCCCGCCCAGACCTTCATGAGCTCCCCTCTTAGATGTTCCCTCACATGGTGGAGAGAGGCCCAATCTAAACCTTCCCTTCTCTCCTTTTATCATTTTTTTCCTCCAGAAGTCCCACCTCTCTGTCCCCATTGCCAGACACTGTCCCTTCTCCAGAAGGTGTAAAGTCCTAAGACTCTTCATGTGTACTGTGAGTATTCACAATCGCCAGCTAAGCTGTTTTCTCCTTCATCTTTTGAAAGTGCTGGATGTAGCAGTAGGAGCAGTTTTCAGCTTCCAAGTAGGGGAGGAGGACATCTTGACTAAAAGCCTAATTTCTCCAAGCACTGACTTGGAGAAAAGGTGATAAATCTGATCTCACTCTATCCAGCCAACATAAAAGAACTAATTTAACCTGGTGGCATTCAGCAAGAAAGCCTCCTCTGAGGGTGTGCTGGGACCAGCTTTTGTTTTTTGGAAGCTCATGAAAATACTCTACTTGTATATTGTAGATGTTTTTTCTACTGAGCATCTATTGCTGTTGTAAAACCTCTAGCTCACCGCTCCCTAATGTGTTCTCAGCCATTTCTGGGGGTCCTGAAACTACCTTACAGTTTTTCCAAATTAGTAACATCTGTCATTCTTTTTCTCTTGGGCTCTGATTCCTTAAAATGAGACATCTCTGGAATGTACATTGTGAAATTCCTTTGGAAAGTTGCTGCCTTTTTCCATCCCATCACCAGGTATCCATGGCCCCCAAGGTTGACCTGCGCCCATCACACTGGCTTATAATACTCTACTAAAGAGGAAAAATTCCTTTCCCCACACACCCATTGTTGCAATAATCTAACATGATGATTGCCAGATAGCACTGCTCACATTGCCAACATCTTATGAAAATTCTGTGTGAAATCCCGTTCTTTTGTGACGAAATTCCGCAGGGTAGGTCAGAGGACCATTCTCTGAGACTCTGCCCCCCAAATCCTCCTGTCTCTCTACTCCCAGTTACTCCTAACCTGCTCCCAAGCCTTCCTCCAATTAGCCCAATTACGTAAAGCCTTGTGTTCTATTTTGAAACCTTCAATTTATCTAGTTTCAAATTTTTGAAACTGGTACTATAATCTCCTAGGCCTGGCTGCATTGGCTTTTCTCTGTGTCTTGTTTTTATCTCTTAGGGGAGGAGGATGGAGGGAAGAAAGGAAGGCGTCCAGGGATAGGGCAATCGGTGTGGATCAAGCACTAAACTGTTTTCACGTGACAAGGCTGGGTGACTGACTAAATTTAGTAGCGATGGAAGCCTCTTACAAGGTGTTTTTGTCCCAGAATTGTTCATCTTGGGCAAGCTAGAAATTGCAGCCCATGTGCCTTTCCTAAATCCTGTAGACCGTGTAGCACATTGTGGTAGAGTTCTCAAATTAGATCATGGGCATATGTCGAATAAGCATCAACGAAAAGAATGACAGTGGGAAAGGTCTAAGGAGTCACAGGTGATTGAACTATATACCTGATCATCCAATAGCTTCTAGAAAAATGGACTCACCTACACTGAAATCTACCTCTTCTATGCCTCCCACATACTCCTTTTACTCCCTGTACAAAAGCATGGTTTGAAAGCCAAAACAAACATGCTTTTTGCCCCAGTATAGGTGCCCAGTAATGTTTGCTCAGTGTTCAATGAATGGCAATTACAATCTCATGGATTTCTGGAGCAATTCATAGCTTTCAAAGCCAGATTCCACATATAATCTCATTGGATCCTCACAACAACTCAGTAAGGCAGGCAGACCAAGTTGTCTTAGCCTCATTTTAGAGATCGGCAGTTCTCAAACTTGTGTAGGTTTGGAGCAATCAGAGGTCATGGTGCCCTCTGAGGAATCATGCGAGCTACTGACATTTTAAATTATGTAGTAACTAATTGTAGATTCTGGGCAGCAATGTCCGACTATAGGCCAGGCAGAAGCCATGTGGGCTCTTGGTGGAGTAGGTGCGGGGGTGGGGGGAAGCAGAATGGTTCTGGAAGGCAAAAGCAGGGACTTTTCTACTAAGGTGATCTGAAGGCTTTTTAGGGATAAATTCAAGGAGAAAGATGAGGAACCTAAGCTAAGCAATGCAAGAGGTTCAGAGTTACAGGCGTGAAAACACGGGTTCCTGTTGGTTTCGTGATGTTCAAACAGAGAACCAAAATTAGCCAAAGTCACCTTATACTCTGATGAGATGGGCTGAATCACGCTGGAGGGCTCTTCTCTGAGACCTAGATGAAGGGAAAGGGAGGTTTGACCCTTTTCCTCCTTTTACGTAAACTGATCTTAGGGACCTCCCATGTGAAGAGCCCCTATTAGAGTTTGTCCTGCACGGAACTCAGGGAGAGTGGAAGGAAGCTAAGACCACCTGTAAGTCAGAGCGCGTGAACGATAGTCACAACTGGACTCCCCATCCAAGGATTGATGGACTGAAAACAACAACAACAATGCTTGGATTCCCCTTGGGAGTTATCATAGAGAAAAATGATGAGGACAGAGTCTCTTGGGGGTTAGTTTTGGTGAGTTGAGTGGAAAAAGGTTATCCTACAGTCCACACAGTATGAGAAAATGTTCCCATTTTGATCAGTGGTATTACTATTTCTTTTGGTATAAGGCTCACAACGGCAGCATTCTCTTACTCTTTCTTGTCCCTTATAGACCTAGAGTGTATAGAAATGACAAATATCTATTGAGCCAGTGCCGTCTTGTCGATTTTACATATGGAGAAACTGTTGTCTTCTGCTCTGTTGCCACTCTTGTAAAACTCCTCATTCTATCATGGATGATTTTCTGCAATTCCCAACATGCTTCTCTGAATCAGTGTCTGCCACTAGCCTGTACAGCGTTTGTTACCAATCCATCCTAAAGCATGTCTTTCCCCCATCACTGTCCCTGCTCAAGAGCCCTTAATGTTTCTTCTAAGTTGCTTATTGACCTCAAACTCCTCTCTTTAAAGTCCCTCCATAATCTGACCACAGTCTACTTATCCAATCTTAGTTTTCTTACACCTCATCTCCAACCTGCTCTACATAGGGGGGATTCAATGTTCAACATTCAACTTTCATACAACTCACATTTCCACATGTCATATATTAACACTCTATTGTCCTCCACGTGCAAAGGCTATTTTTTTTTGCTTTTTTTTTAATTGAAGTAAAATTGATTTACAATATTGTGTTACTTTCAGGTATACAACAAAGTGATTCAGTTATATTTTTTTTCACATTCTTTTCCATTATAGGTTATTATAAGATATTGAGTATAGTTCCCTGTGCTATACACTTGTTGGATATCTTTTTTTGTTTCCATTTACTCTTTCATTTTTTTTTTGACATCTTTATTGGAGTATAATTGCTTTACAATGTTCTGTTAGTTTCTGCTGTATAACAAAGTGAATCAGCTATACGTATACATATATCCCATATCCCCTCCCTCTTGCATCTCCCTCCCACCCTCCCTATCCCACCCTCTAGGTGGTCACAAAGCACCGAGCTGATCTCGCTGTGCTATGCGGCTGCTTCCTACTAGCTATTTTACATTTGGTAGTGTATATATGTCCATGCCACTCTCTCACTTCATCCCAGCTTACTCTTCCCCCTCCCTGTGTCCTCAAGTCCATTCTCTATGTCTGCATCTTTATTCCTGTCCTGGCCCTAGGTTCGTCAGAAACTTTTTTTTTTTTTTTTTAGATTCCATATATATATGTGTTAGCATAGGGTATTTATTTTTCTCTTTCTGACTTATTTCACTCTGTATGACAGACTCTAGGTCCATCCACCTCACTACAAATAACTCAATTTCGTTTCTTTTTATGGCTGAGTAATATTCCATTGTATACATGTGCCACATCTTCTTTATCCATTCATCGGTCGATGGACACTTAGGTTGCTTCCATGACCTGGCTATTGTAAATAGTGCTGCAGTGAACATTGTGGTACATGATTCTTTTTGAATTATGGTTTTCTCAGGGTATATGCCCAGTAGTGGGATTGCTGCGTCATATGGTGGTTCTATTTTTGGTTTTTAAGAAACCTCCATACTGTTCTCCATAGTGGCTGTATCAATTTACACTCGCCAACAGTGCAAGAGTGTTCCCTTTTCTCCACACCCTCTCCAGCATTTATCGTTTGTAGATTTTTTGATGATGGCCATTCTGACTGGTGTGAGGTGATACCTCACTGTAGTTTTGATTTGCATTTCTCTAATGATTAGTGATGCTGAGCATCCTTTCATGTGTTTGTTGGCAATCTGTATATCTACTTTGGAGAAATGTCTATTTAGGTCTTCCGCCCATTTGTGAATTGGGTTTTTTTGTTATTGAGCTGCATGAGCTGCTTATAAATTTTGGAGATTAATCCTTTGTCAGCTGCTTCATTTGCAAATATTTTCTCCCATTCTGAGGGTTGTCTTTTGGTCTTGTTTATGGTTTCCTTTGCTGTGCAAAAGCTTTGAAGTTTCATTAGGTCCCATTTGTTTATTTTTGTTTTTATTTCCATTTCTCTAGGAGGTGGGTCTAAAAGGATCCTGCTGTGATTTATGTCCTTATTGTAGGTCTTTTCCTTCTCTTCTGTTTCCTGCCTAGAGAAGTTCCTTTAGCATTTGTTGTAAAGCTGGTTTGGTGATACTGAATTCTCTTAGCTTTTGCTTATCTGTAAAGGTGTTAATTTCTCCACCAAATCTGAATGAGATCCTTGCTGTGTAGAGTAATCTTGGTTGTAGGTTTTTCTCCTTCATCACTTTAAATATGTCCTGCCACTCCCTTCTGGCGTGCAGAGTTTCTGCTGAAAGATCAGCTGTTAACCTTATGGGGATTCCCTTGTATGTTATTTGTTGTTTTTCCCTTGCTGCTTTTGATATTTTTTCTTTGTAGTTAATTTTTGATAGTTTGATTAATATGTGTCTTGGTGTGCTTCTCCCTGGATTTATCCTGTATGTGACTCTGTGCTTCCTGGACTTGATTAACTATTTCCTTTCCCATATTAGGGAAGTTTTCAACTATAATCTCTTCAAATATTTTCTCAATCCCTTTCTTTTTCTCTTCTTCTTCTGGGACCCCTATAATTCGAATGTTGGTGCGTTTAATGTTGTCCCAGAGGTCTCTGAGACTGTCCTCAATTCTTTTCATTCTTTTTTCTTTATTCTGCTCCCTAGCAGTTATTTCCACCATTTTATCTTCCAGCTCACTTCATTCTTCTGCCTCAGTTATTCTGTTATTGATTCCTTCTATAGTATTTTTAATTTCAGTTATTGTGTTGTTCATCACTGTTTGTTTGCTCTTTAGTTCTTCTAGATCCTTGTTAAATGTTTCTTGGGTTTTCTCCATTCTTTTTTCGAGATTTTGGGTCATCTTTACTCTCACTACTCTGAATTCTTTTTCAGGTAGGTTGCCTATTTCGTCTCCATTTATTTTGGTCTGTTAGGTTTGTACCTTGCTTCTTCGTCTATAACATTTTTTTGTCGTTTCATTTTTTTTTTTTTTGATGTGTTGGGCTGTATTCCTGTCTTACTGGTTGTTGGCCTTTGACATCCAGCACTGGAGTTTGCAAGCAGTTGGATAGAGCCGGGTCTTGATGCTGAGATTAGGACCTCCAGGAAGCCTCACTCTGATTAATATTCCCTGGGGTCTGAGGTTCTCTGTTACCTATTTTATATATAGTAGTGTGTTTATGTTAATCCGGAACTCCTAATTCCTCTCTCCCCCACCCCTTTCCCCTTTGGTAACCAAAATTTGTTATGTTTGTGGGTCTATTTCTCTTTTGTATATGAGTTCATTTGTATCATTTTTGGTTTATAGTTCACATATAAGTGATATCATATTGTAACAGGGAAGAACCAAATCTGACTACATGTTGGACCTGTTTCTTTTACTTTAACATTTGCTTTCCACTGCTTTTGTTCACTCAGAGGATACTGTCTATACATAATGGCCTACCTTGGGGAACCCTGCCCCTCTGCCTGAATGTTAAACCAGAGTGCCTTTGTTCAGGGAAACATCCAGACGCTGTCCACCTGTGGATGGCTACAAGAAAGAAGAAATTAACCCATCCCCTCCCCGAGGCTGGCCATTCCAGGTGATATTTGCCAAACTTATGGCCTTTTTACTTCACTTCCTCATCTCCTCCCCATCTCTGTGCTATAAAAGAAACTGGCATCCAAACCCCGATAAGATGGTTATTTTGAGACTTTAGTGTGCCTTCTTCTCAGTCTGCTGGCTTTCCAAATACAGTCGTATTCCTTGCTCGACACCTCGTCTCCAATTTATTGGCCTGTCGTGCAGCAAGCTGAGTGAGCTAGTACTCCATAACAATATGATATTTCTCTTTCTCTGTCTGGGTAACTTCACTAAGTATGATAATCTTGGACTTCCCTGGGGGCACAGTGGTTAAGAATCCGCCTGCCAGTGCAGGGGACACAGGTTCAACCCCTGGTCTGGAAAGATCCCACATGCCACGGAGCAACAAAGCCCGTGCACCACAACTACTGAGCCTGCGCTCTAGAGCCCATGAGCCACAAGTACTGAGCCTGCGTGCCACAACTACTGAAGACCACGTGCCTAGAGCCCATGCTCTGCAGCAAGAGAAGCCACCGAATGAGAAGCCTGCACACCATAACAAAGAGTAGCACCCACTCACTGCAACTAGAGAAAGCCCGCATGCAGCAATGAAGACCCAATGCAGCCAAAAATAAATTTATAAATTTATTTTTTAAAAGTCTTAAAAAAATGAGTATGATAATCTCTAGATCCATCCATGTTGCTACAGATGGCATTATTTCATTCTTTTTATGGCTGAGTAATATTCCGTCGTATATATATGTACCACATCTTCTTTATCCATTCATCTGTTGATGGACATTTAGGTTGCTTCCATGTCTTGGCTGTGGTAAATAGTGCTGCAGTGAATATTGGGATGGATGTATCCTTTCAAATTATGGTTTTCTCTGGATATATGCCCAGGAGTGGGATTGCTGGGTCATATGGTAGCTCTATTTTTAGTTTTTTAAGGAGCTGTTTTTCATATAACTTAACAGCAATGATTTTTTTCCAGACTTTTTTTTTCTTTTTCTTATTGAAGTACAGTTGATTTACAATGTTGTGTTAGTTTCAAGTGAACAGCAAAGTGATTCATTGATATATATGTGTATATATGTATGTATCTATATATTCTTTTTCAGATTCTTTTCCGTTATAGGTTATTATAAGGTATTGAATATAGTTCCCTGTTCTATACAGTAAGTCCTTTATCTATTTCATATATAGTAGTATGTATCTGTTAATCCCAAATTCCTAATCTATCCCTGCCCCTCCTTTTTTTCATACCTAAGAAAAGTTTCCAGTGGACAAGTAATATTAGCTTTTATATTTTAATTAAATGTGTAATAAACAAAAGTGGGTCTGGTGCAAGAATAAAAACACAAATCACTGGGTGAAAAACAGAAATGCTTAAACATTGCCATGTCAGATATTATCTCAACAGGTTGTATAGGAAACATCACAAAGCAACAGAGATAGATTGATGTCCCATAAACTGAATCGAGGAAAATGTACGTATATCCTCATCTCTTCCCTCAACAACAAAATAAATAGTGAAAATATTAAAGAGTAAAATGTTCATGGATACAATGGGGGAGGAATATATATAATATTTTATTTGTTGGGGGGGTACATCCTTTATCCTTTCTGTATTTTGATTGTCCTAGGTTTTTATAATGTGTTTTGATCATTACAGAAAAGGTTTAAAAAGTAAAGTTACTTTTTGTTATTAGGAAAAATATGACTATACACTAATAACCATAAAAGGAGAGGATCTTTTCAAGTATGCAATCAATGGAAAAATGACAAAAGACATGATCAACAGATTTGACTAAAAAATTAATTTCTGTGCCTAAAAAACTATTAATTACCAAAAAACTTAAAATATAAAGAGACTCTCACAAATAGAAAATCAGACCTCCTGGGCTTCCCTGGTGGCGCAGTGGTTGAGAGTCCGCCTGACGATGCAGGGGACGCAGGTTCGTGCCCTGGTCCGGGAAGATCCCACATGCCGCGGAGCGGCTGGGCCCGTGGGCCATGGCTGCTGGGCCTGCGCGACCGGAGCCTGTGCTCTGCGACGGGAGAGGCCACAGCAGTGAGAGGCCCGCGTATCGCAAAAAAAAAAAATCAGACCTCCTAATAAAAAATTAAATACTAAGTAATTTTATAAAAAATAGAAATATGTTCAACCATATTAGTAATCAAGGAAATACAAATTAAAACTATAATAATATAACAGCTTTCCTATCAATTTAACAAAGAATAATTAAAGTCATAAAAATCAATGCTAACGCTGGTGATGGTATGGCAAGGTGAGCAAGTTCAAGAATGTGCTGGTGTCTGTAAATTGGCACAAGCGCTCAAGAAGGAAGTTTGCATCAAGATCACTAAAAAGAGTAAATTCCTAGGAAGTTACTCTCAGAAAATAAGAGTTTCCACAATTACTTATTGGAGAGACACGCATCACAGTTTTCTGTGATGTTGTTTTGTGACTAAGTTTGTAAAGAGCATGAGAAAAAAGCCAGTTAAAACACAATGCACCCAAATGATAGAATGGTATGCAACAATTACAAATCAAGTGGGTCTGAGTTCATTAGATAATGGGAAAATGCCCCTGGCATAACATTAAGGGAGGGAGCAAAATGCAAAATCGTGTAGTAATAAAATGGTGATTTGCTTAAACTAAATTACATCTGTGTATATATAACATCAACATATAAACAGTGGTGATAATACAGTCTTGGAAATAGTATCTCAGTTAATTATTTTTCTACGTTCCTGTTCTCAGTATTTTGAAATGTTTTTATAATAAAAGCAATCAGGAAGACACAATTAACTATAGATTTTTTACAAGAAGCCTTGGAGGCTTTGGGGGGACTGTAAGCCACCTGTGGCCATGAGAGAAGTAAATGAAGACTCAAGTGTTTTCTAATATAAAGAAAACAAAGGGACCTTTCAGTAGGAAAGAAGCAATGACGCGGCTTTAGTCAATTCTCCTCCTTAGTGCTTCCCTGAGCCTCAGTTTATCAGAGCGCACGCTGAGGTCCGTTTTCTGTGTTTACAGAATGTTTGCTGATTCAAGCAGATCGTTTTCTAAACTGACTCACATGTAACATCTCCCTCACTCCAAGTGACAGGCATTTCCCTGACCTCAGTCTGTGTTCCAGCTCTTTCCATGCCTGAAGGGAAATCCAAGGACTTTTAGGATCCGGATCTAAGAAGTTTGGGGTAACCATGTACTTTTCCTTACTATTACCCCAGTGCATATGTATCTCACTGCAGCCACAGCCCACAAAAGCCAGAGGCATGAGTTTGCCCCAGGCTGGCAGAAATTGCCCCATGATGGCTATAATTGCCATAATACTAGATAATTTACCTTTTGTAAACACTTTGCCCTTGGCACAGTTTTGGATACATACAGTTTCATTCACTTCCCTGAAGGCGCGTTGTAGGGATTGGGTGATGCTTGAGGATGGCCCTTTTCTCTTTCGGTCTTTCTGTGAGTCCTTGGCCTCTTGCCTTTCTTTTTCTCCCCACTATCTGAGCTGTGTACTATTCATACTACACGCCATTGTGACTCCTCCCCCATAACCTTGAGCCAGTGCCAAGTGCCTTTCAAATAGTAGAGCTCCTTCCTGCTCTGTCCCATAGACTAGCCGTCGACCCAGGGACCTAGCAGAGTTTTGCTTCCTACTAGTAAAGGGATCACTGAAGGTTATATTCCCATCTCAATGCTGAAATGCCAAGCAGATGTGCTTGTTTATTTTGAATAAGCATTTTTCCTGGTAAATGACTCACTTCTGAATGTTGCAGTTGCCCTTGATGTCTGGGAAGAGCAGTTTTTGCATTTTTCATCAATATCACAAGGTTGATCTTCAGCCGATACGTGCAGGTATGGCCAGTTGAACCCGCTGTTAAATTATGGGAATGTATAATGGCTGATACGTAGCCTCTGTCCTCATGTCCCACCTCACTGAGGCTGTCCCAGTCCTTCCCCTTGGACACCCTGGATCTCCCCCAATCTAGCAACTGAAAGGGTGAATACCGGGCCAGGCACCCCGCTGAGCTGATGCACAGCTGCTGTCCATTTGGACTGATCAGTGCCCAAGTCACTCAGGGTGTGAGTTGGTTTTGGGTTTTTTGGTTTTTTGGTTTTGGCCACACCACACAGCTTGTGGGATGTTAGTTCCCCGACCAGGGATTGAACCAGGGCCGTCAGCAGTGAAAGCGCAGAGTCCTCACTACTGGACCGCCAGGGAATTCCCAGTGTGGGAGATATTTTAATTGATCCTCCTGCATCATTATGGTGTTGAAGGCGTGATACACCAGACTGACATAAATCAATCCGACATCAATCAATCCGGTTGTTAGCAAAAAACTTCTTGCCTTGCGGTTCTCTAACATGAACGCCCAACAGAATCACCCGAAGGGCTAGTTTAAACGCGCACCTCTGGGCCCCGCCCTCAGAGATTCTGATTCAGGAGGTCCAGGATGGGGCCTGAGAATTTGCGTTTCTCACAATTCCCAGGCGAGGCTGAAACTGAAGCTCCCAGTCCTCTGTTCCACAGGCAGCTCCCTGATAGAAACGATCTCTAGAGCAGCACTTCTCAAACACCCGTATGCATAAGAATCACCTGGGGAACCTTGTAATACAGATTCTTATTCAGTGCATCTGGGATAGAGCCTGAAATTCTGGGATAAAGCCTGAAATTCTGCTTTTCTCTCAAGCCCCCAGGTGATTCCACTATCTATGACCTTGAATAACAAGGTCTTCTACAGGGAATTCATGCTTCTCATCCACATAATGAAAGTCTTCCTTATAAATCCTTTATTCTCTCTGTATACAATTCCCTTCTCGACCTCCTTCTTTCATTTCTTATTCTTTGCTGTTGTTGTAGTTCCTGTAGCTTCTTTCATTTTTTTCTTTTAACAAATTCGCAGGTGATGCTGATACTGTTAGTCTGTGAGCTTACTAAGTAGTAACACCTCGTAGTGGCTGTAATTCTAGACCTCGGTGGCAGAGCACTTCAGAACAGCCCCTTCTTCCTCTCATGCGAATCCTCGAACTTCCCCCTCTCACCACTCAACTAAAGCCTAAACTGACATGAAGAGGAAGATATCACCCACCGGAGTCTTTGGTAAGAGAGAATAAACTGGCTTTTTTTCTTTAGGATAAGACTAATAATGATCTGCGTTTTGTACTAAATAGTTCTCTAGCTGCTTCTATGGTCCTTCACATTTTGGCGTGTCTCTGTAAGTTCTGAGGTGGATTACAAGTCATGTGTGTGAATGATTTATCTCTTTATTCTTATTTTTTAGTTATTCTTTTAAAAATTGTTTTCACTTGGCCTCTTTTGCTCGTCCTCTCTCCCGCTTTGTTTTCTCCCTTTCTCTCTTTACTTTTCTTCCCACTCTCTGTTTTTTTCTTGCCAATGTCTTCAAGATTTCAAATTCCCAACCCACTCTCCGGATTCCACCCCTGAATAATTTTTTTTTTTTTTTAATGCAACCCTGACTTCTCAAAAAGAGACTCCACCCAGACTGTTTTGGAGCTTCATGATTCCAACAATGAGATCAGAAATGAGTCTAGGAAAATTACGTGTGAGTGCGTGTCGGGGAAACAAAGAAAGCAGTCAAGTGTAAAAGGAAAGGCTCGAGTGCGCTTTTCTAGAAAATACTTGACTAGGAGCTTTTATCCAGGACTAGAAATTGCCCTGCTTACCAACTAAGCACTTTCTCTGCAAAACATAAAAAAGATGTCTGTTTTTATGAACTTGGTCATTTCCTGGACTTTAATAATGCTTTTCCTGGACTTTAATAGCGCTTGATTCCAGTTGGATATAAACAGACTTCTGTGATCCATCGGCTTGTACCCTCCCTGCCCGTGGGCTGGGCAAGCTGCTTAGCAGCTAATTCTGTGGAAAAGTCTACAAGCCCTAGTGCCGGAAGGCAGAAATCCTGGCCCAGGCTTGCTCCACTTCTGGGAACCCAGGGACATGGCAGGAGTTTGTTGGTTAAGTAGCTGTGCCTGAGAGTTAATTCTGTACCATCTCCTTTCCAAATGCAGTGGAGAGAAGTTCAAGAAGATCTATATTCCATAAGGAAAAGAATAGTAAAGATGATGGATAGCTTCTGATGCAGAGGAAAAAAAGGAATTCACTGCATTCAGTTCATCCAGTACTAAGTAGCTTTCTAAGGGACCTGCAGATTCCAGCTGACCCTGTGTTCCTCCCTATCTGACAGGTGACCCAGACTTGAATTCTAAATTGATTCCGGCTAGGATAAGTTATCTAAGGGCTGCACCTCGATTATCTCATCTGTAGAGTGAACACAATCACCTTAACTAACAGGGTATTTGCAAAATAACATAAATGACATTGATGCCAAGAATGGAGCCCACACTTCAAAACTGGTTCTCAACCTAGGGCTTGGAAGATGTTCAATATGCATCAACATCTGCCTTTCCTTCTTGAATGAAAAAGACAGAAAAGAAGAAGGAGAGGCAATGATAGGATCTTCAGTGGATAACCATGAATAAAATTCCTGGCTGTGATGGTAGAAGCATCAAAATCAGCAGTCTCAAACTCAAATGCCAGTAGAAGCCGGGCAAGTAATATTAATAAGCAAAGCACCCCAGGGACAAAGAAAAAAGAATACAACAGACAGTGGCAAGACAATAGAAATGCTTCAAATATCTATTCTCGTGGTAGAAGACAAATAGCTGCACACCCACAAGAAAAATGGCTTCTTGCCACTCCACCTTGGGTTCTTGAAGCAATGGAAGATGATGGGGACGGGACTCAGCTGGATAGGGCAATGCCCCCTCCAGAGGGGCAGCCACTGCTCTCCACCTGACAGTCATCATGTGACACAAAATGAAAGGCCCAGCATTGCCGGATCTTAGGACTCTTTGCAAGATAAGTAAGAGGCTCTGTTGATTCCTAAAATATTCCATTTTACCAACGTTGGCCAACCCTATGGTACGATCAACATAGTGGGCCATCAGAGGCTTGTGGACATTAGGTTACAACCTATGTCGCTTCTCCTTTTTAGAGCTCTGTCAGCTCAGAAGGGAGCACATTGGGTTGCGGTTTGCTTTCTGTTCGCTAAGAGGTAAGAAAACCCTTTCAGAAGTAGAAACTTGGAAAGCCAGAATGGTGCATGCCTTTACTGGCTTCAGCTAGGAGCTGTACACACTTCACGAGACTTCTTTATATCTGTTAATTATCATCATATCCCGAAGAGGTGAGCGCTATCTCCATTTCACAGATGAGGAAATAGAAGATTAGATAAGCAGTAATTTGCTCAAGAGCTCACAGTAGCAGCACTCAGGTTTGACACCAAGTTGTTTTATCCAAGTTTAGTGCCTCTCATATACCGTAAAGTGGCATAATAACATTTGTCTGAGTCTAAAGCTCATTTTCCTTCCACCTTCTCCCTTGATAAATATTAAGCAGTTAGGGAGGCTCAGAAAGGAACTTAGATGACTGGAATGCCAGTTGGTAAATAGTTATTTCAGAGCATTAATGACTATTTTGAGTCTGGACACATTGCAGGCCAGAAATTAGATTCCTCAATCCTGAAGTTAGATTTTGCTCTACTATTGTGTGCCTTGTTTGAGAGATTTTTAAACACCAGTGACCACGTTGAGTCATAGTTCTTGCGGTTTGACCCAGGTGGAGAAATTTCTGTAATACTGTATCTGAGTGTTTACCAGGTAAGTATTAGAAATTCCAGCTTAATTCAGTTTCAGCTGTAAAGGAATTTGCTGTCTGTGGAAACAAATGTCAGGCTTAGATAGCACTTCCAGCAACATTTCATCCAGTGGACCAAACCAAAAACCCAGGTTTCCTCTCTGTCGCCTCACTGCTTTCTGAAACATTGGTCTTAAAGACTGGGTTCCTGTGTGTTTTATAACAGCTGCCAGCCAGCATCTTGTTTACATTCAGATGAAGAAAGAGGAAATTTCAGTAACTGTCACAAGGGCTAGGAATTGCTTTCTCTTGCTTTCTTGTTCTCTCGTGCTTAACCCTTGGCCTAAAGATAGGATTGTTGGTTGGATTAAGATCATCAGGGTGGAGCCCTGGACTTAGATGAATCCCATACAAACCGCATAGCTGCTGTAAAATGGAGGAGGGATAAATTCACCCACAGAAAAATCCGTGTATTTTTGGTAGAAAGTGGAAGAAATGGGTGCTGGGAAGCAACAAAAAACAACTTGGCCGAGGCTGTACAAGAAATATTCATAGCTCTTCATCTAACACACACTAAAAAGAAAGGCAGATAATTCGTTCCTGAGAGACCTGAATGGAGGAGTGGAAAAAACCGAAAGAATGATCTTGCTGGTTTTGTTTTATTGTAGAATTCTGCAGTTTCTTACTTTGTGGTGATGGCTGGTGTTGTTGCTCTGAGGAAGGTCTGAGGAACATTGGTCCTGGCCATGTTTGGGTTTTCTTCTGACATTAACTTTTGAAAAATAACAAATCATCCTGTGCAGAGTTTGGCAAGCTGCTGCTATCTTTGTAAGGCCCAGCAGCTAAAAATGTTTACTTTTTTAAAAGATTTAAAAACAAAGAATATGAACCAAAGACTGCATGTGGTCCATAAAGCCCCCAATATTATCTGGTTCTTGGCAGAAAAAGTTGGCCAAACCCTGGTCCAGTCCATGAAAGTGAAGTTTCATTACTTCCTAAATAAGTAGAGCAAAAATAACTAAGTTTAGGGAATCTGTGACTCATAAAACCAAATGTACAAGAAACATTATTATAGGATTAGGCTTTAGTATCTTTCTCAACTGCAAACTAATCCCTTCAAAATCCTAAATGAAAATAACTTTCATCTATTTAATATTACTTTGCTTATTTCTCATTTGGTGGTTGCCAGGGCTGGGGAAGGGAGGGGGTGCATGGAAGGTTAACAAGAGACAGACACATTTTTGACTCCGCCCACAAGGCCAGCAGTTGGCTGATTTTTGGCTGACCACACACTGACTAACTAGTCATAGCATCAAAATGAAATTAGCTCCATGTCTGCCAAAGTTCCAGATTCTAAGATGTCATGTTCAATGATGTCATAGAGAAGGTACCCTTATATTCCAGCTAGGATCCGATAGTTGATAGGAGACAGCTACAGTCAGCCAACTGAACCAACAGGAGAGTTTTGTCAGCAATTCCCAGGTGTAAGTCATGGTGCAGAATATTAGAGACATGGCAAGTATTTATGTGGCTTCAAGGAGTATTTCAAAAGAGACATCTTGAGAGCAGATTTGATCAACTTTAAGGAATATTTCCTCCATCCAGTACTCCTTCATTGCTCTGTAGCAAGAGGAGATTTTTCTTTTTTCATGCTTGTTCTTCATGTTGTTTCTTGAGGGATGGCACTCTCTAGAGAGTAGCCAAGAGAAAAATTGATCAAAAAGAGTTTTATCCCTTCCTCCGTCTCATTTCTTGCTCTGACTCTAGCTGGATCCAGGCCAGCTCCTAACATAGCCCATCCTGTACCTGATCCCACCAATTTTACCTTAGTTGTACCTGGAAAATTTTATGGAAGTAAAATAGTCCACATATTTCTTTTATCCCAGGAAAGAGAACAGAACCCCTAGACATGCCTATAGAATGGACCAGGGGCATTAACAAGTGTTTAGGTGGTATTTCATAAAATCACTTTCTATCCATTGTCCAATGGTACTGCCACAACAAATCTCAATACATATATGGGCCAGGGATAATTCTTTATGTAAAGAAAATTGCCTCTAAAAGAGTGGTTAAGGGCCTACATCATTTAGAGGTAGAGCAGGCATTTAGCATCCAGACATTCTGATGTGACCACATTACAGGAGGACCAGGAGCTGGAGGGAAGAGGGACACATAGGGGCTGGGTCTTCCCTCCACTAGCACCCTCAGAATTAGACTTTTGACACTTTCCCCAAATGTGCCTGCATGTAAGATCACAAATATGAGAGCGACCAGATTGAAAGAAGGCATTGCCATGTACCTTTGACATAAAAAAATGTTTTAGAAATAGCACACACTTGCTAATGATTTTGGTAATTCTTCTTTTTTTGGTTTTCTGGGACTCTCATAGAGTAGCTTGGAGTCTCACTCATCCTCTGAGAAGCCCTCTCCATCTCCTCCTCAGAGACCTATTCTGAGGGCCTACTGTCTCCTTTATGTCTTTATTCAAATGTCACATCGAGGTGGACCTTGGCCACCCCAACTGTGATTGTCATCCAGTGCCCATCTTTCCCTCCTGTTTTATTCCTCTCCTTTTTTCTTTATTAGCAATGATCACAAATTTACTATATATTTTACTTATTAATCTTACCATTGGTTTCCCCACCAAATGTAAGCTCCATGAAGGCCGTGGGTGGAATGTTTTGTTTTTTGTCTATGCTATATCCTAGCAGCGTGTCCAGTAGCTGGCATAGAGTCAGCCTCAGTAGGTACATGTGGGATCACTATGCATACCATGGGAGTATTACCTTCAGAGAACTTAGCCAAGTCAAATTCATTGGACCAGGTAGTCCATTTTACACCCTAACAACTACTGAGAAGAGAAGACATGTATGCTTTTGAGGATGGCATCTACCTTATAACTTCAGAAGCAACTGAGAAGTGGAGGCTTGGCGTGGCTTTTTGAAAAGTTAGTCACCCCTCTCTTGGAGGAATATTGGTAAAGGAAGAGCATGTCTTCTTTGAGTCATCCGTTTCACTTCTTGAAAGTAAATCAAATGGCAATGTTAATTGTCAAGACTCCCCTATTATGAAGTATATGCCATCTGTATGGAATTAACCCCATCCCTATTTCCAGTGATAGGCCCTGATTGATTTAACTCAATTAGTGATCCCATCCCTCCGTATTAATTAGTGGTCCAGGTATAAGCGCATGATGGCATTTGGGCCAGAGAGAGGAAGAGTGAGCCCCGTTACTGTAAAGAACTCAGGAGACGATTTTGTCTAGTGGTTAAGGAAATGGACTCTGGGGTCAAGCTTACTAGGTTAGCAATCCCAACTACACCACTCACCAGCTGGTTGACTATGAGAAAGTTAATAAATGTTAGTTTTTTCATCTGTGAAATTGGGATAATAATAATAATATCCACTGCATAGGGTGGTTGTAGAGATTAAGGAAGAGAATACCAAGCGCAGAGTAAATTAGATACTCTTGGTAGAATTCCAGTGAGAAAAGGAAAAGTAAATCTTGAACAGAGCACTGTGTATTAGCAGATCATTCATTCATCAACTAAATGCTCCATGAGCACTTACCAGGTGCCAGTTAGGGGCCATGGAGGCACAGAAGTGAGTCAGGATTGAGTTCTGCAGGGACTTGTTGGAAAGACAAGCCGTGCATGAAATAACTAGTGTAGGACATTGTTCACAAAGCAATCAAGCATAGATACCATGATCTGAGGTCCCAGGAGGGAAAATCTTACTTTACTTAGATGATACAGACAGTTGGTAGAAAAAATTCACTTAAGACATTCAGCAAGAAGCATGTCTAATCCTTAAATATATGGTTTTAACTATATCTTTAATAATGATCAGCCCACCCCCCCCCAAAACCAAACAAAACAAAATCAAGAAATGATTCAAGGTATTAGGTTAGCTCTCCTTTAGATTTCTCTGTTAATGCATGTTTAGGTCCTTGTTTAAAAAATCAAATATAGATGTCCACCTTGAACACCCATTCATCCCCGCCTTCCACCCCTCATCTCTCACTATCCAATCTCAGTCTCTCCCCAGAGGTATCCAACCATTATCAACCACCATTACCAACCCATCTGGTAAATAGAATCCTAACCTTTTTGTGTGGGTTTATCATCACTTATGTATACTTAGAAAGATAAATGTATATATATGCCCTCAGGGACATTTAGGAAAGGTTGGATCCCCTGGAGAACAATGGGGTGGGGCACCATAACTAAGCTGTCATTTTATTCCCTGCAAGACATTATGAGATTCAGTGATTGTGCACATTTCCTCATTTATGCTCTGGTCTCAGGATGAATTAAAAGCACTTTTGAAATCTGCCGAAAACAAACTTGTAGTAATTGAATTTTCAGCAAAATGGTGTGGTCCTTGCAAAAGAATTTATCCTCTTTTTCATGTAAGTATCATCAGTGTCTATTTCACAGCTTTAGAAGGAATTTAAAGTTCTTAAATAGTTTTCCCAATAAATCTTAAAAGTTTTGCCTTTATGAGCCATTATGGAATAACAGCTTCCCCCCCCCACTTGGTGCCTACTTCTTTTTTTATTATTATTTTTAAAATTTTTCAATTTTATTTAAGTATAGTTGATTTACAATGTTGTGTTAGTTTCAGGCATACAGCACAATGATTTGGACGGATAGATAGATAGATAGATTGATAGGGATAGAGATATTCTTTTTCAGATTCTTTTCCCTTACAAGTTACAAAATATTGAGTATAGTTCTCTATGCTACACAGTAGGTCCTTGTTGGTTAACTGTTTTATGTATAGCAGTGTGTATGTGTTAATAGCAACCTCCTAATTTACCCCTACCCCCCTTTCCCCTTTAGTAACCATAAGTTTGTTTTAAAATGACTGTACTATCCAAGGCAATCTATAGATTCAGTGCAATCCTCATCAAATTACTAATGGCTTTTTTCACAGAAGAGAAAAAAAATTTTTTTTCATTTGTAAGGAAACACAACTAACCAATAGCAATCTTGAGAAAGAAAAACAGAGTTGGAGGAATCAGGCTCCCTGATTTCAGACCTCACTAACAAAGCCACAGTAATCAAAGCAGTATGGTACTGGCACAAAAACAGACATATGTAGATCAGTCGAACAAGATAGAAAGCCCAGAAATAAACCCACGCCCCTATGGTCAATTAATCTATGACAAAGGAGGCAAGAATATACAACGGAGAAAAGACCGTCCTTTTAGTAAATGGTGCTGGGAAAACTGGACAGCCACATTTAAAAGAATGAAATTAGAACATTCACTAGCACCATATACAAAAATAAACTCAGAATGGATTAAAGACCTAAATGTAAGACCGGATATTATAAAACTTCTAGAGGAAAACATAGGCAGAACACTCTTTGACATAAATCACAGCAGTATCTTTTTAGATCCGTCTCCTAAAGTAATGGAAATAAAAACAAAAATAAACAAATGGGACCTAATTAAACAAAATATTTTGCACAGAATCATAGTTTTTTGAAGCATCCTGGTTAACCTGAATATAATATAGTGAGATCTAATTAGATCATTAGTATACACACCAGAAAATTAATGTTACTTGTCTATGGATAATTCTGCAAGGATCATCAAAAGGTGCGAAAGAGTACAATTGTACAAAGCAATGGATTATTCATAATAATGACATTTTACCTAAGTTCCAGAATTCAGAACTTCCAAATATTGGAATAGATTACAGATGAACATGATACTTGTTTTTAACTATAATATAAAAGAATAAACTGCTCCCAATCCTTCCACCCTATTATCAGAACAAATCCTATGTCTCACATATTCCTTTCATATCTGAACTCCTTTATAAAATATCTTAGTAAAACATTCCACTTAGTTGTAATCATATACTTATATTCAGATCTTTTTCCATATACACATTTGTTCATGTTTTTATCAAGTTTCCAGATTATCATTTTCATGTCTATACAATGTTTCATCTAGTTAATTTTCCTATTACCCCATTTAAGAGTTTTCACCATTGAGGGATGGGGAGGGAGGTGTATAACGTGCGGCAGAAAGAAACTCAGGGCATTTTCTTTTCATTTCTCCTTATTGCACAGATGTTTCACATTTATGGACCCTTTTATGAAATCTATTCCTTCAAATATAAAATTTGGATTTCTCTACACAACTGAAAATACTCTGGTTTATTTTCAGCAAGATTTCTAACATTTCAACTTTTTTGACTTAAACTCTTCAATCTACCTGAATTCATTCTAACCACAATCACAACCTTTGATATTTAATTTTAAAAGAAACATATTCAAATAGAGAAATTGGCTACATGACATCTCAACATCTATTCTCTGCCTAAAATTCTTAGAATATCCACAGGGAACATTTTCATATCTGGCAGGCCCCTCTATTCAGACACTTAAACTTAGAGTCTCCAAAGTTTAGCTTCAGGAGTATAACTACCTCACCTGCCACAAAGTCAAAGCTGATCAAATTTCAATGGCCAATGAGGCATTTTAATCTCGGGCTTGGTAACCCCTTTCTCCCTTCATACCTTCGGGGCCCTGAGGGTGGTAAGGGCTCTGCTACTGTTGTGTGAAGACTCTCACAGCTCCTCAACACCCATCCCTAACTTTACAGTTATTTATAGTTAGCCCTTTGGTGATAAATGTCCCTAAGTTATCCTAATTTGAATGTGCCATCTGTTTTCTGTTGGGATCCAGACTAATGCACACACCGTTTTTAAATTTGGGTGTATCCACACTGTGAAATACTATTCAGATGATAAAAAGAATCCAGTAGACCCACACATAATGAAGGAATTACCTCCAAGACAACAATAGAATTAAGTAAAAAGAGAACAGTATAGGAAAATGTATACAGTACATTTATGTAAAACAGAGATACATATACATATGTGTGTATGTATATATCAACATATATACATATAATATGTAGACAAAGGGAAGCAGAAGATGCATATCAAACAATTTTTTTTTTTTCTGTGAGAGGGAGTGAAAATTGGGGGAGGATTGAGAATGGGAAAAGTCCATGCTTTGCTTTATTTTTCTTGTAATGTTTGAACTTTTTCAAGAGAAGGTATTCATCACGTGTCATTTATTAAAAACTCATTGTACATAATGGAGTTGGAGGAAACGCTTTTCTTACTCTAGGGCACTTTGTTGGAGATCAAAATAGAAACAGAAACCAAATTAGACTGAAAAGGATTTTAATACGAGGAGTTAAATGCTCATAAAATCATTACAAGACTGGATGAATGGGCTCCAGACGGGAACCCCATGAATGACTCAAAAGCACAACAGACCCACTTGAGGGGATCCTAACTTTACCAATATCAGATGTGAGAAGAGATGGGAAGCCACTACTGGGAGAAAACAAACAAACAGAAAAACAGCAGTCGGGGAGTTAGAATCAGAATCCGGAAGCTGATGTCGGGGCACTGGATCCCTCAGCATAGCTGCTGCCTCCAGCACGATTACCCTCCCACACCCCAGTGCTTTCCAGCAGGACATCCAAAGATGAAAAGAAAGTAGCCCTGTCTCACTTCTGCCTTCCAAGTCTTGCCTTCATGCATCTCACTGGTGAAACCAATTTGCATCCAGAACTCTAGCTGCAAGGGAATCCAAGGAAACTTTACCTTTTCCCTTTTCCAGGTTCTGCAGGAAGGTGGAATGGAAGTGAGCCAGCTATACCATTACTCTAGGTGGGGAAGAGTTCAAGACATTTTCAGGGGCTTCCCTGGTGGCACAGTGGTTAAGAATCTGCCTGCCAATGCAGGGGACAGGGGTTCGAGCCCTGGTCTGGGAAGATCCCACATGCTGCAGAGCAACTAAGCCAGTGCACCACAACTACTGAGCCTGTGCTCTAGAGCCCGTGAGCCACAGCTACTGAGCCTGTGCCACAACTACTGAAGCCTGTGTGCCTAGAGCCTGTGCTCTGCAACAAGAGAAGCCACCACAATGAGAAGCCAGCGCACCGCAACGAAGACCCAACACAGCCATAAATAAATAAAATTTAATTAATTAATTTTTTTTAAAAAAGACCTTTTCAGACACACAAAAACTAAAAGTTGACAACCCAGAGTCTCTGCTAAAGGATATATGGCAAGAAGAAAAAAAGTAAATCATAAGCAAATGTGGATTTTAAGAAGTGATTTAAAACTTTAAGTCTTGAGTAAATTCCACAGTCCCATTTGATCTGGGCCTTGATGATTAAGAGCAGGGGTCAGGAACCTTTTCTGTAAAGGTTAAAGACAGTCAGTATTTTCAGGTTTGCAGGTTATATGGTCTATGTCATATATACTCAGCTTTGATCTTGTAGCACAAAAGCAGGCAATGGCAATACACGAATGGGCAAACATGTTCCAATAAAACTTTATTTATGAGACCATGTGGAGATCTGGATTTGGTCTATAGGGCAAAGTTTGATGACTCTGGGCTAAGAGGATTACCTGGCATAGAACCCCAAAAAGGACATTTCTGGAAAAGAGGAGGTTATAAATTTGTTGAGAAATTGCATGGTATGATCGTGGGAAGGCAAGTACTCTGTGAGGCTAACTTACGGTGTATACAGCGGAAGTAGCAACACACGAGCCTTGAAAAGGAAGCTGAGCCCAGATGGAGAAGGCCCTTGTGTTATAACTTAATGAGTTGCTGTAGAGTCAAAATAGAAGAATATTTAAAAAGGTTTTGCCATGATCAAATGTGGGTTTTTGGAAAATACTTTTGGCAGTGTTGTATAAGAATGGGTTGGAAAGACTGAGGCAGGTAACCCAAGGTGAACAACAATATCAATGATGAGTTTACCAAAACTAGGGCAGTGATTTGGGGAGAAAAAAGGAAAGGTCAAATTCAGGAGACAGTTTAGAGTTAAGAGCAAACAGAACAGGTGACCAGATGGTAACAGATTGTATGGGAGGAAGAACAGAGCAGGAGGAAGAATTTTTGTTGAGGGCAGAGGAGGGTCCTAGGTAGATGGAGTGGAATAGTGAGGGAAGGCAGTGTTCACAAGGGAACCCCAGTCTAGCAACGAACCTGTACCATCTGTACCATGTCTTCTGACTACTACTCAATACAAAACTACTATAACCCTGTCCACTTCCTGTCAGACTTGGGAGACTCTGAAAACTTCCTAAATAGAACCTGACCCTGAAATCAGATGTCCACATAAGTCAAACCCATTGCCCCACCTGACTGCTACTGGAGAACACCCATGTATCTTGAAACTTGAAAAGTGCAAGTCAATTTCTCCAGAATTCTTGGGCAACACCATCTTCCTGCCAGGCGTGGAGATGCTGCCAGTCAAAATCAGCATCTTTTTTTTATCTGCAAAGTACTCTAAGATACCAAAGACCTTTGTATTTATTATCCAAGAGTTTTCCCCCAATTTCATCATCTTGATGAGCCACTGAAGAAAGAACTCCCACTTCGGGCACATTTCATGGACAAACAACCGGAGAGAATCCCTACAACAGAACTCTGCACCTAATGTCCACCTAATCAGTCCATGTCATGCTGCTTCCTGCTTGCCCACAGGAGCAGCCGCCAGTGACAGCTCCATCCGTTGCTGTCTCCACTTGGCCAAACTCTGGACACTTCATACCACCATTGAAGAGAGGTTTCATTTGAAACAGGTCAATGGAAATGCTTGAGATATGATGTTAATGCAAACAAATCAGTATGCTATTAAGTGCCCTTAAAGAATGAACCTAGCTGTTGGGAAAAAAGAAAATCCCAGGAGCTGACATTTACAGGCTGCTTCTGCATCCACTACCCCATATCCATTACCAACACCACTGTCACCACCGCTGTCAAAGATGCTTCCAGAACATCTGGAACAGAAGCAGGAGAGTTGTTTTTCCCTCCTCCCATTTTCCATTTTCCTGCAAATGCTTCCCACTGGCAGAACCTAACAGGAAGACAGCTGGCAGAGGATTCTGGAAAATCTAGTTTTGATACATAGCAGGACACAGACTTTAGACTCTGGTTCTGCCGTTGATCTTTGCTTGACCTTGGCAGCATCCAACTTTGACTTTCGTGCTTGAGGTTCTAGGCAGTAGTGCAATGCCAGAATGATGCTTAGCTCTCTTGATCAACCTTTTTGTTCGGTTTTGTTTTTGCTAAAAGACATTGCTGGTGTGTGATTTAATATTAACATTAAGCTAATGAGGAATTTTTTACTCTTTTACTTTGAAGGAAATGTCTGTGCAATACCGAAACGTCCTGTTTGCTAGTGTGGATGTGGACGATGCTCGGGTAAGAATCTTAAATCCTTCCTTGTAGATATGTAAAATCCAACGCAATGTCATTGAGAGTGCTGTCTCAGTGATTATATAAGCAATTTAAAGTGTGATGAACAGGCTTCCCTGGTGGTGCAGTGGTTGAGAGTCTGCCTGCCGGTGCAGGGGACACGGGTTCGTGTCCCGGTCCGGGAGGATCCCACATGCGGCGGAGCAGCTGGGCCCGTGAGCCATGGCCGCTGAGCCTGCGCGTCCGGAGCCTGTGCTCCGCAACGGGAGAGGCCACAACAGTGAGAGGCCCGCGTACCGCAAAAACAAACAAACAAAAATATATATATATAAGTGTGATGAACTGTAGTAAACTCCCTCATAACGTTCTTGTATATTTTGTATTTTTTTTAAAAAGACAATAGATATGTGGCTCTCCTGCTGCCCCCTGCCTTCCCATACTATGGCAGAATTCACTAATCAAGCCTAATATTCTTCACCACTTGCTCTGGACTCTGCCCCACAATCCTGCTCAGTAGAGTTGCTCTAGACAGACAATACCAGTTGGTTGAAGTTGAGCTCAGAGTGAAAACTGATTTTCACCCCTATAATAGATTATTATTCAATTTCTAAAACCTAACTCAATGCATTACAGACATTTTAACATAACTTGCTTTCCCCTTGCTATAGCTTATGCTTTTTGTGGGGTTTTTTAAACACCACAAGGAATTCCAGGAAATCCTTCCCTTACCTCCCTAGAGCCTTTCTTCCTCACCCCCCCCCGCAAATATAATCAGCCCGTGTCCTCAATCAAAATGTGCTTACTGATACACACAATGTGTCTACAAAACTTTTCTTCCTAACATTTGTTCACTTATAATGAGGAAAAGTACCGATAACAAGTGGCCTATGCATACATTGGATTGAATTTGAGCTTTAGAATTTAAAAAATCTACTATTCACCCATCCTGCCCTTTAATAGTTTTGTGACCTCTTATCAGTTAACCTCTATAAACTTCACTTTCTCTGTATGTAAAACAAGGTAATAATTAACGGAGTATGGTAAGATAAAAGGCACAACATATATGACATACTACCCAGAACATAAAAAAAGTTCCATTTTTCCATTTCCTTCAACTTTCATTAAAGTATGACAGTGTGTGATTGTCCTTTAAGATGAATCATATGCTATGCATTCAGAATACACAGCTAGGGTTATTATCTCTTTGTCTTTTTCATATTCACAGAGTTGTGCACCTGTCACTACAGTCAATTTTAGAAAGTGTTCACAACTCCGGAAAGAAACACTGTTCCCTTTAGCAGTCACCTCCCTGCCCCGATCCCTCCATCCACCACCTCAACCCTAAGCAACCATAAGTCTACATTGTCTCTAGATTTGCTTATTCTAGCCATTTCATATACATGGAATTATAGAATATGTGTTCTTTTGTGATGGGCTTCTTTCACTTACCATAAGCTTGCAGGGTTCATCCATGATGGGGCATGTATCAGTACTCCATTCCCTTTTATTGCTGAATAATCTATTACCTTTTTTTATCCATTCATCCTACGATGGACATTCGGGTTGTTTGCAACTTTTCGCTATTATGTCTAATACTGGCATAAACATTTATGTATACATTTTCGTTTCTTTTGGCTATATATCTAGACATGGAATTGTTGGGTCATATGGTAACTCTTTATTTAACTTATTGAGGAACTGACAAATTGTCTTCGAAACAGCTGCACTATTTTACATTCCCACCAGCAATGTATGAGGGTTCTGATTTCTCCATACCCTCAGCAACATGTGTTATTTTCTTTTTTGATTACAGCTCTTTGTCTCTTAAGGTGAAACAAAATGCACAATTTTCTTTTCTAATAGTAATGTATTCATTGTTGTCATTGCTGTGGTCATGAAAATGATAATGTAGTGGGGGTGGCAGGGGAGAGGTTTTGATCCTGTGGGTGGCTAATTTTCTTTTGACTCAAACAAAATAAACGGAAAGTGGTATTTGAAATCAGATTGTAATGGATTAGAGCAATTGGAGTGCTAACATATTTTCTTGTCTCTTGGCTCCAAATCTTTCACAAAGATGGGCAGTGAAGAGGCATAAGGCTTAAAAGAAAGAAATATGCAAGCTTTACTTAAAATGCAAGACATTATATCACCCCATGTCTCAAGTGTGAGTTATAAAGAGACCTTTACCCGTTCTTATTTTTTACAATATGCTCTTTCCATATTGGATTCCACTGGCTCCCTTCTGCCGTCTTTCACAAGCTCTTTTAAATAGAGCTCATTTTGTCCTTCAGTCCATTCTGTTTTGGCCCCCATCTCTCACCCGTCTCCTAGAGCTCTTGAATGAGAAAGCTCAGGAATGCTGGAAACAGTCATTTTTTCTACTGTAACATTCCTGGAAGCTTTGAGGATATATTAGAAAAGTTCTTGGCAAGAGAATCTGTAATGTATCAGCTGTCCCTGGGCTCTCAGACATGCCTCCTGAGACGTCACCAAGTACCACTGTTGGTCCAGAGAGAGGATACCAAAACTGTGACTTCATGCTACTTCTTTCATTTTCCAGGAGTTGGCCCAAATTTATCACATCAAAGCAATGCCCACATTTCAGATGTTCAAGCAAGCCCAGAAGGTATGTTTCTATGGTAACTGGCAGATTGAAATAGATTATAGAGCCATCAGAGTCTTAAAAAAAAAAGGCCTGGGGTGTCCTGGATGGACGAAACAACTGTATTTATTTTCAATCTTAGCAATGTAATTCTTAGTTTCTGAACTTTACATATTGGCAAGGGGTAAAAAAAAAGGCATGAATCGTGATAAATCTCCCCATTCAGACCATTTGAGGTGTCCCAATCCATATGAAATACCCCACTATTATCCCTCTCTGGGGCAGAACCATCAAAAAAGAACCTTATAACAAGGGGCATGATGAAATTCTCTCACAAATATATACACGTTTTTCACACTTGGGCAAACATCAATCAAAAGCTATTACAAGGTTAAATAGCCTAGTGGTTGACCAGGCAGGTTCTGGGCTGATTTCTTTGGTTCAAAAACCAGTTCTTCCACTTCCCAGCAGTTTACTTAATAACCTCTTGGTATCTTAGTTTGCCTATCTGTAAAAACATGGATCGTAAAAAGTTTCCCCCTCCTTAGTGAAAATGAAATGAATTAACATGACTAAACTTTTTAGACCCATCCTGACACACATGAGTATGTTATGTTAATTACCTCGAAGATATTAATGGAATGGAATGCCTCAAATACTTGGTGTGTGATGAAACTAGTAATTACATACATGGCTGGGAGCACAGACACTTGTGTGTACCTTTTGAAAGGTGATTTTGCAACACACTTAAGATGAACAAACTGTTCATTCCCTTTCACACATTATCCCATTCTTGGGAATTTTTGCTAATGAAATACCTCATGGAAAAATAAATGGCTAAGTGCATAGTAATTGTAGCATTATTTCTAACAAAATATGGAAGCAAGTTAAATGGTTTTTTTTTAGTAGAGTGGCTAAGTGATTTATGATACATCTAGTCTATGAAACAGTATGCAATTAAAAAGGGTTATGGACAGAAAAGAAGCAGATTCACAGATACAGAAAACAAACTACTGGTGGTGGGGGAAGCGGTATAGGGGTGTGGGAGTGGGAGGTACAAACTATTGGTTGTGACAGGCTCAAGGATGTATTGTACAACATGGGGAATATAGCCAATATTGTGTAATAATCATAAATGGAAAGTAACCTTTCAAAATTGTAAAAAATGTTTTTAATTGTTTTAAATGATTGAGCTAAAAGATTAAATAAATAAATAAAAGAGTTATGAAGAATATATGTAAAGTAAAAAAAATTCATACTTAAACTTTGTAAAGATTACGTAAGTCTGCAGTACAGAGAATGAGAGCATTTGATATGCTAGCTGTAGAATTTTATCTTCGTTTTCTATTTGTGTGTATTTGCTGTAACATAATTGAAGCAATAGATTTTTTTTTTGGCTGCGTTGGGTCTTTGTTGCTGCACGCGGCCTTTCTCTAGTTGCCGTGAGCGGGGGCTACTCTGTTGCGTTGCATGGCCTCTCATCGTGGTGGTTTCTCTTGTTGCGGAGCACGGGCTCTAGGCACGCGGACTTCAGTAGTTGTGGCATGTGGGCTCAGTAGTTGTGGCTTGTGGGCTCTAGAACGCAGTCTCAGTAGTTGTGGCGCTCGGGCTTAATTGCTCCGTGGCATGTGGCATCGTCCCGGACCAGGAATCAAACCCATGTCCCCTGCATTGGCAGGTGGATTCTTAACCACTGTGCCACCATGGAAGTCCCAAAGCAGTAGATTTAAATAATTTTTCCCCCCAAAAATGACACTACCTATTTCCTCTCTTGAGGTTTTACTTGAAAATTGAAACCGTTTAATGTGTACATTCTTTTTTTTTAACAACTTTATTGCAGTATAATTGCTTTACAATGCTGTGTTATTTTCTGCTTTATAACAAAGTGAATCAGCTATACATATACATATATGCCCATATCTCCACCCTCTTACATCTCCCTCCCACCCTCCCTATCCCACCCTTCTAGGTGGTCACAAAGCACCCAGCTGATCCCCCTGTGCTATGCAGCTGCTTCCCACTAGCTATCTATTTTACATTTGGTAGTATATATAAGTCCATGCCACTCTCTCACTTTGTCCCAGCATACCCTTTATCATCCCCGTGTCCTCAAGTCCATTCTCTCTCTCTGTTTTTTTTTTTTTTAGATTCCATGTATATGTGTTAGCATATGGTATTTGTTATTCTTTCTGACTTACTTCACTCTGTATGACAGACTCTAGATCCATCCACCTCACTACAAATAACTCAATTTCGTTTCTTTTTATGGCTGAGTAATATTCCATTGTATATATGTGCCACATTTTCTTTATCCATTCATCTGTCGATGGACACTTAGGCTGTTTCCATGTGCTGGTTATTGTAAATAGAGCTGCAGTGAACATTGTGGTATATGACTCTTTTTGAATTATGGTTTTCTCAGGGTATATGCCCAGTAGTGGGATTGCTGGGTCGTATGGTAGTTCTATTTTTCGTTTTTTAAGGAACCTCTGTACTGTTCTCCATAGTGGCTCTATCAATTTACTTTCCCACCAACAGTGCAAGAGGCTTCCCTTTTCTCCATACCCTCTCCAGCATTTATTGTTTGTAGATTTTTTGATGATGACCATTCTGACTGGTGTGAGGTGATACCTCATTTTTGTTTTGATTTGCATTTCTCTAATGATTAGTGATGTTGAGCATTCTTTCATGTGTTTCTTGGCAATCTATATATCTTCTTTGGAGAAATGTCTGTTTAGATCTTCTGCCCATTTTTGGATTGGGCTGTTTGTTTTTCTGAATATCGAGCTGCATGACCTGCTTATAAATTTTGGAGATTAATCCTTTGTCAGTTGCTTCATTTGCAAATATTTTCTCCCATTCTGAGCATTGTCCTTTCATCTTGTGTATGGTTTCCTTTGCTGTGCAAAAGCTTTTAAGTTTCATTAGGTCCCATTTGTTTTTATTTCCATTTCTCTAGGAGGTGGATCAAAAAGGATCATGCTGTGTTTTATGTCGTAGAGTGTTCTGCATATGTTTTCCTCTAAGAGTTTTATAGTGTCTGGCCCTACATTTAGGTCTTTAATCTATTTTGAGTTTACTTTTGTGTATGGTGTTAGGGAGTGTTCTAATTTCATTCTTTTACATGTAGCTGTCCAGTTTTCCCAGCACCACTTATTGAAGAGGCTGTCATATTTCTATTGTATATTCTTGCCTCCTTTATCAAAGATAAGGTGATGATATGTGCGTGGGTTATCTCTGTGCTATCTATCCTGTTCCATTGATCTATATTTCTGTTTTTGTGCCAGTACCATACTGTCTTGATTACTGTAGCTTTGTAGTACAGTCTGAAGTCAGGAGCCTGTTTCCTCCAGCTCCATTTTTCTTGCTCAAGATTACTTTGGCTATTTGGGGTCTTTTGTGTTTCCATACAAATTGTGAAATTTTTTGTTCTTGTTCTGTGAAAAATGCCATTGGTAGTTTGATAGGGATTGCATTGAATCTGTAGATTGCTTTGGGTAGTATAGTCATTTTCACAATGTTGATTCTTCCAATCCAAGAACATGGTATATCTCTCCATCTGTTGGTATCATCTTTAATTTTGTTCATCAGTGTCTTATAGATTTTTGCATACAGGTCTTTTGTCTCCTTAGCTAGGTTTATTCCTAGGTCTTTTATTCTTTTTGTTGCAATGGTAAATGGGAGTGTTTCCTTAATTTCTCTTTCAGATTTTTTATCATTAATGTATAGGAATGTAAGAGATTTCTGTGCATTCATTTCGTATCCTGCTACTTTACCGAATTCATTGATTAGGTCTAGTAGTTTTCTGGTAACGTCTTTAGGATTCTCTATGTATAGTATCATGTCATCTGCAAACAGTGACAGCTTTACTTCTTCTTTTCCGATTTGGATTCCTTTTATTTCTTTTTCTTCTCTGATTGCTGTGGCTAAAACTTCCAAAACTATGTTGAATAATAATGGTGAAAGTGGGCAACCTTGTCTTGTTGCTGATCTTAGTGGAAGTGGTTTCAGTTTTTCACCATTGAGAATGATGTTGGCTGTGGGTTTGTCATATATGGCCTTTATTATGTTGAGGTAATTTCCCTCTATGCCTACTTTCTGGAGGGTTTTATCATAAATGGGTGTTAAATTTTGTCAAAAGCTTTTTCTGCATCTATTGAGATGATCATATGGCTTTTATCCTTCAGTTTCTTAATATGGTGTATCACATTGATTGATATGCATTTATTGAAGAATCCTTGCATTCCTGGGACAAACCCCACTAGATCATGGTGTATGATCCTTTTAATGTGCTGTTGGATTCTGTTGGCTAGTATTTTGTTGAGGATTTTTGCATCTATGTTCATCAGTGATATTGGCCTATAGTTTTCTTTCTTTGTGACATGTTTGTCTGGTTTTGGTATCAGGGTGATGGTGGCCTCATAGAATGAGTTTGGGAGTGTTCCTCCTTCTGCTATATTTTGGAAGAGTTTGAGAAGTATAGGTGTTAGCTCCACTCTGAATGTTTGACAGAAATCTCCAGTGAAGCCATCTGGCCCTGGGCTTTTGTTTGTTGGAAGATTTTTAATCACAGTCTCAATTTCAGTGCGTGCGATTGGTCTGTTTATATTTTCTGTTTCTTCCTGGTTCAGTCTCGGAAGGTTGTGCTTTGCAGAGAATTTGTCCATTTCTTCCAGGTTGTCCATTTTATTGGCATGTAGTTGCTTCTAGTAATCACTCATGATCCTTTGTATTTCTGCAGTGTCAGTTGTTACTTCTCCTTTTTCATTTCTAATTCTGTTGATTTGAGTCTTCTCCCTTTTTTTCTTGATGAATCTGGCTAATCGTTTATTAATTTTGTTTATCTTCTCAAAGAACCAGATTTTACTTTTATTGATCTTTGTTATCATTTCCTTCATTTCATTGTCATTTATTTCTGATCTGATCTTTATGATTTCTTTCCTTCTGCTAACTTCGGGGTTTTTTTGTTCTTTCTCTAATTGTTAGGTGTAAGGTTAGGTTGTTTATTAGAGATGTTTCTTGTTTCTTAAGGTAGGATTGTATTGCTGTAAACTTCCCCCTTAGAACTGCTTTTGCTGCAACCCATAGGTTTTGGGTCGTTGTGTTTTCGTTGTCATTTGTTTCTAGGAACTTTTTGATTTCTTCAGTGATCTCTTGGTTATTCAGTAGCATATTGTTTAGCCTCCATGTGCTTGTAATTTTTACAGATTTTTTTCCTGTAATTTATATCTAGTCTCATAGCATTGTGGTCAGAAAAGATACTTGATATGATTTCAATTCTTGTAAACTTCCCAAAGCTTGATTTGTGACCCAAGATATGATCTATCCTGGAGAATGTACCATGAGCACTTGAGAAGAAAGTGTATTCTGTTGTTTTTAGGTGGAATGTCCTATAAATATCAATTAAGTCCATCTTATTGTCATTTAAAGCTTGTGTTTCCTTACTTATTTTCATTATGGATGATCTGTCCATTGGTGAAAGTGGGGTGTTAAAGTCCCCTACTATGATTGTGTCACTGTCGATTTCCCCCTTTATGGCTGTTAGCATTTGCCTTATGTATTGAGGTGCTCCTTTTTTGGGTGCATAAATGTTTACCATTGTTATATCTTCTTCTTGGATTGATCCCTTGATTATTATGTAGTGTCCTTCTTTACCTCTTGTAATAGTCTTTATTTAAAATCTATTTTCTCTGGTATGAGAATAGCTACTCCAGCTTTCTTTTGATTTCCATTTGCATGGAGTATCTTTTTCCATCCCCTCAGTTTCAGTCTGTATGTGTCCCTAGGTCTGAAATGGGTCTCTTGTAGACAGCATATATACGGGTCTTGTTTTTGCATCCATTCAGCCAGTCTGTGTCTCTTGGTTGGAGCATTTAAGCCATTTACATTTAAGGTAGTTATCGATATGTATGTTCCTATTACCATTTTCTTAATTGTTTGGGGTTTGTTATTGTAGGTCTTTTCCTTCTCTTGTGTTTCCTGCCTAGTAAAGTTCCTTTAGCATTTGTTGTAAAGCTGGTTTGCTGGTGCTGAATTCTCTTAGCTTTTGCTTGTCTGTAAAGGTTTTAATTTCTCTGTCAAATCTGAATGAGATCCTTGCTGAGTAGAGTAATCTTGGTTGTAGGCTTTTCCCTTTCATCACTTTAAATATGTCCTGCCACTCCCTTGTGGCTTGCAGAGTTTCTGCTGAAAGATCAGCTGTTAACCTTATGGGGATTCCCTTGTGTGTTGTTTTTCCCTTGCTGCTTTTAATATTTTCTCTTTGTATTTAATTTTTGATAGTTTGATTAATACGTGTTTTGGCGTGCTTCTCCTTGGGTTTATCCTGTATCGGACTCTCTGCACTTCCTGGACTTGATTAACTATTTCCTTTCCCATATTAGGGAAGTTTTGAACTGAAATCTCTTCAAATATTTTCTCAGTCCCTTTTTTTTCTCTTCTTCTTCTGGGACCCCTATAATTTGCATGTTGGTGCATTTAATGTTGTCCCAGAGGTCTCTGAGACTGTCCTCAATTCTTTTCATTCTTTTTTCTTTATTCTGCTCTGCAGTAGTTATTTCCACTATTTTATCTTCCGGGTCACTTGTCTGTTCTCTGCCTCAGTTATTCCGCTATTGATTCCTTCTAGAGAACTTTTAATTTCATTTATTGTGTTGTTCATCATTGTTTGTTTGCTCGTTAGTTCTTCTAGGTCCTTGTTAAATGTTTCTTGTATTTTTTCCATTCTATTTCCAAGATTATGGATCATCTTTACTGTCATTCCTCTGAATTCTTTTTCAGGTAGACTGCCTATTTCCTCTTCATTTGTTTGGTCTGGTGGGTTTTTACCTTGCTCCTTCATCTGCTGTGTGTTTCTCTGTCTTCTCATTTTGCTTACCTTACTATGTTTGGGGGTCTCCTTTTCGTAGGCTACACGTTCATATTTCCTTTGTTTTTGGTGTCTGACCCCAGTGGCTAAGGTTGTTTCAGTGGGTTGTGTAGGCTTCCTGGTAGAGGGGACTAGTGCCTGTGTTCTGGTGGATGAGGCTGGATCTTGTCTTTCTGGTTGGCAGGTCCATGTCTGGTGGTGTGTTTTGGGGTGCCTGTGACCTTATTATGATTTTAGGCAGCCTCTCTGCTAATGGGTGGGGTTGTGTTCCTATCTTGCTAGTTGTTTGGCATGGGGTGTCCAACACTGTAGCTTGCTGGTCGTTGAGTGGAGCTGGGTCTTAGCATTGAGATAGAGATCTCTGGGAGAGCTTTCGCCACTTGATATTACGTGGAACTGGGAGGTCTCTGGTGCATCAGTGTCCTGAACTCGGCTCTCCCACCTCAGAGGCACAGGCCTGACACCCGGCTGGAGCACCAAGACCCTGTCAGCCGCAGGGTTCAGAAGAAAGGGGAAAAAAAGAAAGAAAGAAAATAATAAAATAAAATAAAGTTATTAAAATAAAAAATAATTATTAAATATAAACAGTTAAAAAGTAATTTAAAAAAAGAAGAAAAAAAAGGAAAGAGAGAGCAACCAAACCGAAAACAAATCCACCAATGATAACAAGCGCTAAAAACTATACTAAAGAAAAACAAAAAACTGACAGACAGAACCCTAGGACAAATGGTAAAAGCAAAGCTATACAGGGAAAATCACACAAAGAAGCATACACATACACCCTCACAGAAAGAGAAAAAGGAAAAATATATCTATATCATTGCTCCCAAAGTCCACTGCATCAATTTGGGATGATTCGTTGTCTATTCAGATATTCCAGAGATGCAGGGTACATCACGTTGATTGTGGAGATTTAATCCACTGCTCCTGAGGCTGCTGGGAGAGATTTCCCTTTCTCTTCTGTTTGCACAGCTCCTGGGGTCCAGCACTGGATTTGACCCCGCCTCTGCGTGTAGGTCCCCTGAGTGCGTCTGTTCTTTGCTCAGACAAGACGGGGTTAAAGGAGCAGCTGATTCAGGGGCTCTGGCTCACTCAGGCTGGGGGGAGGGAGGGGTACGGAGTGTGGGGCGAGCCTGTGGCGGCAGAGACCAGCATGACGTTGCAACAGCCTGAGGCGCCGTGTGTTGTCCCAGGGAAGTTGTCCCTGGATCATGGGACCCCGGCAGTGGCGGGCTGCACAGGCTCCTGGGAGGGGAGGTGTGGATAGTGACCTGTGCTGCACACAGGCTTCTTGGTGGCGGCAGCAGCCTTAGCATCTGATGCCCATCTCTGGGGTCTGTGCTGATAGCCGTGGCTCACACCCGTCTCTGGAGCTCCTTTAAGCGGTGCTCTGAATCCCCTCTCCTCAGGCACACTGGTCTCTTGCCTCTTAGGCAGCTCCAGACTTTTTCCTGTACTGCCTCCCGGCTAGCCGTTGTGCACTAGCCCTTTCAGGCTGTGTTCACACAGCCAACCCCAGTCCTCTCCCTGGGGTCTGACCTCCGAAGCCCGAGCCTCAGCTCCCAGCCCCCGCCCACCCCAGCGGGTGAGCAGACAAGCCCCTCGGGCTGGTGAGTGCTGGTCAGCACTGATCATCTGTACGGGAATCTCTCCGCTTTGCCCTCCGCACCCCTGTTGCTGCGCCGTCCTCCGTGGCTCCGAAGCTTCCCCCCCGCCGCCACCCACCCCCGCCCCCGTCTCCACCAGTGAAGGGGCTTCCTAGTGTATGGAAACTTTTCCTCCTTCACAGCTCCCTCCCTGAGGTGCCGTCCCTATTCTTTTGTCTCTGTTTTTTCTTTTGCCCTACCCAGGTACGTGGGGAGTTTCTTGCATTTGGGGAAGTCTGAGGTCTTCTGCCAGCATTCAGTAGGTGTTCTGTAGGAGTCGTTCCACATGTAGATGTATTTCTGATATATTTGTGGGGAGGAAGGTGTTCTCCACATCTTACTCTTCCACCATATTGAAAGTCTCCAACATATGCATTTTTAACTACCTCCACCTACATGGTCAAATGGTTTGTGTGTCATCTTTTATTATCTTCTCCTTCTCTTCCATCAGAGAAATGAAGATGCTTCCTCGTTTGAAGTCAATTCCATCCATCTCTTGACTGCATCCCTCCCTTCTGTGCCAGGCCTTTATTCTTCATTGATCCTTTTTCAAACCTGGTGTTTGGACCCTTGTTGTTTTTACCACCCAGCTACCATTCCCTATTAGTAGTTCTCTGATTTTCCTCCAGGGAACCAAGCCCTCTCTAGTTCTTAGTCCATGTACTTCCTAGGGCTCTATCTCTAGGTCTAGACAAATCAGTGAACTCCATCCCCATCAAGAATGGGCCCTTCATTCCATTCAAGCCAATCCAAGCCCAACCAGAGCTAATCCCAGGGCTTTGCTTAAGCAGCTAGTACAATCTTTTGATTGTACTAAACTTGAACTTGGAAAGATATGATGCTCAAGCTATTACATAGCTGGCTTGCCACCATAGGGAACCTAAAAATGAAAGCTGCATATAGAGGAAAGCAGAGTCAGGCCAACTGGTGCCCATGGCATTGATTGAACCCTGAATCTATCCATGCCTGAAGCCTGAACTACCCCCATAAATTCTGCAGTTATGTAAACTTTGGGTTGCTTTTTCTGTCTTTTGCAACCAAAACATTTCTTTTTTTTTTTCCTTAAAATCAGAAAGATGATTTTAATCTTATTTCTCAATAAAATAACATACATTTGTAAAGCAAACAATTTTAAGAATATTTCTCTAAAGGCTTTCTGGAATTCCTAAAGGAAATTCATCTATTTTAGAAAGAAAATTCCAAGGAATTATGGAAAACAACATAAAATTATCAAGTAGCCTCCTCCCCCTACAACACACAGTAATCATTCTGGTACAAAGCACTTTTTTTTTTTAATACAGCAGTTTCTTATTAGTCATCAATTTTATACACATCAGTGTATACATGTCGACCCCAATCGCCCAATTCATCACACCACCACCACAACCCCCCCACAGCTTTCCCCCCTTGGTGTCCACACGTTTGTTCTCTACATCTGTGTCTCAATTTCTACCCTGAAATCCTGTTCATTTGTACCATTTTTCTAGGTTCCACATATATGCATTAATATATGATATTTGTTTTTCTCTTTCTGACTTACTTCACTCTGTATGACAGTCTCTAGATCCATCCACATCTCTACAAATGACCCAATTTCGTTCCTTTTTATGGCTGAGTAATATTCAATTGTAATATGAGCCACATCTTCTTTATCCACTTGTCTTTCGATGGGCATTTAGGTTGCTTCCATGACATGCCTACTGCAAATAGAGCTGCAGTGAACACTGGAGTGCATGTGTCTTTTTGAATTGTGGTTTTCTCTGGGTATATGCCCAGTAGTGGGATTGCTGGATCTTATGGTAATTCTATTTTTAGTTTTTTAAGGAACCTCCATACTGTTCTCCATAGTGATTGTATCAGTTTACATTCCCACCAACAGAGCAAGAGGGTTCCCTTTTCTCCACACCCTCTCCAGCATTTGTTGTTTGTAGATTTTCTGATGAAGCCCATTCTAACCGGTGTGAGGTGATACCTTATTGTAGTTTTGATTTGCATTTCTCTAACAATTAATGATGTTGAGCAGCTTTTCATGTGCTTCTTGGCCATCTGTATGTCTTCTTTGGAGAAATGTCTATTTAGGTCTTCTGCCCGTTTTTGGATTGGGTTGTTTGTTCTTTGAATATCGAGCTGCATGAGCTGTTTATAAATTTTGGAGATTAATCCTTTGTCCGTTGATTCGTTTGCAAATATTTTCACCCATTCTGAGGGTTGTCTTTTCGTCTTGTTTATGGTTTCCTTTGCTGTGCAAAAGCTTTTAAGTTTCATTAGGTCCCATTTGTTGATTTTTGTTTTTATTTCCATTTCTCTAGGAGGTGGATCAAAAAAGATTTTGCTGTGATTTATGGCAAAGAGTGTTCTTCCTATGTTTTCTTCTAAGAGTTTTATAGTGCCCAGTCTTACATTTACGTCTCGAATCCATTTTGATTTTATTTTAGTGTGTGGTGTTAGGGAGTGTTCTAATTTCATTCTTTTATATGTAGCTGTCCAGTTTTCCCAACACCACTTATTGAAGAGGCTGTCTTTTCTCCATTGTATATCCTTGCCTCCTTTGTCAAGATTAGTTTACCGTAGGTGCGTGGGTTTACCTCTGGGCTTTCTATCTTGTTCCATTGACCTATGTTTCTGTTTTTGTGCCAGTACCATATTATCTTGATTACTGTAGCTTTGTAGTATAGTCTGAAGTCAGGGAGTCTGATTCCTCCTGCTCCGTTTTTTTCCCTCAAGACTGCTTTGGCTATCCGGGGTCTTCTGTGTCTCCATACAAATTTTAAGATTTTTTGTCCTAGTTCCATAAAAAATACCATTGGTAATTTGATAGGGATTGCATTCAATCTGTAGATTGCTTTGGGTAGTATAGTCATTTTCACAGTATTGATTCTTCCAATCCAAGAACATGGTGTATCTCTCCATCTGTTGGTATCATCTTTAATTTCTTTCATCAGTGTCTTATAGTTTTCTGCATACAGGTCTTTTGTCTCCCTAGGTAGGTTTATTCCTAGGTCTTTTATTCTTTTTGTTGCAATGGTAGTTGGGAGTGTTTCCTTAATTTCTCTTTCAGATATTTCATCATTAGTGTATAGAAATGCCAGAGATTTCTGTGCATTAATTTTTTATCCTGCAACTTTACCAAATTCATTGATTAGCTCTAGTAGTTTTCTGGTGGCATCTTTAGGATTCTCTATGTATAGTATCATGTCATCTGCAAACAGTGACAGTTTTACTTCTTTTACAATTTGTATTCCTTTTATTTCTTTTTCTTCTGTGATTGCTGTGGCTAGAACTTCCAAAACTATGTTGAATAATAGTGGTGAGAGTGGACATCCTTGTGTTGTTCCTGATCTTAGAGGAAATGTTTTCAGTTTTTCACCATTGAGAATGATGTTTGCTGTGGGTTTGTCATATATGGCCTTTATTATGTTGAGGTAGGTTCCCTCTATGCCCACTTTCTGGAGAGTTTTTATCATAAATGGGTGTTGAATTTTGTCAAAAGCTTTTTCTGCATCTATTGAGATGATCATATGGTTTTTTTCTTCAATTTGTTAATATGGTGTATCGAATTGATTGATGTACATATATTGAAGAATCCTTGCATCCCTGGGATAAATCTCACTTGATCATGGTGTATGATCCTTTTAATGTGTTGTTGGATTCTGTTTGCCAGTATTTTGTTGAGGATTTTTGCATCTACATTCATCAGTGATATTGGTGTGTAATTTTCTTTTTTTGTAGTATCTTTGGTTTTGATATCAGGGTGATGATGGCCTCATAGAATGAGTTTGGGAGTGTTCCTTCCTCCGCAATTTTTTGGAAGAGTTTGAGAAGGATGGGTGTTAGCTCTTCTCTAAATATTTGATAGAATTCACCTGTGAAGCCATCTGGTCCTGGACTTCTGTTTGTTGGAAGATTTTTATTCATAATTTCAATTTCATTACTTGTGATTGGTCTGTTCATATTTTCTATTTCTTTCTGTTTCAGTCTTGGAAGGTTATACCTTTCTAAGAATTTGTCCATTTCTTCCAGGTTGGCCATTTTATTGGCATAGAGTTGCTTATAGTAGTCTCTTAGGATGCTTTGTATATCTGTGGTGTCTGTTGTAACTTCTCCTTTTTCATTTCTAATTTTATTAATTTGAGTCTTCTCTCTCTTTTGCTTGATGAGTCTGGCTAATTGTTTATCTTCTAAGAATAAAATTCTTCTTCTAAGAATTTTGTTTATCTTCTCAAAGAACCAGCTTTTAGTTTTATTGATCTTTGCTATTGTTTTCTTTGTTTCTATTTCATTTATTTCTGCTCTGATCTTTATGTTTTCTTTCCTTCTGCTAACTTTGGGTTTTGTTTGTTCTTCTTTCTCTAGTTCCTTTAGGTGTAAGGTTAGATTATTCATTTGAGATTTTTGTTGTTTCTTGATGTAATCTTGTATAGCTATAAACTTCCCTCTTAGAACTGCTTTTGCTGCATCCCACAGGTTTTGGATCGTCATGTTTTCATTGTCATTTGTCTCTAGGTATTTTTTTTATTTACTCTTTGATTTCTTCAGTGGTCTGTTGGTTATTTAGTAACGTAGTGTTTAGCCTCCATGTGTTTGTGTTTTTTACTTTTTTTCCCCTGTAATTCATTTCTAATCTCATAGTGTTGTGGTCAGCAAAGATGCTTGATATGATTTCAGTTTTCTTAAATTTACTGAGGCTTGATTTGTGACCCAAGGTGTGATCTGTCCTGGAGAATGTTCCATGCGCACTTGAGAAGAAAGTGTAATCTGCTGTTTTTGGATGAAATGTCCTATAAATATAATTAAATCTATCTGGTCTACTGTGTCATTTAAAGCTTCTGTTTCCTTATTTATTTTCATTTTGGGTGATCAGTCCATTGGTGTATATGAGGTGTTAAAGTCCCCCAATATTATTGTGTTACTGTCGATTTCCTCTTTTACAGCTGTTAGCAGTTGCCTTATGTATTGAGGTGCTCCTATGTTGGGTGCATATATATTTATAATTGTTATATCTTCTTCTTGGTTTGATCCCTTGATCATTATGTAGTGTCCTTGTTTCTTGTAACATTCTTTATTTTAAAGTCTATTTTATGTGATATAGGTATTGCTACTCCAGCTTTCTTTTGATTTCCATTTGCATGGAATATCTTTTTCTATCCCCTCACTTTCAGTCTGTATGTGTGCCTAGGTCTGAAATGGGTCTCTTGTAGACAGCATATATATGGGTCTTGTTTTCGTATCCATTCAGCAGGCCTGTGTCTTTTGGTTGGAGCATTTAATCCGTTCACGTTTAACGTAGTTCTCGATATGTATGTTCCTAAGACCATTTTCTTAATTGTTTTGGGTTGGTTTTTGTGGGTCCTTTTCTTCTCTTGTGTTTCCTACTTAGAGAAGTGCCCTTAGCATTTGTTGTAGAGCTGGTTTGGTGGTGCTGAATTCTCTTAGCTTTTGCCTGTCTGTAAAGCTTTTGATTTCTCCATAGAATCTGAATGAGATCCTTGCCGGGTTGAGTAATCTTGGTTGTAGGTTCTTCCCTTTCATCTCTTTTAGTATATCATGCCACTCCCTTCTGGCCTGTAGAGTTTCTGCTGAGAAATCAACTGTTAACCTTATGGGAGTTCCCTTGTATGTTATTTGTCATTTTCCCCTTGCTGCTTTCAATAAGTTTTCTTTGTCTTTAATCGTTGCCAATTTGATTACTATGTGTCTTGGCGTGTTTTCCTTGGGTTTATCCTGTATTAGACTCACTGTGCTTCCTCGACTTGGGTGGCTATTTCCTTTCCCATGTTAAGGAAGTTTTCTACTATAATCTCTTCAAATAGTTTCTCTGGTCCTCTCTCTCTCTCATCTCCTTCTGGGACCCCTATAATGTGAATGTTGTTGCGTTTAATGTTGTCCCAGAGGTCTTTCAAGCTGTCTTCATTTCTTTTCATTCTTTTTTCTTTATTCTGTTCTGCAGCAGTGAATTCCACCATTCTGTCTTCCAGATCACTTATTCGTTCTTCTGCCTCAGTTATTCTGCTATTGATTCCTTCTAGTGTAGTTTTCATTTCAGTTATTGTATTGTTCATCTCTGTTTGTTCTTTAATTCGTCTAGGTCTTTGTTAAACATTTCTTGCATCTTCTCCATCTTTGCCTCCATTGTTTTTCTGAGGTCCTGAATCATCTTCACTATCATTATTCTGAATTCTTTTTCTGGAAGGTTGCCTATCTCCACTTCATTTAGTTGTTTTTCTGGGGTTTTATCTTGTTCCTTCATATGGTACATAGCCCTCTGCCTTTTCATCTTGTCTGTTTTTCTGTGAATGTGGTTTTTGTTCCACAGGCTGCAGGACTGTAGTTCTTCTTGCTTCTGCTGTCTGTCCTCTGGTGGATGAGGCTGTCTAAGAGGCTTGTTGCAACCAAAACATTTCTAATGAATATATCTGATGTTCTCTCAGACTGCTCTCTTTTATTTATTTTATTTTATTTTATTTTACTTTTTTTCGGTACATGGGCCTGCCACTGTTGTGGCCTCTCCCTTTGCGGAGCACTGGCTCTGGACGCACAGGCTCAGTGGCCATGGCTCATGGGCCTAGCCGCTCCGCGGCATGTGGGATCTTCCCGGACCGGGGCACGAACCCACGTCCCCTGCATCGGCAGGCGGACTCTCAACCACTGCACCACCAGGGAAGCCCTGCTCTCTTTTATTTTGTGGTCTGATTCGTGAAATTGGATATATTTACTTCTTCCAATTCTCATTTTCTACTCATTCCCTCACCCACTCTTGAAAGTCACCAAGAACCTTCCAGCACCTGGTTTAAAAAGCCATTTCTCAATCCTGCTCTTCCTTGATTACACAAGTGTCATTAACTAATCAACTTCTACATTCTGGAAACTTCCTCCTTTTTTGGCTTCTATTGCTGATTCATCCCCAAGTTCTTCTGGCTTCTTTGTCTCCTGCCGTTCTCAAATATACGTGTTTCCCAAGGCTCTGTCTTTTTTCCATTTTACCTCTCTCCCTTAGTAATTTCACCCCCACTTCTAGTTCCAGCTGTGAATACCTTTAACTTAAACAATAGCCCTCCTCACCCCCAAGTTCATGCCAAAGCTTTGTTCTCTTTTCCAAATAAATCCTTGCTCCATGTATGTCATTCCCTTATTTAAAAGTTGATACCTGTCCCCCTCCATTGCCTTCAGAATCAAGACTAGACCCTTGTATTCAAGTCTGACTTTAAAATTTCTCCCTAATTTTGATCCAGTCTACCTTTCCAAGCCCATTTTTGTTTGACTCAGATCTTAACTTCATGTAGTTTTCTCATATTCTTCTAAGCACTTGGAGTTGTTCATGTCTGATTTGAAACCCCAGGGCCTAGGAGAATGCCCCGTCAATAGAAAATATTTATTTTGTGTTTGACTAATGAGGGAGTGAACAAATGAATGAATGAGCAAACAAGTGAAGCCTTCTGTCTGTCCCCCGCATCCCCCCGCAGCTTTGCCTCCCCTTCCGATTTTGTCCTCGTATTAATCTGACTCAGAGGAAGTTTCTGTCCAGCTCAGAATAGCTTTCTGGTTTCATCCTTTCTGCAGAAGATACTGCTTAATGGCTCAAAGGTTGTTCTCTGTTTTAGGAAACAAAACTTTGTGTTCTCAGTTGATTATGTGTCTAGGCTCTCGAGCAAATCCATAGCTATGCTTTTGATATAAGGCTTGGCCCTGCTTAGTCTCGGTTCTCTCTGGAGGTGTAAGAGCCCTCACTTGTAGGTGGAGAGACCTCCTATAATCAAGTATTTCTTAACTTGTGTCTACAGGGTATGGATCCTTTTGAATTAATGGAATACAATGCCTGTATTCTAGGGATCATTAAGGATCTCAAATTGGAATTTTATGCCAACTAGCTAATGGAAAATAAATCAACTGAATTGATGACAATGTCCATTAAACTGATCTACCTCCCTGTAGTCTAATTCCAGAGTCATCCAGCAAGCCTCTAACTATAACATGGATATCCATGTCCCAAGAAATTTTCTTGAGAATGGAATTTTTCGTTGAATAGCGTTAACTTAGCATGGCGGTTATAGAGTTATTTTTTTAAAAAAAAAGAAAACTTGAGATTATTTATGTCATAATATCAAATGAGTCTACTTCTAAATTTCATTTGTAGTTATATGTAATCATATCTCCAGAAGGATTCATACCTGGATCAATTTAGATATCATTTGAAAACCTGTGGAAAAGATTTGTAATGGTTGTTCCATTTGACAAAGAATATCAATCTTCAGTGCAAAAGACAAAGGCACAAAAAAAGGAGGTGGGAGAGGTAATAAAGACACAGTATTACAAATCTTTTACCTCTTTGGACTCCACCCCCAGAACTGGGTAACTGAACAGCCCTGTAGGGCTTCTGCAAGGTCCCCATTTCTAACCATTACATCCAGGGCTGCAGGCGAACTATGAGACCTCTGAAATTCCCCTCAGGCTCTACCTGTTAGTGGTCTGCACTGGAAAATCATTGGAACCAGAGGAAGTTTGGGGTGGCCAGGCCAAAAGACTAGTCCCTGTGAATTTCCCTCCTCTCTCAATAGAATTGACTATGAAGGCTGCCAGTGACGTTCACTTGTTTCCCTGGGAATAGAGAAAAATTAAATATACTTCTTTGAGAGCACTTCTATAAACGTGCTCCTCTCTTTCTTCTGGGATGGCACAACTGAAAATTGGCTTATTGAAGCAGTTAAATATTGTTTATCTAGTATTAAAACAAACCCTAGAATCTAGCTTCGATGGAGTAATGTTATAAAAAATGTCTTTACATTTATGGTAAAACACCTGGCAACAAGCCACTGTCCATTAATGCCTTTTAAAATGTACACTGTCTAAAAAGCCTTATGATAATTCCTTGTAGGACATAGAGTTAGGAGAATGTAGCGTTAGGAGAATGTTTGCCTCCCTTGAAAATATGATCAGCTTCCTCTCATTAGATCAGAAGACTTAGGGAATCCCTTGGGTTTCTGTTTCCATCGTTGCCAAAAATCTCAGGATTACCTCCTCTACTCAAATACAATAGCCCACTTACGTGCAGTTTCCTGGCATTTCCTAACTGCCGTCTCCACACTGGATCATCCTTTAATGGTTCTGTTATTTTATCTTGGCCTTGAGTCTAGCTCATTTCAAATATTTGCAAAATACATAGACTATAAACAAAATAAAACATTAAAAACCTAAAACAAATGAAGCTACATAATCATGACCTAGGGTCATGGTGGATGATGGGCCTTCCCTGGTGCTGGAAGTTTTCATGCAGGGGTTAGATGAACATCTGGCTGGGATGCGCTATAAACAACAGCTATAATTATTTCACAGTTTTAGGGCAAAGGACAGCCAAAACAAATTCTAGGTAATAAATAAGGTGGGTTTGTTCTTTCCTGCTGTATTCCTTAGTGTTTTCATCTAGGACATCACAGCATGTTCTAGTAAGATTCATTGTGGTTAAAAAAAGAAAACAAAAGAAAAAGAAAACAAAATGTGCATTCCTGTGGTGTCTGTCAGATGGGGCATCCAAAACCTTGGCTGATTTTTGTAACCAGAATAATACACTATATGCTATTATGAGTAGTTCATAAATTTGGTTTACAGGCCCTCTTAAAATCTGTAGACCCTCTTAAAATCCAGTGGAGACTATAAACTCTCTCTCTCTCCAGAAAAATATACATATAAACTGAAATGTGCATGTAATGCCTAGGGTATTCAATGAGCCTCTGAAGCCCATCAGTAGATCCTCTATGTGCATTACGTTGCTTCTAGCGAAAGTTGGTATGTCTATGTAGAGGAAAGGAAGACTAAAAAAGATTTAGCAAGTCTTGGCCAACTGCTTAAATATGGGCCAACTCTCAAAAGTTGCCTCCCTCTTTTCATTTTTTGATATGAGCATAAGATGGTTTCCTAAAGCAGTTAGGAAAGATGGCAGTGATGGGGTATGAGTACATAGATGCTAATACATGAGTTATTCAAAAATGAGTAATTCAGAAGAACTGAGCTCTCATATGGAGTGAGAAGAAGCTCTTGCCCTTTTATGTGTATGAATCGCAGGGCTCCAGCTGAGGTCATGGAAGTCATTTCCAGCAAGCACCCTCCTTGAAGTTGGTACAGAGATAAAAGGAATCCAAAGTAGGTGGTACCATCAAGTGCTAGAAAGAGGATAGGCTTGGAAGCAGAGGTCCCGTACGCAGTGTCTTCAAGGGCCAGGCAGGGACAATAGGTGACACAGTAGGAAGTGAGGAGGAGGTGGTCCCTGGAGAATGACCCTCCCAAATGCTCATTGTTCAAGTGCATAAAAAACAAGGTTTGACACACACACACACACACACACACACACACACACACACACACCCCCAAAAGAGTGTCTGCGGCTGGCTTTTGCCATCTCTGGAGTCAGATGATTGTAGGTTGAATTCCAGGTCTGCTTCTTATTAGTGGGGGACCTTGGGAATGTGTCTTAACCACGTTAAGGCTCAGTTTCATTCTTTGTGAAATAGAGACAGTATCATGTGTCTTTGAACTATTGTCATAAAAATTTGTGATAATGTAAATAAAGTGCCCAGCACTAGTCTTTGTACATACTATAAAATGTAGCTATTATTAGAGCCCCAGGATCTAACTGTGCACCTATCTTCCTGAAAATGTATGGGTAAATAGAAATTTAGAAATGAAGGTTACCAGAGATCTCTAAAGCTCTTTTGAGTAACCATAGTATGCATTTAAGCTAAGTTATCTTAGCATTCAGGAGTTACCTACCAATGGTATTCGACCTTAATGGATTGTTTTAGTTACAGAGGGCTTCTGCATGAGGAGGAAAAGAAAAGAATTCTCATATAGTCTTCAGGGCTCTGAGGGGTGCAGATCCCCAAAAGGGGTTTCATATCAGCCCCATAAGCAGCTGATACATTATCAGAGATTAATTGACTGGAGGAGGCAAGAACTAAGTGACATGAAGGGAAAGTCAGAGAAGTACAGCAAATATTTATCACCATTTAGCAACCTTTAGCACCATAGCTAAAGATGCAGCTCTCAGCTTTAGCAACGTACAGGCAGTAATTACTTGTGTACCTCTTTTCTCCAGGGCAGGGATTTGGGTGAGGCAAGTGAGGCAAGATATTGCAGGTGTAGGGTGGAAACCTGTCTTTATTTGAATTTTTTTTTTCTTTTTTCTGTACGCGGGCCTCTCACCGCTGTGGCCTCTCCCACCACGGAGCACAGGCTCCGGACGCGCAGGCCCAGTGGCCATGGCTCACGGGCCCAGCCGCTCCGCGGCACGTGGGATCCTCCCGGACCGGGGCACGAACCCGTGTCCCCCGCATCAGCAGGCGGACTCCCAACCACTGCGCCACCAGGGAAGCCCTATTTGAATTTTTGATGTTTCATTTATCATGGGTTTTTTGCATTAAATGTTAATACTTTTAAAAATATTTATTAAGATATTATTTATCGTAATCACTAAGTTTTTGGCATCCCTTAAATTTTCCACCCTAGTCCCAGCCCTGTTCTTCTCTGAATTTGAAATTGTTGAACTAAAGGAGTGTTTCATTCAGTGATTCACAGAAGGATTAACAAGACTCAACAGCATGTTATATTCCTAGCTAAGATTTATTACAGCAATAAACACAGAGTTAAAGCAGCAGGGAAGAAAGAAGGGTGTTGTTGGAGTCTAGAAAGGTCCAGCACAGAATTCTGATGTCCTTCCTCATCCAGAGATACTTAGGAGAGTGTTCTCCCTGGCAGTGAACTCAGGGACATGTGTGGAATGTCTCTGCCTAGGGATGCCTTTTTGATTCTCTGGGTCTGAGTTTTTTTATGTGGGGACTGGTCACATAGATATATCTTGCTGAGCAACCATAGCTACACAACCAGCCATGACAATGGAAACTCAGGACCCCAACAATAAAACTAGGTGCACATCATAATTATTGACGTTTATGCAAAACAACTTGGCAAGCCAGCAGTGGCATAGTCCATTGCTCCAGATACATGTAACCAAATCATCCATCACTAACACGAGGGACACTTGGAGGACCACATTACCCAAGGGTTGGTGATGGATCAATCGTGGTTCTCTTGGAGACACGCCAGGAGTAAGCAACCACACCTGCTACATTAACTTTTTTCTCACATGGATTCATGTGGAAAATCAAAATGTCACCTTTATTAAAAGTAGCAGTAGGGCTTCCCTGGTGGCACAGTGGTTGAGAGTCCGCCTGCCGATGCAGGGGATGCAGGTTCGTGCCCTGGTCCGGGAAGATCCCACATGCCGCAGAGCGGCTGGGCCCGTGAGCCATGGCCGCTGAGCCTGCGCATCCGGAGCCTGTGCTCCGCAACGGGAGAGGCCACAACAGTGAGAGGCCCGCGTACCGCAAAAAAAAAAAAAAAAAGTAGCAGTAGTGCTAAATTGTAGTAATTGAAGAACATGGCTTGGATCCATGTCAAAAGATTTCCCACTTGTAGCCTAGATCTTGAGATGACCCCCCCCCCCGCTACGGTAGAATCTGGGGCTACAGAGGACAAACTTCCCCACCCAGGTGGAGGAGATACTGCTGCTTTTCATAACTATTTAGCCCCAAAAAGGGAGGACAGAGGGTCATAACTTTCCAGAGCTATCTTTAGAAGGCAGATGTTAGGCTCACTTCAAATGTGCTTTGCAGGACAGACCTGTCCCTCGAGCAAACACTCCCGAAAAGGGAGAGGAGGATAGGCATGAGCTCATGCCTTTGTCTAGGCTCAGCTGACAAGCTCGCCTTTGAACTTGGGGAGAAGTGAAGGGATATAGGAACCAGGTATATTTTCCCAATAATAGACAGTTAAGCAGATGGTCTAATGGAGGCATGAGAACTAGAGTATATGCCATTGAAAGGAATGGCTCCAAAAGTATTTTTATCCCGAAGAACAAAATTCCATCCCACACTTGCAGTAATGGGCAGGATGGCATCTAACCTGGCCAGAGTCCAAAATCACTTGTCCTATTCTCAGTGTAGCTTGAGATGAATTCCCACATTAGACTCATGCCTCTTATTCCCTTCAACAGAAAGCCACATGGTCCTGAGTGACCAACTCTCAGGCAGCTTTAGTTGATGGCATAGAATAAGGGTTGGCAAACTATGGCCTCGGGGCCAAATCTGACTCTCAGTTTTACTGGGACACAGCCATGCCCATTTGTTTAACTAATTACCTGCAGCTGCCTTCGCACTACAATAGCTGATTTTGTCGCAGGAAGGGGGACCCCTTCCAGGGCCCGAGAGTGGGCTCTTGTCTAACGCTCGGAAATGAATTGTCCAAGGAGACACACGCACTGACAAAGCAAGAGACTTTATTGGGAAGGGGAGCCTGGGTGGAGAGCGGCAGGGTAAGGGTACCCAGGAGAACTGCTCTGCCACGTGGCTCACAGTCTCAGGCTTTATGGTAATGGGGTTAGTTTCCGGGTTGTCTCTGGCCAATCATTCTGACTCAGGGTCCTTCCAGGTGATGTGCACATCGCTCAGCCAAGATGGATTCCAGTGAGAAGGATTCTGGAAGGTTGGTAGCTCATATGGACTGGCGTCTCCTCGCTCCTTTCGACCTTTCCCGAATTCTTCCAGTTGGTGGTAGCTTGTTAGTTCCACGTTCCTTACCAGGACCTCCTGTTGTAAGATAACTCATGCAAGTGGTTACTGTCGTGCCTGGCCAGGGCGGACGGTTTTGGTCAGTGGTTCCCCTAACAACTTGGGTAGACTTTTTTTTTTATAAAAGGAAGTTTATGGCTGCATTATCATTATAAAAAATAGACTATATTTTTAATGTTATTATATAATTTATAGACTTATATAGAAAAAACTTAGATTTACGTAAAAGTTGCAGATAGTACAGAGAGTTGATTTGAGTAGTTTTGACAGAAACGATATGGCCTACAAAACCTAAAGTGGGTATTATCAGGCCCCTTACAAAAAAAGTTTGTCAACTCCTAACATAGAAGAAAAAAGCACTTTAGTCCTTATTTATGCTACCAGTGTGCCAAGAAACAGATGCATAGGCAGTTTCTAAATCTGCTACAGGAAAATGAAAGTGAATTAGTATGTTACTGAAGTCTCACAACTGGAACAAGTTGACAAAAAGGCCAGCATAGATTAGGGAAAAGTGAGTGAACAGATTGCTTTATATGCTCTTTTCTTAAATGCAAGTACATACAAATTCAAGCTGTTTGAAACAGACTATTTTGAAGGGACTGTGTCATCTTGGTTGGATTTTGCTCAACTCCAAAAACCTTAACTGACCTCCTTGCATTTGCAGAGTCTGCCCTGGGTGTTGTGAAAATCAAAGAGGTGTACAAATACCTGCAATGTGATGCAGATGGTTCTAGGGAAGGAACGGGTGTGGATGGAGTCAGAGAAGGAAGCCAAGATAGGAACAAACGGTGATTAACACTGTCCACCTCTCAACAGAAGGTTGAGGTACTTTTAAACGTTCTCTTGTTGGACATATCCTTTTCATCTTATTCATCAGTTTTAATGTCTTAATAAACCCTTCCTAAAGAAAAAGAACATCATACTATTTCAAATTATAAACTTGTACATACATATACTTCCACAGCCATCCTCCAAGAAGTATCTTGTGTGGGTTGGTTGTTGGGCTTTTTGGTTCGTATTGTGATGGTTGCTATTGCTTGGAGAATTTTGTTGCTGTTGTTGTTGTTTTTAACTCACTACAGAGGTCTGAAAATTGTTGAGCTCTCATACAGCTGGTCCAAACATAACTTCAGTGTTGACTCAACTAAATTGCACGTCAACTGGCCAACACATTTTATAGTTATTCTATGAGGACATCACTAGCCAGACTCCTTAATTTATGTTCTCAGAAGTCACTGTCTCTCCAGCCCCTTTGCATTTTCCCAGCGGCAGGAATAAACTCTGTAGGTGATTGAATGTCTTTAGCATACAGAACTGCCTCTGGTTGCACCTGGGTGGTGGGTAATCAGAGGATGGGGTTCACTTTATTATTCTGTTTTTGTGTATGTTTGAAAATGTCCATGATAAAACTTCAGGGTTGTTTTTTTTTTTAACTGATCGTTGGCTATAGTTGGTTCTCTAATGCTGGAACAGCCACTCCATATTCCACTGGTCTTTGCAAACTGGAGCTTGTAATTTTCATTAGCAGTCATTGCTAGGGTGGCAGCCATACATGAAAAATGAAGGCATTGGGAAGAACAAGGTAAACACTGCTTCCTAATGCTTCAGAGTGGAGCATGCGCTTGAGAGGTACAGCCAAACATTCAGGTTAAAATGAGAAAATATTTTGAGCAGAAATTGTATGTTAATGGCCTTGCATATATATCCTTTCCAAAGAAAGTTATTTATAAAATAAGCTCTTATCCGTAAGCTGCTCCTTATTTATTAACTACTTTTATTAAACTCCTATATGCAAAGGCCCATGCTAGACAGGGAGACACAAATATAAAATTTGTCTTTGGCAAATTGGACAAAGAAAGAATAAAATAGATAACACCTAATCCCCGATACTTAACACAAAATCTTGGACCCGGACCTCAGTGACCAGAAATCAGCATAGTTCAACTCATTTCAGGCCTAACACCATTAATAGAGCACCTACTCCGGGTAAGGTTCTGGGCTAGATACTAAAACTATGGGCGGGAAAATAAAGTACAGTCCCCATCCTTGGTCTAGTGGGGAAGACGGATAACAAAATCAACTCTTTAATCATGGAATGCACTAGAATAGTGGATACTATGAGATGACAGAGAAGGACTTCAGGGAAGTCTTCATGAGTTCAATCTTAAAGGATGCTTAAGATTAGCAAGTGATTTAAAGCTGGGAAGAAGCAGAGAGTTAAAAAATGTCACAGGTACGGGTCAGGAATTATTTGATAATCATATACACCAGTAGTATAAAATTGTAAAATTATCACTAGAATGTGAGCTCCGTGAGGGGCTTTTGTCTTGTTTTGTTCACCGTATGTCTGGCTTATGGTAGGCACTTACTAAGTATTTATTAAGTGAATAAATAAATCCAACTATAAAGTGTTGCTAGAGTCCAGAGTTTACGGTAGATAGTGACAGTGGAGCTAGAAAGGACAAGGTCGAGGAATTCTGGTAAAAAGCTTGGATTTTGGGCTTCCCTGGTGGCGCCGTGGTTGAGCGTCTGCCTGCCGATGCAGGGGACGTGGGTTCGTGCCCCGGTCCGGGAGGATCCCACATGCCGCGGAGCGGCTGGGCCCGTGAGCCATGGCCGCTGAGCCTGCGCGTCCGGAGCCTGTGGAGCTCTGCAACGGGAGAGGCCACAACAGTGAGAGGCCTGCGTACCGCAAAGAAAAAAAAAAAAAAGCTTGGATTTTATGATGATGGAGAAACACTCAAGAATTTCACATAGAAAGCATGATGGGATGTATGTTTTTGAGCTTCAAGGGGGAGAAGAGACCTCAGGGGCACAGACTGGAGAAAGAGAAACCAATTTGTAAGCTGTTACTAAAACCCAGAGGGAAGTTGATGGGGTAAAAATCCATGGAATTCAGAGACAAATTTAATGTCACCTAAAGCCACCCGAATGCCTAGCATGAAAAAGACTGGCAATACCAAGTGTTGTCAAGCATGTGGAACAACCAGAACCCTCATCCCCTGCTGGTGGAGTGTACATTGATGCAATCACTTCAAAAAACTGTTGGGTATCTCCTACTAAAGCTGAACTCAGGAATCCCCCTTTCAGGTAGACAACAGAACCCAACAAGAATGGGTGCTCATTTGCCCCCAGAGATGTCCCCACAAAGTTGTGGAAAAGGATTTTCCTAGCAGCACTCTTGGTCACAGCCAAAATGGATAAACTGTGTTATAGTCGTGCAACAGAGTACTAAAAAACGACACTGAAAAATGAATGTATGGCCATTACATGGGTAAATCTCAGAAACATCACGTTGAGTGAAAGAAGCCAGACACAGAAGAATACGCACAACATACCGTAGAATTCCATTTATAAAAGTTCAAAAACAGACTAAGCTCAGTTATGGTGAAAAATCCAGAACAGTGTTTGGCTTTGGGCACAGGGTGATGACTGGGAGCGAGGGACTAAAGCTCTATCTGCATCTTGATCTGGACATGGTTACGCAAGTGGGCTCTCTTTTGTAATAACTCCCCAAACTGTATGCTGACATGTGTGCAATGTTCTGAATATATATGAATGTTTTAAGTGACCTCAGTTTCCTGGCTCAGGTACGAGGGTGGGTGATGGTGCCCTGTACTAGGCTCAATGTATCTAAAAGGAAGAGGAGTCACATTCAACAGTAGCCAAGGCTCTTAGTGCACTTGTGGCTTCTGGCTGCCCAAGTCACAGCACAGGCATGCCACAACCCCGTGGTCATGGAAATCACCCCTCCCTGGAAATCTCCCTTCGGGCCTGTGCCTTCCTATTTCTAATACACTCATAGATTGTGCCACCCCTCTGTGCAGGGCAGTGTCCTCCAAGGAGAGATGCCCATCTTTAGGGGCCCCCAATCTCTCTTTGGTTCCACAATGCTTTTTGGCAGTGGGGGAGATCCTAAGATAAGGAGGCATAATCAGATCCACTAGAGTTATTGCCATAAGAATGACAAAAATATCATCTTCTAGACCACTGCGGGGGGGTGGGGGACTGTCTAGAATTACATGGCGGTGGTCGTGGGGAACAGACACACCTTGGGAACTTCTCATCCCTTCTTTGCCAGTGCCTTTCTTCTGCTCACCTAGTACGTGTGCCCTTCACTGGAGTCAAGCCACTCCTGAAGCAGAGGAGTAGAGGATAGAGACTCAGGAGGAACCTTGGACAGAGGGCACAAGGAAGGATAAACGGGAACCACTGCAAACATAGTACCTTTCCAGCTCCCATGGAGAAAGACAGACTGAGACTGGGGTGAACCCCAAGCCTCTCCCACCCTGCATTCCACCCCAGCATTGGTTAGAGACGAGGGACAAAGTTCCTTTCCAACCAGACCGAGCTGTCTAGAAAGTCCTAATACCCCCAAGTGAAAAAAGTATGCCCAGACTCCCAACCTCCAGCCTCATGGAGGATGCCAAGTCTTCCTTTGCCTCACCTTGGTCAGGAGTTTCCTGGCAATGGGTTCAGTACTTTGGTCAGTTGGCTAAGCTTAGCATCCTTTTCCTGTCCCCAGCCAAGTCTGGTCATTCAGGTGGCCAAGCCCTGCCTATGTTATTGCCAGGACTTCTTGTCTTGGTACCTGCTCTAGCCTGAGAGGAGTATGAAACTCCCTTCACGCCCTAGAGGCACCGTCCCGCTGCCACTGACTCTTAAGAAAGTTTCTTAAGAGCCTTTTGCAGATCCTTTCTGACACCTTCCTCCCCTGGTGGCCAAGGCCAAGAGAACTATTTATAGAGGAGATGGCTACAAACCAGACAACCCAGATAAATCATGAAATTCTCCACCCACTTAGGTAACCCTATTCTCAAGAATCAAAAGAGCAAGTTGCTGTTATAGAAGTGGATCCCTGAGCGAGCCGGTAAGTGAAACGGGATCAAGACAGATGCACAAGAGTGGGGTTTACCTTCAAGGAACAGAACAAACCATGATGCCCACAGGCACCATGCTGCTATAAGGGGAAGCAGAATCATTAGATGTGGGCATAGTTTCTTCTCTGCTGCACACTGAGCACTGAAGTTAGTTCTAGACTTTTCTAACCCCTGCCCCCAATGTCCTAACACCATTTCTGGCTGCTGAAACCTCCCTCACTGGAAACTCAAGTCTTCACCCAATCTCAGCCTCATTTTACCCACACTCTTCCTTCTCTCCACCCACCTCATACAACTGGTACTAACCTGATCATGAATAGTTAAGGGTCTCTAACTTCCATATTTCATCAAACATAAGATGTGCATTGACAGAGGCACCCTTATTTTATCTCCTACTGAAAAGTGTTCCAAATAAAATATACCATCCCCTGTGAAATGCATCCTGATTCAGAGATGTGAGAATTTGAAAAGAAAATATGCTTCTATGAATCAGTTAATTAAACTACTATTACCTGGGCTAAAGTCAGGGCATGGGAAATCACAAGCCATTTGATTTCAGGGGATCATGTATATGAATTAACAAGCCCTCAAGATCAGTGTATAAACGCTCTGAGACGTTTCAGTGATTGGGTTTCCTCATTTCCAACAACATGATATGTTTTAGATCTTAATTTAGAGGAACATCGTGGAGAATTATATAAATCTGGCAACATATTAGCATAAACAATTTTGAAAAGGTGCCAAATAATTAAAACATCAGAAATTTAATGTGTTTAATGTATGTTTAAAGTATCTTGCAGATGATGGAAATGAGTAGAGGATAAGTTTATAAACAGGAACAAAATTCCTCAAAGCTTCATCTTTGCCATGTTTGAACCAATAACTATTTCACCTTTGTGTATCTGTGAACAGATTTTTGAACTTTGTGGAACTGATGCTAAAAAACTGGAAGAAAAGATTCGAGAACTAATGTAAGCTGATCTCCAAGACAAACATACTTGCAACGTTTTAAAAGGCCACCGTGAATGTGTTTGTGTTTTTATTTCCAGCAAACATTGTAGTGTTCTATTGATCTCTCTCCTAATGCTTTACAGGTTGAAGTCCATATTGCCATCTCACTGCAAAAATTGTTGGAACTCTTGTGCTATCAGAGATTGTGGCATTTGCATTCTCTCACTCGGCCTTTCCACTTCCTCTGACCACATTCCTTAGGCAGCGTCCTTCACAGCAGAGGCCCTGCACAGCTAAGTAATACCAGCTCAGTGAGAAAGTTTTCCAGAGATTGTGGAAGATGGGATCCACCTCAGCAATGAAGAAACAAATAACTGTCTTATTGGCCTGGTGCACTCCAAATACATAGAGGCCTCTTCCCCATTGAGTCATTGTTTGTAGTACCAAATTCTCCAGTATATCACCTTATATTAGAAAGGTGTCATTGGATAAAAGCACATATAAACAGCTATGCTTACATATATAAAAACTTATTACATGCTAGGCAATATGCCAAGCCTGTAGCCGAAATTCAGCCTCTGTACACTGATACTGAATGGAATCTTGGAGACAGTTTTGGATGAAGTAGAAAAGAATTGGTTACTGCTTTGCTGGGCAAAGGGGGCCACAGTGGGCTAATGCCCTCAAAACTGTGTGTCCTGACCTGGAGGGGGTAGTGAGGAGTTTTATAGTAAATGGTTCAAAGAGGAGGGCGCGATCAGCTCGTGGACATTCTTCTGACTGGTTGGTGGTGAGGTAACTGGGAGCCAGTAGCATCAACCTTCTGATTCCAGCTGCTCTGGGGTCTGCATGCTTGTGGGCAGCATACAGTAAACTTCTTCCACCTGGTGGCGGTTTCGGTACAGTATGTCCCTTACATACGAACCTTCAAGTTGCGAATTTTCAGAGATGCAAACGTGAGTTCGCATGTGCAGTCACGTAAGTTAGTTCACGTGTCTGGCGTACATTGTCACGTGCGTGCATCCTCTACAAGTGGTTGTGCTTTTGTGTACTTTACAGTACTGTATAGAGTACAGTAGTACAGTATCTTTATTTCAAGCCCAGGATGTCCAGAAGCAAGCATAAAAGCAGTGGTGATGTAGCTGGTACTACTTTAATTTTCAAGGTACCGTACTGTAAGATTAAACGTTTTCTTTATTTTTGTGTTTGTTATGTATTATTTGTGTGAAAAGTATTATAAACCTATTACAGTACAGTATTCTAAAGCCAGTTGTGTTAGTTGGGTACCAAGGCTAACTTTGTTGGACTTATGAACAAAAGTGGACTTAGGAACACACTTTCGGAATGGAACTCATTCGTATGTAAGGGACTTATTGTATCTGCAAAACAACTCATAGATATTGTTATATATATATCCCTTGAGCGGGAACCGGGAACTCGTCCCAAGGCCACACTATTGTTTTGTTTGTTTTTGTTTTTTGCGGTATGCGGGCCTCTCACTGTTGTGGCCTCTCCCGTTGCAGAGCACAGACGCGCAGGCTCAGCGGCCATGGCTCACGGGCCCAACCGCTCCGCAGCATGTGGGATCTGCACGGACGGGGGCATGAACCCGCGTCCCCTGCATGGACAGCGGGACTCTCAACCACTGCACCACCAGGGAAGCCTCGTACTATTGTTTCTTGACTCCTCCTCCCTTGTCTCCACATCCCCTCCCTTCCCTGATTAGCAACTATTTGAACCTGCCCCTTGGAACTCAGGGAAGGTCATGGAGGCTGAATGAAGCTATTTCCTACAAACAAGAAACGGAACACAGAAAGGCTTTTGTGCCCAGGAGGCTCACAGGATCCTGCTCAGTTTCAAGCCTTTTGCATCCATCACCCTGTTTAACCTTTGCAACAATCCTGTAAGTAGCCATGTACTAATAAATGTTTAATTGGCTCTCTGGGAAGAAAAAAGTTCCAGTTTGTAGTGATTGCCAATTTCGTTGGTGTAAATACTTGGTAGATTTCAAGGTACCAAATGATGTCACTAAACATGGAGCTGGGAAAAGATGGGCCTAATAGGCTCTTGTGAGCTGCTTAAGATTTAGATCCAGGACACCAGTACCTACAAATGAGGTACTACTTTTATCCCTCTCTTCTTACAGAGAATAGAAGACACAATCTAGTTAAATTGAAACCATGCAACTCAGATTGGGGATTGAACCCACGGGCCAGGACTCAAACCCAGCCAAAACCCAGATTGGGACTTAAACCCGTGTTAACTGAGATCGCACACCTGGCCTCAGAACTTAATCAATTTCAGGTTCTTGATGTCTCATTACAGAAATAATTCAGTGAGAGACAAAGTGATAGGTAAGAAGTGGATTTATTTAGAGAGAAATACACTCCCCAGACAGAGTGTGGGCCATCTCAGAAGGCGAGAGAGGCACCAGGGTGTGGGGTTGTCAGTTTTTATAGGGGTGGATAATTTCATAGGCTAATGAGTGGGGGGAGTATTCCAACTATTTGGGGGAAGGGATTGGGATTTTCAGGAATTGGGCCACCGCCCACTTTTTGACCCTTACCGTTGGCCTTGGATGGCCTTGGAATTGTCATGGCGCCTGTGGGTATGTCATTTAGCTTGCTGATGTGTTACAATGTGCATATACTGAGGCTGAAGGTCTAGTGGAAATCGACTCGTCTGCCATCTTGGACCCATTTGGTTCTAATCAGTTTATGTCATGTCCTCGGGCTATGTCACTCTTTTAAAGGTTGTGCCCTGCCCCCTTCCATCCTGTTTCAAAATGACTTGCCCAAATTTTCCCAGAAGAATCCAGTGCTTTGAAATTTCTTTCATCTCTTCTAGAGGATTGATAGGAATTTCTTCTCCCTTCAGGAGCACTGCCCTGGCATGTGGTGAAATGTCTCATTTACATATATCTCAGTAACACAATGTAATCCAACTTCCTTTCCTGGGTCCTGTTAAGCACTGGGTTGCTGCATTCTGAGAAAACAGGGATTTGCAGTCTTGCCTCCAACAATGACTAGTCCCTTTACCGGTCCCAAATGTATATCCTCCTGCTGTGTGTTGAGGCCTTTCTGCATCCACAGTAACTTTTCATTTCAATACTGACAGTGTATTCTTTTAAAAGACATTTTAAACTCAACCTAGAGGGCATCGACAAGGCTCCTAAATTGATCCAGGTGACCACACATGAATAGCTGCGGCTGAGTCTGTGCACACACAGACAGTGACAACCAAGTCAGACCTGCCACCTGGTCCACTGTGACTGTGAGATGCCACTCCTTGTCAGGGGCATCTCAATTTCAAAGATGTTAAAATGTGAAATAATGTGCACCTGGAGTATTCAAGCTCCTTGATCTCACAATTAAATGTTAGCTCAAGAGCAAAAGGTTGGGGGCTTCCCTGGTGGCGCAGTGGCTGAGAGTCCGCCTGCCGATGCAGGGGACACGAGTTCGTGCCCGGGTGCAGGAGGATCCCACATGCCGTGGAGCGGCTGGGCCCGTGAGCCATGGCCACTGAGCCTGCACGTCCGGAGCCTCTGCTCCGCAGCGGGAGAGGCCACAACGGTGAGAGGCCCGCCTACCGAAAAAAAAAAAAAAAAACTAGCAAAAGGTTAAAAGCAAACTGTCATAAAAAGGCTGTTGTACTCCTTCTGAATGATAAATTGATCTCAGTCCCTTGAAATGCAAGTATCAGTTAATCAATGTTTGCCTCACTAAGGAAAGGACAAACAGAGGAGGACTCCCGCAGGGAGGGGTACAGCTCTCTTGACCTTTCTTTAACCTTGAGTTGCTTATCTTGACCCTTAGGATGTTTAAGCTGAAACACTCTCATAGGATGGGAGCATGTTCTCTTTCTCATCTCTGATTTGCTGGTATTCAGCCCAATGCACAGTCCAGAGGAGATCCAGAAGACACGAAACTAAATTCAATATGGAACCCTGAATGGGAACCTAGAGCAGAAAGGGGCATAAGTGGGAAAAAATGGTGAAGTGCAAGTAAAATCTGGTGTTTAGTCCTCAGTAACATACCAGTGTTGGTTTCTTAGTTTTGACATATACTATGATAATTTATTAACATCAGGGGACTGGGTGCGAGGTATATGGGAACTCTCTTTACTCTCTCTGCAGCTTTTCTGTAAATCCAAAATTATTCCAAAATATAAAATTTATTTTTTAAGATGCCTCCGTAACGTGGCTATAGGGGAGAAGCACTAGTGTTTTGTGAGCGCGTGTTATCCCTACTTGACCATGATGTGACCTGGGAGTGCTTTCCCATGAAATGACTGTTGACCTGATGTCTTAAAAATGAGGAAGTGTTTTATGAAAATCACAGGTCACAAGGTTAAAAAGCCTGGGACTTGGAGATTAGAAGATCGTTTTGATTCCAAGAAAGTTTTTTTTTCTTTTTTACTAAAAAACCTTAATTATTTTTAGTGATGCCTTAGGCAGAGTAGGGCGTCCCCAAAGGAAAAGAACCAGATATAGCTTTTTTAAAATTTATTTTATTGAAGTATAGCTCATTTACAATGTTGTGTAATTTCTGCTGTACAAGCAAAGTGATTCCGTTGTACGTATATATACATTCTTTTTCATGTTCTTTTCCATTATGGTTTGTCCCAGGATATTGGATCTAGTTCCCTGTGCAATACAGTAGGGAGATACAGTATACAGATACAGCTTTTTGACATAAGAGAAGCCATTTTAGGCCTAAACCATTTTGTGATCTAAGCCTGGCCATAATGCTTGCCCTTGACTAGATCTCAGTAATTAATGATCTTAAGGGAACAAAGGAATGAAAAGTAGTCAAGAAACAATAGTTCAGAGATAAAATAGAGTCCTAGTTCCTCCTCAAGGGATATACATCACAATCTGATACAGATCTTTGAGTTCTGCAGGAATTAAGACCCCTACCCAGGTGGAGGATGTAACTATGCTGAGACCCCAGATTGGTTGGGACCTAAGGAAAGAGGATGGTGACCTCTGCTGACCCTCCTGACTTCACTCAACTAAAGCTTGGACTCTGTCAACCTTTGCCCCAATTCTGTGTTGAATTCTCTTCAGCTCAAGCCCCTTCATAAATATGCATGTACCCTTAGCTTAAAACTTTCCCAATTTTGCAGCTGGGGAGACACTGCTTTGGGAAAGATCCCCAGTGTTCTCCTGACTTGCTGCGAGCAAGAAATCCTTCCTTCTCCTGCTCTTCCGTTTGGTTGTGTCTCTTGGCAGCTAATCCAGTCGTTTTGGTAACAATGCCGCCACTTTCCAGCCCAGACCCCGCCTCAGTGGGGCAGATGGAAGCCTTCATGAAGGCTTGAAGGCTTGTTTGAGGTTGCGGGCAGGTCTCACTGCTTGTCTGCCTGAACAAAATCAAGCCTGGCATTTCTGTTTCCCACTAGCCTGACCTCACCACCGGGGGGAGGATGGAAGGTTTTATGGCTCCTAAACTTTAAATCTTTGGGCCCAGATATACCAGGACAAAGGAAGAAGAGTTCCTCTCTCCACCAAAGCAAGAGCCTGGTGGGGCCTGAAGCTGTCACTCTCCGGCATTCCCCAGACATGCCATTCTATGGAGCCCAGGTGATATGTGAGTGAGGCTTGGACAGAGGCTGGGCCGGATGAGATTTGCGTGCCAGGGATCTCAGCTTGGAGCTAGCCCGCTCTAAAGGGCCAGACTGCTGGAAGGTCAAAGAGTGTGGCTAGGGAGCTGTGGGCCAGACTGAGGCCCTTGGGCCTAGACCAGCACTGGCATTAGTACAGGAGAGTGAATATTCCTGTTACCGACCTGGGTCCTTGGACTCTTTAATCAATAGAAATTGATGAGGCCAGATGGAAATTCAGGCAAGGTTTTACTGGGACTCATGCTGCAGCACGAGGGAGCAAAAATAAGAAACAGGTGCCCTTGGGAGTGGGTAGCAAACGAAGCTGGTTCCTTAAATGGAGTGAGGGTAGGGGCAGAAAGGTGGGTTGGGCAGGAGGGGTAGCTTGGGCGGTCTGCCTGCCTCCGTGGTGGTGCTGTGTGCAGGCATGATGCGAAGTGCCCTGCTTTTGTTCTCTGCACCTCAGAAATGGCAGTTGGTTTGTGGCCTTTCTGTACCTTATTGTTCATAATTACCCCAACTGCACATGCGTGCAATTATTTATAGTTTCTTTGTATTTTGTTGCTCAAGGAGAGATTTATCCAGGTGCAAGCACTCCAGTAAAAGGTCCCAGGTCCCAGCCTATCTCATTCCCATCACCTTGGCTAAGGCCTCCACCCATCCCCAGAGCACCGGCTACTGTAGGAAAGATGGCTGGGAAATCATTCTATGGCTGGTGGCAGTGGAAAGATGGAGTTCTGTGCATGAATGTGGAATGTGTGCACGTTGGAGCAATGAAAGTCAAGGACCAGCTGTAACCAGTCAACTTGTGCAAGTCACTGGCCTCTGGAAAGGGCACCCCCAAAATTGTCTTTGGAGAAGAGAAGCAGGATGGAGGATGAATTCCATGCCCAGATGTGCCATGGATGGAATCACCCAGACAGCCTCCAGCGTTTCACGTTCTGTAGCATCTCTGTACGTGATGGAGCAAGAAGATGTTTCATTTTCTTCATTGTTATTTGAGTCGTGCCTTCCATGTCAGCAGTAAAAGAGGATACGTGTCGGAGTCCCAGAGAATTCCCTGGAAACCAAAGTCTTCTCCATCTCACTTTCAGCAGCCAAGGTCTCAACATAATTTCTCTGGCTTAAGAGTAGAAGAAAGGGGCTTCCCTGGTGGCGCAGTGGTTGAGAGTCCACCTGCCGATGCAGGGGACACGGGTTCGTGCCCCGGTCCGGGAGGATCCCACATGCCATGGAGCGGCTGGGCCCGTGAGCCATGGCCGCTGAGCCTGTGCATCCGGAGCCTGTGCTCCGCAGCGGGAGAGGCCACAACAGTGAGAGGCCCGCGTACCGCAAAAAAAAAAAAGAAAAAATGTAGAAGAAGGGTCCATACTTTGATAATGGCCTTTCTATTTTGAGAGGAATAGAGAATGGGACATCACTTAATTTCTGCCACGTTGTCTAATGGCTGCATTGTGCATTTTTACCAGTGCCATATTTATTTATCAAGCGCTAACAGTGTTTTATAGCTGAGATAGGACCCAATGATGGTTCATAAAATGCAGTGTAGCAGGCATTTTCTTAAAACCAAACAAAAAATATCGGAGTACATTTACGGCATTAATGGTGAGTATTATTTCATGAAACACGTTTAGTTATATGTATGTTTATACTAGGGTCACAATGTAAAATATATTTCTCACCGTGGGTTCTGGCGAGGCATGACTGAAAGCCATTGCTATAAGGATTTCATCTTTGTCAGGGATGGCTGGGTATAGGGGTTCTCAAAGTGAGGTTCTGGGACCAGGAGCATCACCTGGGAACTTGGTAGAAATGCACATTCTCAGACACCCCCCACCCGCCTCTAGGTACCCTGAATCAAAAGCTGGGTGAGGTTGGGGGGCGGTCATGGGAGGAATCCAGATTATTCTTTTTTTTTTTTTTTTTTGGCAGTACGCGGGCCTCTCACTGTTGTGGCCTCTCCCGTTGCGGAGCACAGGCTCCGGACGCGCAGGCTCAGCAGCCACGGCTCACGGGCCCAGCCGCTCCGCGGCATGTGGGATCTTCCCAGACCAGGGCACGAACCCACGTCCCCTGCATCGGCAGGCAGACTCTCAACCCTGCGCCACCAGGGAAGCCCCAGATTATTCTTTTTATTTTCTACTTTGTATTTAATTAAGTAGCTGTTGCAAGAAGGTGTACACATACTAAATACATCACATTTAGCTAACCTCATTGACCATGGAGACCAGCACTAATCTGCAGTCTTGTTCTTAGCCCAGAAGGCACACCCCCACCTTGAAGCAGCACCCTTGAAATGACACTGAGTTACTTATGTTGACTCCTCTGCATCTTGCCTAGGCCTTCCCACCTTGTTGGTAGACTGAGGAATCCAGTCTACCAACTGGGTGCACACTCACATTTGAGCACCACTGATAAAGTCCATCAAAGGATTGTTTTACAAACATGAGTGAGGCCCAACTCTACAGTGAGGGTAATAATCAAACTTTGTACGTCACAGCAATGTTTTTGTACTTCATTTCTTTCCAAAAATAACCTTGTGAGGCAGAGAAGGCTGATGTTTTTATCCTCATTTTTCTCTCTGAAAAACCTAGGATTGTCCCTGCTTGGATAATAATTTGGTTTTAATTGATTCTTAACATTAAGCTAAGCAAAACCATGGAGTGCCAAGTGGGCAACAATATCTTGTTAACTAGAATTCTTATCACTTCACAAACATTCATGGGAAGCTTTAAAACTTCTTTTATAAATGCAAATTAAGCCTTAAAGCAAGCTTGTAAGATAACTGAAATTCTGTTTTAACCTGATGGACACCAAAATGACTTTGCTAAATTTAAACTGCATTTCAGTGGAAACCCATGGTCACTGTAGAACCAAAGGGAATTGAGCCTGTTGTTTGTTTGCTGTGATGGTTTTTTGTTTTTTTTTTAATATTTATTTATTTGGCTGCGTCAGGTCTTAGTTGCAGTGCGTGGGCTTCTCTCTAGTCGTGCCGTGTGGGCTCTCTAGTTGTGGTGTGTGGGCTCTCTAGTTGTGGTGTGTGGGCTCTCTAGTTGTGGAGCGCAAGCATGCAGTTATCCCATGGCATGTGGGATCTTAGTTCCTCGACCAGGGATCAAACCTGCGTCTCTTGCATTGGAAGGTAGATTCTTAACCACTGGACCACAAGGGAAGTTCCTGCCATGATGGTTTTTAAATAAAGCAAGGAAACACTAAAAACAAACAAACCATCAGTGAGGCATTAGAACCAAAGAGGAATGACAAAAACAATTTGCAACTCTTATGATCAGTCATGAGGCTTATTAATTTCACACACTATCTTATTTAATCCTCAAGCAAACCTATGATATCAGTAACAGCCCCCTTGGTACCCATGGAGGATTAATTCCAACACCTCCCTCAGATACCAAAATCCATGGCTGCTCAAGTCCCTTATATAAAATGGCATGGACTTTGTATATACCCTGCAGACATTCTACTGATACTTTAGATCATGTCTAGATTACTTATATTACCTAAAACAATGTAAATTATATACATAGATGTAAATACAACATAAATGCTGTGTAAATAGTTGCTTTCATGCAGCAAATGCAAGTCTTGCTGTTCGGAACTTTCTGGAATTTTTTTTTTAATATTTTCTATATGTATCTGGTTTTATCTGTGGATGCAGAACCCATGAATATGAAGGGCGGACTGTACTGGATTTCTATAAAGCCACTGCTCCCCCAGATGAACCTTATTCATTCTCCTAAAAACAATGGGGCTTTTCTCCAGAAAACTCCTCCATCAATATTGAAAAGGCTGGGTGGGAACTTGTCACCAGGTAAGAACGCAACCTCAGCCAGGATTCCTTAGCCCTAAATTTTCCAAGCTTTTGTCATTTGCCTGCCAATTTAATTATCATTTACTTCTCCTATTCACTACTTGTATATGAATACATTTATTTTGCAACAAATCTTTTTATCAACACACCTTTTTCTAAAATTATTATTGAAAAATAGTTGATTTATATTAGTTTCAGGTATACAGCACAGTGATTCAGATACACACACACACACACACACACACACACACACATATATTCGTTTTTAGATTCTCTTCCATTATACGTTATTTATTACAAGATATTGAGTATAACTCCCTGTGCTATACAGTAGGTCCTTGTTGGTTATCTATTATATGTCTGTATATATATATGTGTGTGTGTGTATATTTTAATCCCAAACTCCTAATTTATCCCTCCCCCACCCTTTTCCCTTTGGTAACCATAAGTTTGTTTTCTATGTCTGTGAGTCTATTTCCATTTTGTAAATAACTTTGTTCGTATCATTTTTTTAGATTCCACATGTAAGTGATATCATATGGTATTTGTCTTTCTCTGTCTGATTTACTTCACTTAGTATGATAATCTCTAGGTCCATCCATGTTGCTGCAAATGGCAATATTTCCTTCTTTTTTATGGCTGAGTAGTATTCCATTGTGTACTACATACCACATCTTCTTTATCTATTATCCATTTTTTATCCATCTGTCAATGTCAGCATACCTTAAATAGAAGACCAGTATTGTTCTCAGAAGAAAAAAAAACTTAATAAGCAAATACATTGAAACAAAATCATTCAATGATGAAATTTGGTATGTGGCCAGTCAAAGACTCAAAGGCTGAGTGCTTACTCTCCCCTCCCCTCCCCTCTCCTCCTCTCTTTTCTTTCTCTCTTCCAACAGGATGAACAACTATTAGAGAGGTGTTAAAGATAGAATAGCACCAAATTAAGACTTTCTTCTTGAGTGATCAGTATTGAAAGAGAATAAAAAAGGTATCAAGAGGGGGTATATGGAAACTCCCTGTACTTTCTGCTCAATATCTCTTAAACCTAAAACTCTTAAGAAAAAAAGCCTATTAATTTTTTTAAGTGTACTCATAAAAATAAAATTAAGAGTTTTAAATTGAACAACAACAAAAAGGACTAACATTCTCCCTGAATGAGTCAAGGCTATTTAATGCTGCATTCCCCATACTACCCCAAATCATCAGAAATTACTACCTGAAATTACCTCTCGTGGTCACATGGGTCCATGGCTTCCATTTTGTGAAAACGTAGCCAACGTCTGATTATATGAAAAAATAAGAGGAAAAAGCAGAGATGGGATGGTTTCCTGTTGATGGCAGAATGAAGTTGTGAATCACTCATCTTTCTGCCAAAGCCCTTCGTGATCTGGTCCTCATGTTCATGTTTGCCCTCCTGCCATTGCCCACAGACCCCAGGCATTATCATTATGTCAAACTCTGTACTCTTCCCTGCATCTGGAATTTCCTCCCCACATCTCTGCCTGTCAAATCTTCTTCAGGATCACCCAGCACACACACCATTCCTTCAAATGGGCCCACACAGTCATGTGAAGCCCCCCTCGGCTATCCCAGATGGGGAGAGCGTTCTTTCTCTTGGGTGTCTGTGGAGCTGTGTGTGCACAACCATTAGAGCCACCATCTTTTGTGGGGTGTGATGGATTTTTACATCTGCCTAGGGTACCAGATAAAATACATGGTGCCTAGTAAACTTTGACTTTCGGGTAAACAAAGGATAATTTTTAGTGTAAGTATGTCCCATGTAGTATTTAACTGGGTGTCCTGTATTTTTTATTTGCTAAACCTAGCAACCCTGTGTTTGTCTCCCGTGAGACTTAGCTTCCTAGGAAAAGGGTGGTAGCTTTCCATCCCTGTGCATGCAGCACCAAGGACATTACCAAGCACTTAGTAGAAGCTTGGTAACTATTAGATGGAGAAATGGCGGCATGAATGACTTCTGCCCAAACTCACACAGGAAACCCTAAGATTGCAAATAATGCCAGGAATACATTTCTATTCCTGCCTAGAAATGCAGGTTTGGAAGAGGGAAAGATAATGTGCTCAAATCTAATACATTCATAATCTACAAACTAGAAGGAGCGAAGCTGTCTACATTGTTCTCTAGCTTGTCTTCAACACATATAAAAACAAGTCACAGACGGCTTGGTTTCTGTAGCCTTTACAGGTCTATAGTCGGCTCCCACACAGATCACATTATGAGGGTGAGAACTTGGTCTACTGAATCCAAAGCCAGGCATGATGAATAGTAGCCACAGACAAGAACAAATCTACTCCATGTTAGGGCCAGTTCTGCCCCTATTATTCAGGTAGGCAATGAATCACCATGTTTTGCTTTCAGGCCTTCCTGTGAGGGCGGTGTGTGCTGATGGAAGAAATCACAGGCTCTAAAGTCAGATAAACCTGGATTTGCAGTTATGACTCAGCCACTGCCAGGCCAGAGGCCTCACTGGGGCTCAGTTTTCTCATCTGTAAACTGGGCTATCGTGGATACCTCCCAAAGGTTGAGGTGAGTATTAAATAGAATAGTGTACATGAGGCGATTGTATGGGACCTGTTCACAGCAAGTGTTCCAGTGAGGATGGGGATAACGATGATGATGTTTTTATTTCTACTGTTCCAACCAGAATGGAATCTCTTTGAACATATTGAACTGATTTCTTTATTTTCACTTTTTTTTGTATGGTCCAACAGCCTCTAGTACCATATGCAATAAAGATTTTTCATCCTAGAGACGTCAAAAGAGACCAAAGTTTTTAAAATGTTCAGTGTTTTAGGGCCTTTCAGAAATCTGACAGTATTTAACCACAGTAGGGTAGGGAAGGGCCAAAAATTAACCTTTGTAGGTGACTCGTGGACTGCACATCGTCTTTCATAAATCCTTGACAGACTAAGTCTGGGCAGATAAGAAATACTAGAGAAATAAAGAAGTAGGCACGTCCTTCTTAAAATAGTAAACAACAGTTTTCGCATAAAAACTGCCATTCTCACATTTCCTGCCAAGATGTTCTATTGGACTGTGTGCCCTAACCACAGGTACCCACCATCCGGAACATACCTCCATGAGGTGATGGTTGCCCTTCTCACCAGCTGCTCAGGAAAATGAGTTCAGAATGATTGATAATCTACTCTCAGCAAATGAATACTTACCATTTAAAAGGCCTTCTCCAATCTTTTTTGTTTTCTTTTTTTTTTTAACATCTTTATTGGAGTATAATTGCTTTACATTGTTATGTTAGTTTCTGCTGTATAACAAAGTGAATCAGCTACATGTATACATATATCCCCATATCCCCTCCCTCTTGTGTGTCCCTCCCACCCTCCCTATCCCACCCCTCTAGGTGGTCACAAAGCACCGAGCTGATCTCCCTGTGCTATGCGGCTGCTTCCCACTAGCTATTTTACATTTGGTAGTGTATATATGTCCATGCTACTCTCTCACTTCGTCCCAGCTTACCCTTCCCCCTCCCCGTGTCCTCAAGTCCATTCTCTACGTCTGCGTCTTTATTCCTGTCCTGCCCTTAGGTTCTTCAGAACCTTTTTTTTTTTTAGATTCCATATATATGTGTTAGCATATGGTATTTGTTTTTCTCTTTCTTACTTCACTCTGTATGGCAGATTCTAGGTCCATCCACCTCACTGCAAATAACTCAGTTTCGTTTCTTTTTATGGCAGAGTAATATTCCATTGTGTATATGTGCCACATCTTCTTTATCCATTTGTCTGTTGATGGGCATCTAGGTTGCTTCCATGACCTGGCTATTGTAAATAGTGCTGCAGTGAACATTGTGGTACATGACTCTTTTTTTTTTGTTTCAATTTTCTTTAGTTTTATTTCCTTTGAATTTTATTTTTTTTATACAGCAGGTTCTTATTAGTTATCTATTTTATACATATTAGTGTATATATGTCAATCTTGATCTCCCAATTCATCACACCACCACCACCACCCCTGCCACTTTACCCCCCTTGGTGTCCATATGTTTGTTCTCTACATCTGTGTCTGTATTTCTGCCCTGCAAACCAGTTCGTCTATACCATTTTTCTAGGTTCCACATATGTGCGTTAACATATGGTATTTGTTTTTCTCTTTCTGACTTACTTCGCTCTGTATGACAGTCTCTAGATCCATCCACGTCTCTACAAATGACCCAGTTTCATTCCTTTTTATGGGAGAGTAATATTCAATTGTATATATGTACCACATCTTCTTTATCCATTCATCTGTCAGTGGACATTTAGGTTGCTTCCATGACCTGGCTATTGTAAATAGTGCTGCAATGAACATTGGGGTGCATGTATCTTTTTTTTTTTTTTTTTTTTTTTTTTTGGCTGTGTTGGGTCTTCGTTTCTATGCAAGGGCTTTCTCTAGTTGTGGCAAGTGGGGGCCACTCTTCATCGTGATGCACAGGCCTCTCACTGTTGTGGCCTCTCTTGTTGCGGAGCACAGGCTCCAGACGCGCAGGCTCAGTAGTTGTGGCTCACGGGCCTAGTTGCTCCGCGGCATGTGGGATCTTCCCAGACGAGGGCTCGAACCTGTGTCCCCTACATTAGCAGGCAGATTCTCAACCATTGCACCACCAGGGAAGCCCACATGTGTCTTTTTGAATTATGGTTTTCTCAGGGTATATGCCCAGTAGTGGGATTGCTGGATCATATGGTAGTTCTATTTTTAGTTTTTTAAGGAACCTCCATACTTTTCTCCATGCCTCTCCAATCTTAATTCTTAGTCATTCCTAGCTTCATTTAACTACAGCTATCATTAAATTTGTATTTCCATATTAAGATACCTTCATGTAAACCTAGCATATTCCTCATTGACACCTGCCTTTATAACCATGTCTCTCTCTCACACACACACACACACAATCATCTTCTTGGAACTCTGTGGCTTTGAACAGTTTACCTGGGATGGAATTTTTTCACCTGTACAATGAGAAGGTTGGAATGGTGTGGTCTCTAAGCTCCCTTTTAGCTCTGTATCCTTAGGATCCTAGCCTTCTGTTTTGTCACCACATCTCCCTTAGTTGATCCGGAGTCCCACCCACCCCCCGCCCCCCATGCTGAGTCTAAGTCTATGAAAGAATGCATTGGTCAAATTATTTTTTCTCATCATTTTCACATTCATTTCTAGGTCAGCTCTAATGTGTACTCAAGCTGATCCAGGTAACAAAGGATCCCAAGATTGAGGTTTACCTCTTATTAACCAGGAAGTCCGCTGACAACTTCTTTCACAAGGCTTGGAGATTGAAAGGGGCCTGACACCTAGGAAACATACAGTAGTTGTTGTGTCATTGCTGTTACTGTTGTTATAACTGCAATGGGGAAAATTAATATATTGGAATTATTCCATCCTTGTCTATGCCCTTAATTGAGCATGGCAATGCCCACCCAGCTGCTCTTTTGTGCAGAGAAAGCCAAGATACAGGAAAGGAGAGGAAGAATCAGCTAAGAGTAACAGCCTAGACTGATGAGAGCAGAATTCGATATTCCCCAACTTTTCTCTGTTTTCTTATTCAGTCACCCCATGTGTGTAGTTTGTATGAGGAGCTTGTCCATACTGAATGATTTAAAGGACTCCAGATGCCTTCAGTTACACCAATAGTTATTCATTTCCTTATGGTAAACAGTATCCTCTCCCAGTGGTCTTTAAAATGTGGATATACCCAGGTGGTAAGACATCAAATTCCTAACACTTTTTTTAAGGTAAGTTCTTTGAGGGGAAAAAAAGAAAGAAATATCCTGAGAACAGTTTAAAGTTAGAGGTCAGCTAGAGGAAGTGTGTTGGTGAAGTGGGTAAGAGGAAAGGATGCTAAGATGGGGGACAAGATTCTAGAAAGGTGGGGCAGGGGACAGAGAAGATATGCCCCACTTCATGGTTTCACCTCTGGGCTACTGCCCCTCGTCCACCCCAGATATTAACAGTTTGTGGAGTCCCTTGGGAGCTGGGTCTGTCACACATACATCAGAAGAGCTCTGTGCCTGTGGCATGTGTGGCTTCTGACAGCATCTGGTTGCCCTGTCCTCAGGAGACCCGGCAGAAACAGCCCTGGGACCTTTGGCGAGGAGTCTACTCTAAGGATATTATTGAGGACCTGTGAAATCACACTATAACAGGAGAATGATGATTCTTCTTGAGAGAAGCTGGGTTTTACTCTCTGGGCCCTGTGAACCATGAATCTGAGCAGGAGTCCTATAGCAGATGCTGTCATGTCCCCCCAGACCCCCTACACCAAGTGGAGGTCCCCAAACCCCAGTTGTTGTGGTTATTGGCTGATAATGGCTACCAGCTGCCCCACTTCTCCTGAGAATTATCCGTGGCTGATGGGAGCCCTTTGCCCAGGTGGTTATAACCCCTCTAAAGGCAACCCGTAGTCAATAAGTAATTTGGGAGTAAAACTGCGGTGGGGCTTGCACTCCGGAGCCCACTTCCAATGGATCCGCCAGAGGCTAGTCCTGACCTAAGATTTTGTTTGGCTCCGTCCCTGTCCCTCTCATGCTTGATTCCCTCCCTCACAGGATTTTTTGAATAGAGCACCCTCAATAAATTGTATAAACCCCAATACCTGTCTAGGAACTTGTGCCCTTTACTTCACTGATTCTGAGACACTACCAATGGGAAGGTTAGTATGTATCACGAAGAAAGAAAAAAATGCTGACACTTAGTGTGGGATATGCTTCAGTTCTAAGACATACCATAATTTCAGTGAAAACAATATGCATCTTTGAGTTAATTAAGGTATGTTTAATATGTATGATCTCGGGGCTTCCCTGGTGGCGCGGTGGTTGAGAGTCCACCTGCGGATTCAGGGGACACGGGTTCGTGCCCTGGCCCGGGAGGATCCCGTGTGCCGCGGAGCGGCTGGACCCGTGAGCCATGGCCGCTGAGCCTGTGCAGCCGGAGCCTGTGCTCCGCAACGGGAGAGGCCACAGCAGTGAGAGGCCCGCGTACTGAAAAAAAAAAAAAAAAAAAATATGTATGATCTCGCTTCATCGCATACATCTCTCTATGCCACATGTTTGTATAAAGGCAAATAAACTTTGTTTCAACTATCTTTTTATACATCATAATTTACAAATCTAGAGAACCATTGCTGTGGTCTGAATGTCTGCTCCGCCTCCCCCAACCCCGTCCTCAGTTCATATGTTGAAATCCTAACCCCCAAAGGTAATGTTATTAGGAGATAGGGCCTTTGGGGGGTGATTGTGTCCTGATGGTGGGGCCCTCATGAAAGGGATTAACAGTCTAATAAAAAGAGATCCCACAGAGCTTTCTTCTGCTCTGAGGACATGAGGACACAAAGAAGTCTGCAGCCCAGGAGAGGTCCCTTACCCGACTGTGTCTGCACCCTGATCTTGGACTTCCAGCCTCCAGAACTGTGAGAAAGAATTTTTTTTTTTTTGCGGTATGCGGGCATCTCACTGTTGTGGCCTCTCCCGTTGCAGAGCACAGGCTCCAGACATGCAGGCTCAGTAGCCATGGCTCACGGGCCCAGCCGCTCCGCGGCATGTGGGATCCTCCCGGACCGGGGCATGAACCCGTGTCCCCTGCATCGGCAGGCGGACTCTCAACCACTGCGCCACCAGGGAAGCCCTGTGGAATTCTTTTTAATTTAATTTTTATTTTATATTGGAGTATAGTTGATTTACAATATTGTGTTAGTTTCAGGTGTACAGCTAAGTGATTCAGTTATGCATATACATATATCCATTCTTTTTCAGATTCTTTCCCATATAGGTTATTAGAGAATATTGAATAGAGTTCCCTGTGCTATACAGTTGGTCCTTGTTGATTACCTATTTTATATATAGTAGTGTGTATATGTTATTCCCAAACTCCTAATTTATCCCTCTTCCCCCACCATGTTTCCCCTTTGGTAAGCACAAGTTTGTTTTCAAAGTCTATGTGTCTGTTTCTGTTTTGTAAATAAGTTCATTTGTATCATTTTTCTTTAGATTCCACATATAAGTGATATCATATTGATATTTGTCTTTCTCTGTCTGACTTACTTCACTTAGTATGATAATCTCTAGGTCCATCCATGTTGCTGCAAATGGCATTATTTCATTCTTTCCTATGGCTGAGTGACATTCCATCACCCTTTAGAGCCAGTTTCTTCCTCTAGCTCCCGAAGAGCAGCTGCTTCTGGGCTCTCATTACCATCTGCAACACCTGCAGAGAATTCTAGGCATTAGCCTCCCATTGGTGGTCGGAACTGCTTCCTTCGCCAGGACGATGCACTTATAATGAAGACTTCTTTGCAGCTCAGAGAAAACTGCCATTGTCCTTTCCTGGTTGTCTGCTTCACGGTCTCCCAAGTGCCTATTTTACCAGTAGGATCCATGTAAGTTTTTTCAAGCTTGATCTGTTGTCCTTCTGAAATTAACTCCTCTGAAATAACAGACTGTTTTGGTATTTGGGAAGAATCTGTTGGTTCTTGGTTTTCTGTTTTCAAACGAGTTAGTCTTCACAGTCCTCAGGCAGGAAGTTCCCGTCCAAGATGTGGGGTGAAGGGAAGGGGGCCAAAAGAAGAGAGCGTGAGGCCAAGGCAGCGGTCTAAATGCTACTGCGTTCAGATCTTAGGTTGTTGTGAGAATTGTGTTCAAAAATTCAAAGTGCATGGTTTATTCAGCTAAAATCCTGGGCGCACAATAATGAAGCATCATCATCTCCTGGCAGGAATGACCACCTCTGCCAGGCAACCTTTAGCCTCAGTGTCCTTCCTTGGACACCTCTGGAAGGACAAGGCCAGCTGACGTCGCACAGACTAGGCACAGCCCTCAGATGAACTCATTCTTTCATTCATTATAGTAATGGAAACAATCAGGAGCTGGGAGAAATTCAGGCTTTTTCAACTGTGCAGCTGGGAAATTACAACTCCCACTAGAACACCAGTACCATGAGGGCAAGGATTTTCATCTGCTTGCTCACCACCATCATCCCAGTGCCTGGGACAGTGCTGGGCACCTAGCAGGTACTCAACACACCTAGTTGAATGATTGTGTGAATAACTCCACAGATATTTACAAGAGTTAATAATAGTGAGATGAGAGAATTCACACTGGGGAGGAGATGACTCACAGCTGAGTCAAATGTGAAACAGGCTTTAATCCTATAGTCTCCCCTTTTCTTTAATAGCCTTTAAAATATCCCAGTTTTATGGGGCATTTTAATGGAGATAAACTTAATAAATTAAAGTTATGTAATTAGTTATACTCAGCTTCCGTTATAATTACTTATTGATCCAAGGCTGCTTAGGGAGCACCTGGCAACAATGAAAGAAAAACAGTAGCAGGTGTTTGGACTTAGTTTGTGCTTGCTAACTAATTAGATGAGGATTTTTTCCCCTGGAAACCCTAAGCAGTTCTCCTTTGGCTCCAAAATTGAGAGTCGGAACCCAGGGGCTTCAGCCAACTCTGTTTCTCTCTCTTGCTTCTGGACTGGAAGACATTCTAGCATTAAGATGCTTTTGCATATTACTAATGTTATTCATTAGAGGTTGATTTTCTAGTTAAAGTCTCAGCATTCTATTGATGCCAGAGTTTGCACAGTGGAGCGGCTGGAGTCAAACTATTAGAGTTTGAATTGCAGTTCTGCATTTACTACCTGTGTGACCTTTAGCACATTACTTAAATTTTCTGTGCTGCAGTTTCAAAATCTATAAAATGGGCATAATGATGGTATTTACATCACTCGATTATAATGATGATTAAACAAATAAACAACGCCTTGGACACAGTAAGTGCTATAAATATCCCTTTAATCATAAAACTACTTGAATTTCTAACACTTAATTCCCAGTAAAGATTTTGTTAATAATTGATTATCTGATAATTTAGGCATATGATCGAGGTTGTTATAAACAGGCTTATATTTACACATGCCTAGTAAAAATTAAAAGTGTAACTCCTAAACGAAGGCTGGGTTGTGTTCAAGGATTGATTGGGTGGAGAGGGTCAGCCTGCCAGAGAGATTCACACTGGCTACCTTAGGCAAATGGGGAGGCCTCCAGAATCAAGCCTCAAGAAGGACAGGAATCAGGCATTTCCAGGGATCTCAGGAGGAGGGACCCAAGGGGAATCCCTTCAGGGATGACTCCAATGATTTTCCCTCTTGCATCACTCCCCTTGAGAGCTGAGCTCTTCTAAGAGAGTTTGATTGGCCTGAAGTCAGCTGCCCACCCTTGGGCCTAGTGGTGGGGCAGGTCCTAACAGGATTACAGGGAATGGAGGAGAGAGAGTTACCCAGAGGAAGAGCAGGGTGTCATTACCCAAAGGAATGGGGAGGGTTGCTAGACAGGCCAAAGCAGCAGCTGTCTCCTCCATGAAGAAAAGAGAAGGAGGCAGGGTAATTTTTTCTAAAATACTATTTATGTTTGTCCCGGAGGCCTTTCCAGGAATTTAAATGTATCTCTCTCCCTGAGGGGCTGGCTCATCCTCTCGGGGCATTCATGCAAAAAGAGCAAGAGTCTGGTGATAATCATAAACTACTTCTTTCCCTGGCCTAATGAAGCAGATCTCTAGTTGTTTATGTTGCATTCATTTAAATCTCATCTTTGCCTCACAATTTCATAAGAGCAACAATTCCTAGTTCAATCAAAACACATTATACTAAAAAAAAAAACACATTATACTAAACTCTCAGAATTCAGCAGATGATAAGCTTACAAAAATGGCTCACATATTCATGAATCTTTTCCCCAGTCAGGTTGTTTTTGGCTATAAGTGCTAGAACATCCAACTTGAAGTTGCTTAAGCCAGACAAAAATGTATTGATGCACATGACTGAGTGTCCAGATGCAGGAGAGGTGTCGGTGGTGGGGAGGGATTTCATCCAGTGGTTCTAGCCCTCTCCTCTGCAGTTACCATGATGCTTTCTGCCCCGTTTTCTCCCCATGTTCTTCATCTCAGGCTGGAAGCAAGATGGCTCAGAATTTCCAGGCCTCAAGACTACAAAAAGCAGTATCTGGAGGGAAAATGAGATCATTACTTAACGCAAATCTCAGGAATAATGTAACTTTCCCCAGAATCTTCTAGCAAACTTTCCTCTCATCTCCTTAGCCCAGATTGGGTCACATTCCCAATCCTGAAACGACCCTGGTGGTCAAGCAGATTCCATCTGCTAACTGGCTTAGACCTGGGTTCTTGAACCAGTCAAACTGGCAAAGGGAATTATATTATCATGCCTGGTTCCCAACTCACAGACCACTAGATGAGAAAAAGAAGGAACGTATGTTAAAAAGAAAATAGGGTAGGCATTTATCTTTTTTTTTCCTCCCCCAATATCTGAGCCTCACTGCTGCCCCACCCCTATGTCTGAGAAATTTAAGATTTAATGGAGGGTTTCCCTGGTGGCCCGGTGGTTGAGAGTCTGCCTGCCAATGCAGGGGACACGGGTTCGAGCCCTGGTCCAGGAAGATCCCACATGCCACAGTGCAACTGAGCCTGCATGCCACAACTACTGAGCCCACGTGCCACAACTACTGAGCCCATAAGCCACAATTACTGAAGCCCACGCACCTAAAGCCCATCCTCCGCCACAAGAGAAGCCACCGCAATGAGAAGCCTGCACACCGCAACGAAGTGTAGCCCCTGCACGCAGCAACGAAGACCCAACACAGCCAAAAATAAATATAAATAAAATGACACCTTCTTCTAAAAAAAGAAAAACAAGATTTAACAGAAGACAGAGGCCACTTCGTGTTAATGTTGGAGACACCATCAGCTTTCTGACTTTCTCTCGGCAAGAGCAGGGACATGTAACTGAGGCTCCACAGAACTATCTCAGGTTCTTTTCAGAACCTTGAGGCAGAGAGCCAGGCACCTCCTAGAAAATCCATTTGAATGGCAGGTGGTAGCAGGCTTCCAGGGACATCAGTGGCCCCAGCAATGGTACATCCAGTGTAGGGTTGCCAGGTTTAGCAAATGAAAATACAAGAGATGCAGTTAAATTCAAATTTCACATTTCAAAAAAACAGTTCTTAGTATAATTTTTTTTTAGTGTGTGTCCCAAATATTGCATAGGACATACTTATACATAAAAAATTATGCACTGTTTGTTTAAAATTCAACTTTAACTAGGCATCCTACGTTTATCCCACAGCCCTAATCCAATGGCATCCAGTTTCCAGGGGCAACCACGTGTTCAGTGGCAATGGCGGAAGGGTCCTCACCAGACTGGTTTTGTGGCTTCTTTGTGGTTGTGGTCCAGCCTGCTTATCTCCCTCCCTGGCTCCTGCTCAGTTTCCAAGCCTAGTTCTGCATCATGACCAGAAATTCTGTGCAAATAAATCATACCGTGTAAGCTTTGGTTGCTCGCAACTCTGAACCCTGGTAATACAAACCTCGACATCCACTACAAAAATGTGAACCTGTCCTTTGGCATTGATGTCAGTACGAAACACAAAGGGAGAATGGAACATTTTTAAAGCAGAAGTAGCATGATACTGCCTTTTTTTTTTTAACTTCTTTATTGGAGTATAATTGCTTTACAATGGTGTGTTAGTTTCTGCTTTATAACAAAGTGAATCAGTTATACATATACACATGTTCCCATATCTCTTCCCTCTTGCGTCTCCCTCCCGCCCACCCTCCCTATCCCACCCCTCTAGGTGGTCACAAAGCACGGAGCTGATCTCCTTGTGCTATGCGGCTACTTCCCACTAGCTTATCTATTTTACGTTTCGTAGTGTATATATGTCCATGCCTCTCTCTCACTTTGTCACAGCTTACCCTTCCCCCTCCCCATATCCTCAAGTCCATTCTGCCTTTTGAAGTCTGGGTCTTAGAACACGATGTTTGGCAAGCTTCTTCTTTGTCAGTGGCTTAAGGAATTTCCCAACAATGCCTCCTGCTTCAACTAACCTAAGGGTAAAATAGAAACAATTCTGGAATGTTCAATGACTTTAAAATTAAGGATAACAAAATTCTGGCATAAACAGACAAAAGTCCCTTACTAGGACTTTTCCAATCTTTTAGCCTATCCTGACTAATAAAACGAAACTATTTTCATATATCATAATCTCACTACTACTACATTTAGCAATAAGAATACAATGAAAACCTGTAGCATGAAAAACGTTATTAATACTTTCTGGCTCCTAAGTTAAACTGTATTCCTATTAACCTTCTTATGTCCGCAGAATAAGACATATTCATGGTCTGGATTCTGTTTGGATTGGGGGCTGATGCTAATTTACCAGTTGTCATTGGGTAGTATAATAAAGCAATTTAATTACACTAATAGTTATAGACTGGAAACACTGCCCTCCTTCCTTCTCTAGACCATGAAAGAAGTATCTTGGTTCTAGGTGGTGACATTTGCTACCCTGCATACATGCCGGGGGCCACTGGGGTGCTTGGGCTACTGGCTTATTAAGTGATGATATAGGTCGTTTGCTGAGGTTGAACATGGTGCTTATAAGCTGGGCACAGCCTCTCTAGCCTTTTTCAGCTTCACTCCCTCACAACTGGGACAGCTGGCAAGGCTCTGGAAGCCAAATATGAAGCAAACATTCTCTTAACAATTGACAATTCCAAACATGAACAGGCTCCCAAAACATAGGGGTGGTGGATTTTTTTTCACATCCAGCAGCCATTCCTTTTTTCTGACATCCCCTGATTCCTACATAGAAAAGTATTGCTCCCACATGATGTGAAATCTAAGAGACACAGTGAAACCAAAGGCTGCCATTCTACTGAAGAAGCTGAGGGGGTCCCTGAAGGCTCCTTCTATAGGATTCTACTCCCAGCCTAGCCAAAGGGGTAGAGGATGTGACCTCATCCTGGCCCAGTACGTGGCCATGTTGACTGGTCCACTCAATCAGAGCCAACCGGACACAACAAAACCTGGACTGGGACTCCTGAGAAAAAACCATTTTCGCTCTTTTTCACTGAACTTGAAGTGCTAGAAAGTTAGGGTTAGAACTGTAGCAACCAAACTGCTACCACAGTGAAGAGGCTTTTCTGAAAATAGGGCCAATCAGAGGCCAGAAGATCAAAGAGAAACTAGGTCCTGGTAACATCACTTAACCTTCAGCAAGTCATAACTGAAGCCAGACCTACCCCTGGAATTGCCAAATTCCCTTTTCTAAGGTCAGAGTGTTCCTGTCACTCGGGACAGAGCTGAAGTGGTACAATTGGTTTTCCCTCCACATGCAAGTGTGAGACTGTCCAGCATGAAGAACAGTCACAGCCAGGCCTCGGACCAAGGCCTTGGATCTCTGGATCACCGTTGGGTGGAGTCTCATCCAGGGTCTCCTGCTGTAACTTCAGGCAAATCACCTCACCTGTCTCTGTCTCCTCCCCATCAAAGGAATGTTCCTACTTGCCCTAGAGACTCATGTGGCCATTGTGGGAAGAGCAATATGGAAGCAACCAATATGGAAAGGCTACAATATTATTTTGTTCTAATATTATAATATTGTATTTGCTTTCCATGCAATCTGGGAAGCTTTACCAAAAGAAGCAACTCTAGAACCACACTTCTTTGTGTTTTTGTTTTTCCTGAGGGGCATAATTTCTTCCAAAATCATAGAATTTACAAGACCAACTACCTTTTCTTTTAATTTTTTTTAAAATTAATTTATTTATTTTTTAATTTTTTTTTTAATTTTTAATTTTTAATTTTTTAATTTTTTTAATTTTTAAAGTTTTTTAGTTTTGGCTGCACTGCACAGCTTGTGGGATCTTAGTTCCCTGATCAGGGATTGAACCTGTACCCCTGCAGTGGAAGTGGGGAGTCCCAACCACTGGAGCGGCAGGGAAGTCCCTCAAGTGCCTTTTAATTCAGTCATCTTGCAGTTCATTTTTTGCTTCATATTTAAGTGTTTGGTGGTCAGACCACATTTCCGCTAAGAGTTCATGACTTGTTTTCAGGTGGGAATGATTAAAAGTTAAATATAATTGTTATCTGTTTGAGATCTATGAATAATTTTGAGAAAATGTTCAGAAAGTGTTATTTCACAAAACCCTGCCCTGAACTCAAGATCAGATGGTATTGAATTATGGTTTTCTCAGGGTATATGCTGAGTAGTGGGGTTGCTGGGTCATATGGTAGTTCTGTTTTCATTGCAGCACTATTTACAATAGCCAGGACGTGGAAGCAACCTAAATGTCCATCAACAGATGAATGGATAAAGAAGATGTGGCACATGTATACAATGGAATATTACTCAACCATAAAAAGGAATGAAATTGAGTTATTTGTAGTGATGTGGATGGACCTAGAAGCTGTCATACAGAGTGAAGTAAGTCAGAAAGAGAAAAACAAATACCGTATGCTAACACATATATGTGGGATTTTAAAAGCAGTACTGATGAACCTAGTGGCAGGGCAGGAATAAAGATGCAGACGTATAGAACAGACTTGAGGGCACAGGGAGGGAAGGGGAAGCTGGGATGAAGTGAGAGAGTAGCATTGACATATATACACTACCAAATGTAAAATGGTTGGCTAGTGGGAAGCTGCTGCATAGCACAAGATCAACTCAATGCTTTGTGACTACCTAGAGGGATGGGATAGGGAGGGTGGGAGGGAGGCTCAAGAGGGAGGGGATATGGGGATATATGTATATACGTAGCTGATTCACTTTGTTGTATAGCAGAAGCTAACAAAATATTTATTCTCCAATAAAGGTGTGAAAAAAAAGATTAAATGGTATTGAAACACTGGTTTGTTTGGTTTGGGGTCAGCAGATGGGGCTGTGCTAGATTATATGTTTAAGTTATCAGATTTCACTAGAAAAACGAATGATTTTCTAAATGTGTTTCCAGAAAAAATGACTAAGTGTGAGTAACACTAAAATAAACGTCCTGTAAATTGCGAGAGGGATACATTGAAGGGGAGAAAAGGCTCAGTGTTTCTACCACTGTTTCTGAATTGTGTTACCATGGAAACTGGTACCATAAAACAGGTCACTTTGTTATTCGACAAAGTATTTATTAGTTTCTGCAATCAAAAAAGAAAACAAAAGGGGGTTTGAAGTAAGTACAGATAAAACCCCTATTCCTCAGTCCTTGTATTTCTACAAGGAATTTTGGCTGCTGACAAGGTCTGATCAGAGCTGCACGTCTAAGTCTGTTTTCCATTCTTGTGACCGTAGGCAGCATTTGCGTTCTATTCAGGGAGCAATGAAAAGATCATTGAAGGGTTGGTTTCAAGCAGAGGTGTGACGTGTACATCAGATGTACATACTGATGTGTAAAGAATGGATCATAGTGGAGCAAGCATGGTAGAAGGGGGATGAGTCACGAGGGTATGGCTGTGGTCCAGGTAAGAGATGAAGTGGTCTGAACCAGGACAGTAGCAGTGAAGTAGAATTGAGGAAATGCCAAGTGCTTTATTGGAGTAAAGATATCCTTTATGAGCAAAACAAAGGTGACCTCACGTGAATCCAGTAAAAGTTACTACAATGATTCTTTGGGGTTTTTTGTAAGTTTATTTTTTGATTTTTGGCTGCGTTGGGTCTTCATTGCTGCACGTGGCATTTTCTCTGGTTGTGGCGAGCGGGGTCTACTCTTTGCTGCAGTGCGCAAGCTTCTCATTGCGGTGGCTTCTCTTATTGTGGAACACAGGCTCTAGGCACGGGGGCTTCAGTAGTTGTGGCACAGGGGCTCAGTAGTTGTGGCCCATGGGCTTAATCACTCTGCGGCATGTGGGATCTTCCCGGACCAGGGCTTGAACCCGTGTCCCCTGCATTGGCAGGAGGATTCTTAACCACTGCGTCACCAGGAAAGCCCTGATTCATTTTTAAATATTGTTGTCTCTTCAATTCCCTTTGCTGATAAAGATTCTAATTAAAGACTAACACTATTTTTCTAAGAGGAGAATCATGAGAGAACACAGGCTTCACAAACATAGACCAAGTGACAAAGATAAACAAAAGGTAAAGGCCAATATAACAGAAAAATCCAACCAATAATGTGTTTACATCTTTGCTTGTGACACCTTGACTGTACCCTCAAAGTTGCCAACATCGGGAATAATCTTGAATGCACATGTTGGACCACTGAATTACTTCTTTGTAAAGTGATTTCTAAATAGTTCTAGGATTAGACATCCTAGACAATCATGTATTTCAAATGAAGTCTTACTTCTTTTACGTCTTAAGGCTCCAGCCAAGTAAAATTCTTTTATGGCATCAGCCTCTTTCCCTTAAAGGTTATCTGCTGGTAAGGATACTTGTGCATAGTTAGATTGTTAATAGAGTTCCAACGAACGGTGTAGCACACCAGCAGCCATGTAGGTAAGGAGCAGATAATCGAAAATATGTACTCCTGATTGACTGGGGGTTATAGATAAGCAAGTTGTCCTCCCCACAAGAGTCAGGGTCACTTTTACCTCTAGACCAGTTGTTAATGGCACTGGGCAAAGATAATCTACCCACATTTTATCTCTCTACCTTCTGGAGAAATAAAATTTCCAAAGTACAATTAGAGGAACTGGACTCAGCCAGCTTCTGTAGGAAGGGTTTTCATTTCTTTTTGTATAATCTGAAGAGCATATTTATTTATATTAGATGATTTGGTGAAGGCACAATAGATATCTTTATCCCATTTTTGTTTTATAGTTAAATGGTTTTTAACATATTCACAAAGTTGTGTAATCATCACCATTATCTAACTTCAGAACATTTTCAAGACCTCAGAAAGGAACTCCAGGACTTCCCTGGTGACACAGTGGTTGGGAGTCCTCCTGCCAGTGCAGGGGACACGGGTTAGAGCCCCGTTCCAGGAGGATCCCACATGCCGCAGAGCAACTAAGCCTGCGAGCCACAACTACTGAGCCCGCGTGCTGCAGCTGCTGAGGCCCGCATGCCTGGAGCCAGTGCTCCTCAGCGGGAGAGGCCACTGCAGTGACAGGCCTGCACACCGTGGTGAAGAGTGGCCCCTGCTCGCCACAGCTGGGGAGGGCCCGCACGCAGCAACGAAGACCCAACGCAGCAAAAAATAAATTAATTAAATAAATTTTAAAAAAGAAATGAACTCCATATCCATTAGTAGTCACTCCCCATCTCCTACTGCCCCCACTCCCTGGAACCACTAATGGACTCTATGGATTTGCCTGTTCTGGTCATTTTAGATAAATGGAATCATATACTACATGGCCTTTTCTGTCTGGCTTCTTTCACTTAGCATGTTTTCAAGGTTCATTTTTATTGTGGCATGTATCATAACTTCATTCCATTTTATGGCCAAAAAATATTCTGTTGTGTGGCTATCCCACATTTTGTTATTCATTCATTAATTGATGGATATTTGGGTTATTGCTACATGTTTGCTATTAAGAATAATGCTGCTATGAACATGCATGTGCAAGATTTTTCGTGTGTATGTATATATTATCAACTTTTTTGGGCATATACCTAGGAGCAGAATTGCTAGATTATATAGTAACTCTATGTTTAATTTATTGAGGAACTGCCAAACTGTTTTTCACAGCAGCTGCACCATTCTTCATTTCTACCAGCAGTGTATCAGCATTCCAATTTCTCCACATCCTCACTGACACTTGTTTTAATCTTATAGCCATCTTAGTGGGTGTGAAGTAGTATCTCATTGTGGTTTTGATTTGCATTTCTGTAATGATTAACGATGTTGAACATATTTTCATGTGCTTCTTGGCCATTTGTCTATCTTCTTTGGAGAAATGTCTATTCAAATCCTTTGCCAATTTTTTTTTAATGAGTTGTCTTTTTACTGTTGAGTTGTAAGAGTTCTTTATGTATTCTAGATATAAGTCTCATATCAAATACATAATTTACAAATATTTTCTCCCACTGTATGACTTTTCACTTTCTTGATGGTGTGCTTTGGAGAAAAAAATTTTAATTTTGAAGAAGTCCAATTTGTCTATTTTTTACTTGGTTGCTTGTTCTTTTGGTGTCATCTCTAAGAAATCATTGCCTAATCCAAGGTCACAGAAATGTATACCTATGTTTTCCTCTAAGAGTTTAATAGTTTTAGCCCTTACATTTAGGTCTTTGATCCATTTTGAGTTCATTTTTGTCAATGGTATAAGGTATGGGTCCAATCTCATTCTTTTGCATGTGGATATCCAATTGTCCCATCACCATTTGCTGAAGATACTGTCCTTTCCCCATAATGGTCTTGCACCCTTGTTGAAAGTCAGTTGACCATAGATTTATGGGTTTATTTCTGGACTCTCAATTTTGTCCTACTGATCTATATGTCTGTCCTTATGCTAGTACCACACTGTTTTGAATACTGTAGCTTTTGTAGTAAGTTTTGAACTTAGAAAGTGTGAGTCCTCCAACTTTGCTCTTGTTTTTCAAGATTCTTTTAGCTATTCTGTGTTTCCTTTGCATTTCCATATCAATTTTAGGATCAGCTTGTCAACTTCAGCCAAAAAGCACAGTTGGGATTTTGATAGGGATTGTACTGAATCTATAGATCAATTGGGAAGTATTGACATCTTAATAATATTGTCTTCCAATCCATGAACATGGGATGTCTTTTCATTTGTTTAATTCTTTAATTTCTTTCAATGAGGTTTTGCAGTTTTCACTGTACAAGTGTCACACTTATTATTGAATTATGTCCAAGTAATTCATTCTTTTTGAATTTTATATACTGAGCCTATATCCTGAATCCTTGCTGAACTTGCTTATTCTAATAGTTTTTAGGATCTTTAGGATTTTCTGTATACAAGATCATGTCATTTGCAAATAGAGATAGCTTTAGTTCTTCGTTTCCAATCTGGATGCTTTTTTTTTCCTTGCCTAATTGCTCTGGCTAGAACCTGCAGTACAATGGTGAGTAGACGTGGTGAGAGTGGACATCCTTGTTTTTTACCTCATTTGGGGGTGTGAGGAGTCTTACCCTACCTTTCTTAACTATGTGCTTTCTTCACTGTGGATGGCTCAGACTCTCCCAAGGTGGCCCTTTATAAAAAGTCCACCAGGTTTTACTTGTATTTTTCCCTCAGTGGTTCTCCATGTCTCTGGATTTAGAGTAAGTAGGGTATGTCACACCAATTAGATTGTATATGTTTAATATCTTATATCCTATATGAAGGCTACTTCATATAAAAGGATATCTACTTTTGCATGCACTGTCTTGGTTAGCCATGCTTACAACTTATGTGGTCCAAATTAGAGCACTGCCTAAATGCTTCAATTTATCCCATCTCTATTGCTTTGTATTTTAATGTCTTAAGGATGGCTTCTGTGACCAGAAAGGATTATTCAGAGACTACAGTTTAGCTGTTTAAATCAACTTTATTGTGGATAGAGTTTGCACCCATAATAAATAAAATGTACCCATCTTTAGTGCATGGTTCCATGAATTGTAAAAACTGTGTAGATCTATATAATCACCAAAAAATTTCCCTATGCCTCTCGGCAATCCCCCCACCCCAGCATCATGAAACTGCTAATTTGCTTTCTGTTGCTATAGATTAGTCTTACCTGTTCTAGAACTTCATATGAATAGATTTTTGCAGTATGTAGTCTTTTCTGTCTGGTTTCTTCCAATTCAGCATAGTATTTTTGATATTCCTCCATTTTACTGTATATATAGTAGTTCTCTTTGCTGCTTAGAAGTATTCTATCATCTGGATATATCACTTCCATTAGTGGTATTAGTAATAGTTTTCACCTGTTGATGAACATTTGGGTTTAGTTTGGGGCTACTGTGAATAAAGTTGCTATGAACATTCATATGCAAGTCTTTGTGTGGATTTGTGTTTTAATTTCCTTTGGGTAAATATCTAGAAGTGGAATTACTGGACCATATGTTAAATGTATGTTTAACTTTACTTTAAAAAAAAAAAAAGGAAAACAAAACATATTTACCAAACTGTTTTCCAGTTTTACACTCCTATCAGTAATGTATCAAAATTACTTCCAGTTAATCTACAATCTCACCAATTGGTGTTACCAGTCTTTTTAATTTTACCAGTCTAGTGGGTACAAAGTGGTATCTCACTGTGGTTTTGAAATTCCCTGATGCCTAATGATGTCGAGCATTTTTCTGTTTGCATACTTATTGGTCACTCAGATACCTTCTTTTGAGAAGTGTGTATTCCAGTTATTAAACATTGTTTTTCAAAGAGTAGAGGTTTCAAATTTTAACGAAGTGAAATTTATTAGGTTTTTCTTTTATAGTTAGCGATTTCAGTATCCTGCCTAAGAAATATTTGCCCCAAGCTTGCAAAGATTTATTTCCAACATCTTCTAGAAGTTGTATAGTAAATTTTGAGTTATTTTGTTGTATGGTGTGAGGTGAGGGTCAAGTTTCTTCCTTCTTTCCTTTTTTTTTTTTTTTTTAAATAGAGCCATCCATGGGCTTCTTGGAAAAGGAGAAGGAATCTGGAAGCAGCAAGAGGAGGGGTTTTCCTGACTTCCTGGACCCTGGTGCAAATGGAGCCCACACTTGAGAAGAGCAGAAGTTTCAGATAAGGTAAAAGAAACATCTGAGAAGAGGCTAACAATATATCAGTGCTGCTGAATCCAGCTAGTTTCAGCAAGGTACACAGTGAAAGGGTTTGAGAGGGCAGGGAGCGGGGGCGATTGCACCAGATGAAGGGATGTAAAGAGCAGTGGTGTGCAGGCTACTCACAGGGGTTATTGTACTGAAGTTTACATTAAAATACTTAGCATTGAAATTGTGGAATGTATTTATATGTATATTAGTTTTTAAAATCTAAACAGTTAACAGTTTAAGTACCTAATCAGGAGTCTACTCCTGGGGTGTTTAAATCAGTATCTGAAAATCCCCAAATAGGAACTGATGTTCTAGAGGGAGTTTCTGCAAGCTATTCAAATATCCTTAGAGTTCATAAATTAGTATAAGGAATGTTAGATATTTGTCACTGGTGGCATGAGGAAATTCAAGACATGTAGATGGGCTGGCTTGAAAACTGTGCTGGTACTTTCTCCCCTTCATTCTGTCTGTAGAATGGGAAGAATTAAATCTATCTCCTAGGGGCTGTTGAGAAGAATGATGCAACATACCCAGCTCCAGGCCTGGCACTGAATGACTGTTCGACACTTGTATTTGTTCCTTTTCCTTCTTTACCATTGTATTTTGAGCTCCCAATTTCATATCACTTACATGTTCACTCTTGTGTCTTCATCTCAACTCTCTTGCTAGACAAGCTTTAAGCTTCCCTAATTGTTGGCCTCCCTTTGGAGATCCCAAGGCCAAGTTTATCAAATCTTAGTGTACCTAATCACCTGGGACGCTGCTTTAAAATGTAGAGTCCAGGGATATACCTCAAAAGATTGTGATCCTGGGTGTGGTCCAGGAGTCTGTGGTATCATCACATACCTTCAGCTATGCTGAATGAGGCGGTCAGGGTTCATACTTAGAGAAACGGGTGATCTGAGAGAAGCTTGCTCAGAAGCCCTAGAGCTGCATCTTCTTCAAATTCGAGCCTGAACAAAGACAGCAAACCTAGTTTTCCGGTCCCTCAGGGAGCCTCAGACTGAGCTGACCCAGAAACTTGAAGCAAGCTCACCACCCAAGCTCCTCATTTCTGCTTTTCTTGACAACACAGAAATACCATTTTAGTCTGTCCAAAATGCATTTCCCCTTTCTCTGGTAACCCCCTGGAATTTGCTCACTCCTAGTTGAAATAAATGGTTCAAGCAAGGCTGATTCCCTCCTCTACCCCCAACTCAAGTCAATGAAGGTCAGCCTCCAGGACACTTACTAGAGCAGGGGAGAAGAGTGCCCTTTCTTTGGGGATACTAAAATGGTAGGGACCTAAGCCTGGAGGGGCTAGTCTCGCATTAGGTGGAGAACCCAATGAGAATGAAACAATAACTATGGTGCTCCTGTGACAGCTTTAGGCCCCTGGAGTTCCTACTTGTATGAGTTACTAATTCTTTTTGGTTTAAGTCCATTTGAGCTGGAATTTCTCCTTACGACTGAGAGTTCTGACTAATACACAGAACCAACCCCCCAAAGAAAGGCCTTTATATCACCCCCTCTCTCTCGCTCTTCTCACCCCTACCTTTCTGCACAAACAGATCCTCCCTCACTGGGCTGTCCCAGCGATTCCCCTGCATCTCACTCTCCCCACAGGATGTTACCTCCTTGCCCCAACTGAAATCCTAAGGACTTGAGTTTCCCATGTCCCTGTAAGCAGGGGACTGTCCTCTTTGGGTAGGGCCAAGTCTAGCCCACTTTTCTTTCACCCTCTGAGGGGGAAAAAAATCCTTTTCCTTTGAGATTCATGTAACCGAGCTCACTGTTCATTACGAATTTCCTGATAACTTAATTCACTTAGGACTTTGACACCTGTTTTACAGTCTCCCCTTCCACCTCTGCCATCATTCCAGAGGAATGTCACCATCCTATTAATAGCCTGTAAACATAGTTTATGTAGCACTTACTGTGTGGTTCTAAGCACTTTACATATATTTTAGCTCACTTGACCCTTCTAATAGCACAGGGTATTATTATCCCCATTTTATAGGTGAGGAAACTGAGGCATAGGAAGGCTGTTTAGACTTGTCTAGAGCTACCCAGACACTAAGTGGTAGAGTGGGTATGAGGACAGGGAATCTAATTGCAGAGTCCAGGCTCTTAAAACACATGCTCGCCTGCCAGTTCCCTGTTCCCTGTAATTGTAGCATCCCCCATAATGCCCTCTCTACATTGGTCCTGGACATTTGGAAGGTCCTTGAAGAGGAGATGTCAGCTGAGGGTGGTTTGGATGGCCAATGGAGATCTGTACCTCCACTTCCTACAGCTCAAATATTTATTGTCATCTCCCATGTAAATGTACCAACTAATAGGCCCAGAAGCTGGGATGTAAGTTGGGCTGAAGACACAGCAGAAGCAAAGCAAATTTTGTATTGTGCTCCTGGTACCCCGTAAGGCCTCTTCTCTGCCCCACTATTCTTATTCTCTACGGAAAGGTTGCTGCATTCAAGCCAGCCCATCCTCCCTTTGTCTAGGACTGTCTTTAGAATGTGTCCCTTGTCTATATCCTTACCCATGGACTGTGTTCCTCAACCTTGTAGAAACTTTGCACAAGAGGTTCAAAACCTGTTTTCCTTCCCTCCTCTCTGTTTGAAAGAGCAGACGGAAGGAAGCCAGGGAGCAGTTTCACCATCCTAGCCAATCACACCTAGATGAGCTGCATCCAGAGTGCCTCCACCTGAAAAATCGTGCTCCGCCCTCCTACCCCAACAGCATTCCACTACTTTCCAGCCTCCTGGCTCTCATTCCAGCTCAACAACTTGCTCATTTCCACTTCCAGCTTCCCTCCTAGCTTCACAATGCCAGCTAACAATCCCCAATCGCCTTCCACAATCCCCAGTCCTGCCAACACATGACACCAAGCACGACTAATTAGTGCTCACAACAGCTTTAATTATAACTACTTTTTGAGTGCCTACCATGTGCCAAGCACTCTCCTAATCACTTTACAAGCACTTTACTTAATCCTCAAAACACCACCGCCAGGAGTTAGGGACCATCATGATTCTCATTTTACAGAAAGGAAAACTGAGGCACCGGGAGGTCAACGCCTGCTCAGGGTCACAACTGCGTCACTCCGGCGGGACTTTCAACCCGCATTAGCTGTCTGCTTCGCAGGATCCCAGCCACCTCCCGGCCGTCACTACCGCACTAAAATGCTGTGTCACGCTGGAGCAGCAGGTTCCCCGTTAAAGTGAAAAAAACAGGAAGGAGGGAAGAGAAGAGAACCTTCGCGATAAACTCCGGTAAGGAGGCGGAGGTGCACAAGCAGAAACACTTCCTGGTGATCGTTACTCAGCATTTTGTGGGGTTCGCGGGGCTGGCGGGCAGGGATGCGACGGGCCTTTCTGAGAAATCGTAGGTGGCCTCTTCTCGAGCGTGGGCGCGTCCGATTAAGGCCTGGCTGGCCCCTTCCCAGGTGACCCTGTAGCTCATTGGGTGGCCTCCGCCCGCCATGCATAGTGCAGGCGCCCTTTACGTCACGCATCCCCACTCCCAGGTGGGGTACAGGTGGGAGGCGCCGAAGGTCTCCAGCCCAGAGGACTCCCAGGAGCTCCGCCCCGCGCCCGCCCCAGCCCTGCCCCTCCGGCCCCGCCCCTGCCGGCGGTCCCGCCCCCGTCCGGCCGCATCCGGGAGGCGGGGCGTAGCCCAGACGCCTAGGCGGGCCCGGGAGGCCCCAGCGGGCGCGCCCCCGCCACACTTACGCCGCGCGCGCCCGCCCGCCCCGCCCACCGTTGCTATAAAGGGAAAGCGGGCTGCGCGCTCTCCAAGCTTCGTCCGGTGCCTTGGATCCGCTTCCGCGTATTCCGGTGTAAGGTCGCTAGTCAGACAGCAGCAGCCAAGATGGTGAAGCAGATTGAGAGCAAGGTAAGCGTTCCGGGGCCGGCCAGGGCGCGGCGCGCAGCCCCGGCAGGTGGGGTAGGCGGTGGGCCGGAGGTGGGCAGGCCGCCCCTTCGCATCCCCGGAGGAAGGGGACGCGGCGACTCGGCCGGGGACTGCGAGGAGCCCGGGCCTGGGCGCTCCCGGGGCGGTGGAGCGTACCCTGGAGGGCTAGGTCCGGGTAACCTATGCGCCTGGGGGATGCACGCGCGTGGGGAGCGCCCTGGAGTCCTCCGTTGCGCCTCCGCCCCCTCCCCACCCCAGCCGGGAAACCGCGATTGGGTGAAGGATGGAGGGAGTCTGCCTTTGGCCCCCATTTGTATCCGGACACGGGCCCGGGCAAGGAGGTGGAGGGCTCCTTGGAGAAAGCCGGGGCTTGCTGGCTGCCACTCTCCCCGGAGAGCGGCGTGATCCACCCGCGCTGGGTGCAGTGAGCTCGCTGGGGAGTGGATTTAGGCCGGACACCCCCGGCTGCCTCCAGCACTGCTCGGCCGCATAGCTGACGCGTGTTGCATCCGCGCGAAGGGAGCGGTTCCGGTCTGGAGACACCCCCCGAACCCTTTCGCTTGTACAAGTCCGGCCCTAGGGGCCCAGGTGGCGTCAATGAGGTGAAGTCCGGGCCGCGCCCTCGGGACTCCTCCTCCTGCGGCGCAGGGCGTGTTTCCGGCAGCTCTGGCTTTGGAATGACTCAGTCCGCAAGGCTGGGCCCAGGGACCTTCACTGCCCTACCCATCTGTGATTCACCCACGGTGAATTTCGTGGTCGGTGGGTTTCGCTAGAGCCAGGAGTGCCCCTGAGAGCGGCCGCGCCCCGTTGTGTGCTTGTCGGCTTTCTGGTACCCAGACGGCCGTTCTGTCCTTTTAGGAATGACCAAGACAAAAAGTGTTCCATGTCGAGAGTTATTGCAAACTTAATACCCTTCTGCTTGGAAAACTCAGAGCCTAACAGTGTCCGGTGTACTGTGGCCCCTCAAGGAGTGGATGTTAAATGCTGAGGCACAAAACTGAGTGGGAGAAAACTGATGTTGCTCAAACAGTGGGACGAAACCGTTTACCCTGCGATACCGCCCACCCCAGTAAAGCAGGGGAAAGGCGGGTCGAGTGCCCCGACCTGGTTTAGGTGCTGGGGTTAGCTTTGGAAATGGAAGTTTGTCTGTTAATGGTTCCTTATCTTTTTGTTCCTTTTACAACCAGAAAACATAAAGATAGTTGTAGAAAGTTTGGGAAGAGAGATCTTCTATTTCCTAGACGCAACCACAAAATAGTTGAGGTTGTTTTTATTTCCGAGCTGTGTATTTGTCGTCTAATTTAGCCTGAACACTTTCCGTGTAATAAGAAGCTTTTTGCGATCATTTCAATATCTGAAGACATTGCTGGACATTTGGGCAGTTTTCCACGCTTCAGTGAATGTTTCTGTTCATAAGGCTTTATACAGAGTTCAGGCTGTTTCCTCAGGTTAGGGTCTTGAGTGCAGGGTCAAGGGATGTGAACCTTTTATGACTTATTAACAACCTTTTCATTGGTTGAAAAGAGAGTGCCTTGGGCTTCCCTGGTGGCGCAGTGGTTGAGAATCCGCCTGCCAGTGCAGGAGACATGGGTTCGAGCCCTGGTCCGAGAAGATCCCACATGCCACAGAGCAACTAAGCCTGTGCGCCACAACTGCTGAGCCCGCGTGCCACAACTACTGAAGCCAGCACACCTAGAGCCCATGCTCTGCAACGAGAAGCCACCACAGTGAGAAGCCTGTGCACCACAACGAAGAGGAGCCCCCGCTCGCTGCAACTAGAGAGAAGCCCATGTGCAGCAACGAAGACCCAATGCAGCCAAAAATAAATAAATTTATTTAAAAAAAGAAGAAAAGAGAGAACCTTAATATTGAGTTTTTTCCACATATTTTTATTCAGTGTCTACTGAGTGACAAACAACAGTCTGTGAGGGGAGGAGCGGATGGTCTTCTGCAGAGTCTGGTGACCTCATCAGTAGAACATCTGAAAACCTATGAAAGGAGTGAGAAATCTTTGGTCTATATGAATTGTTTCAGAATCCAGACACTACAAGCAGAAAATTGGTTCCTGGAGCACATTTCAGTCTTTCCCTATTTTAGTTCTCGTAATTGTGGCACCCTCCTCCCCTCATCAATACCAAGAGGTACAAGGGTGACAGTAAATTCATTACCCAGAAAAGCACTATGGCCTGGGGCCCAAAGTCCCTGATAATTAGTTGATGTTCAAAACTATGATCCAGAGTCAATCAAAAGCTAAGCTAATGTTTCTTGTAAATTTTGAGTACACTTTAGCTTTTCATCCTGATGGACTTCGTGCCGTGGGCCATCCAAGACAACTCTGAGGTTTTGGTAGTTTAGAGCCACTGGGATCCATTTCCGCTCCAAGTGTGTTAATGGACTATAAAAGTGAGGAGGAAGAAATCAAGTTTTTTGAAGAATGGCCACTGCCATTTCTTTTCTTCTTTTTTTCTAATAGTATTTTATTCATTTTTAAAAATTTTTTAGATTTAATTTTATTTTTTTTATACAGCAGGTTCTTTTTTTTTTTTTTTTTTTGGCGGTACGCGGGCCTCTCACTGCCATGGACTCTCCCATTGCGGAGCATGGACTCCGGACACGCAGGCCCAGCAGCCATGGCTCACGGGCCCAGCCGCTCCGTGGCACGTGGGATCCTCCCGGACTGGGGCACAAACCTGTGTCCCCTGCATCAGCAGGTGGACGCTCAACCACTGCGCCACCCGGGAAGCCCCAACAGGTTCTTATTAGTCATCAGTTTTATACACAATAGTGTGTACATGTCAATCCCAATCGCCCAATTCAGCACACCACAATCCCCATTCCCTGCGGTTTCCCCCCCTTGGTGTCCATACATTTGTTCCCTACATCTGTGTCTCAACTTCTGCCCTGCAAACCGGTTCATCTGTACCATTTTTCTAGGTTCCACATACACGCGTTAATGTTTTTGTTTTTCTCTTTCTGACTTACTTCACTCTGTATGACAGTCTCTAGATCCATCCATGTCTCAGCAAATGACTCAATTTCGATGGGCATTTAGGTTGCTTCCATGACCTGGCTATTGTAAATAGTGCTGCAATGAACATTGGGGTGCATGTGTCTTTTTGAATTATGGTTTTCTCTGGGTATATGCCCAGTAGTGGGATTGCTGGATCCTATGGTAATTCTATTTTTAGTTTCTTAGGAACCTCCATACTGTTCTCCATAGTGGCTGTATCAGTTTACATTCCCACCAACTGTGCAAGGGGTTCCCTTTTCTCCACACCCTCTCCAGCATTTGTTGTTTGTAGATTTTCTGATGATGCCCATTCTAACTGGTGTGAGGTGATACCTCATTGTAGTTTTGATTTGCATTTCTCTAATAATTAGTGATGTTGAGCAGCTTTTTATGTGCTTCTTGGCCATGTGTGTATCTTCTTTGGAGAAATGTCTGTTTACGTCTTTTGCCCATTTTTGGATTGGGTTGTTTGTTTCTTTAATATTGAGCTGCATGAGCTGTTTATATATTTTGGAGATTAATCCTTTGTCCATTGATTCGTTTGCAAATACTTTCTCCCATTCTGAGGGTTGTCTTTTCGTCTTGTTTATGGTTTCCTTTGCTGTGCAAAAGCTTTTAAGTTTCATTAGGTCCCATTTGTTGATTTTTGTTTTTATTCCCATTACTCTAGGAGGTGGATCAAAAAACATCTTGCTGTGATTTATGTCAAAGAGTGTTCTTCCTATGTTTTCCTCTAAGAGTTTTATAGTGTCCAGTCTTACATTTAGGTCTCGAATCCATTTTGAGTTTATTTTTGTGTATGGTGTAGGGAGTGTTCTAATTTCCTTCTTTTACATGTAGCTGTCCAGTTTTCCCAGCACCACTTATTGAAGAGACTGTCTTTTCTCCATTGTATATCCTTGCCTCCTTTGTCATAGATTAGTTGACCATGGGTGCATGGGTTTATCTCTGGGCTTTCTATCTTGTTCCATTGATCTATGTTCCTGTTTTTGTGTCAGTACCATATTGTCTTGATTACTGTAGCTTTGTAGTATAGTCTGAAGTCAGGAGTCTGATTCCTTCAGCTCCGTTTTTTTCCCTCAAGACTGCTTTGGCTATTCGGGGTCTTTTGTGTCTCCATACAAATTTTAAGATTTTTTGTCCTAGTTCCGTAAAAAATGCCATTGGTAATTTGATAGGGATTGCATTCAATCTGTAGATTGCTTTGGGCAGTATCGTCATTTTCACAATGTTGATTCTTCCAATCCAAGAACATGGTATATCTCTCCATCTCTTGGTATCATCTTTAATTTCTTTCATCAGTGTCTTATAGTTTTCTGCATACAGGTCTTTTGTCTCCTTAGATAGGTTTATTCCTAGGTATTTTATTCTTTTTGTTGCTATGGTAAATGGGAGTGTTTCCTTAATTTCTCTTTTAGATTTTTCATCATTAGTGTATAGGAATGCAAGGGATTTCTGTGCATTAATTTTGTATCCTGCAACTTTACCAAATTCATTGATTAGCTCTAGTAGTTTTCTGGTGGCATTTTTAGAATTCTCTATATATATAGTACCATGTCATCTGCAAATAGTGACAGTTTTACTTCTTCTTTTCCAATTTGTATTCCTTTTATTTCTTTTTCTTCTCTGATTGCTGTGGCTAAAACTTCCAAAACTATGTTGAATAATAGTGGTGAGAGTGGACATCCTTGTGTTGTTTCTGATCTTAGAGGAAATGTTTTCAGTTTTTCACCATTGAGAATGATGTTTGCTGTGGGTTTGTTGTATATGGCCTTTATTATGTTGAGGTAGGTTCCCTCTATGCCCACTTTCTGGAGAGTTTTTATCATAAATGGGTGTTGAATTTTGTCAAAAGCTTTTTCTGCATCTATTGAGATAATCATATGGTTTTTTTCTTCAATTCGTTAATATGGTGTATCGAATTGATTGATTTACATATATTGAAGAATCCTTGCATCCCTGGGATAAATCTCACTTGATCATGGTGTAGGATCCTTTTAATGTGTTGTTGGATTCTGTTTGCTAGTATTTTGTTGAGGATTTTTGCATCTATATTCATCAGTGATATTGGTCTGTAATTTTCTTTTTTTGTTGTATCTTTGTCTGGTTTTGGTATCAGGGTGATGATGGCCTCATAGAATGAGTTTGGGAGTGTTCCTTCCTCTGCAATTTTTGGAAGAGTTTGAGAAGGATGGGTGTTAGCTCTTCTCTAAATGTTTGATAGAATTCACCCATGAAGCCATCTGGTCTTGGACTTTTGTTTGTTGGAAGATTTTTAATCACAGTTTCAATTTCATTACTTGTGATTGGTTTGTTCATATTTTCTGTATCTTCCTGGTTCAGTCTTGGAAGGTTATACCTTTCTAAGAATTCGTCCATTTCTTCCAGGTTGGCCATTTTATTGGCATAGAGTTGCTTGTAGTAGTCTCTTAGGATGCTTTGTATTTCTGAGGTGTCTGTTGTAACTTCTCCTTTTTCGTTTCTAATTTTATTGATTTGAGTCCTCTCCCTCTTTTTCTTGATGAGTCTGGCTAATGGTTTGTCAATTTTGTTTATCTTCTCAAAGAACCAGCTTTTAGTTTTATTGATCCTTGCTATTGTTTTCTTTGTTTCTATTTCATTTATTTCTGCTCTGATCTTTATGATTTCTTTCCTTCTGCTGACTCTGGGTTTTGTTTGTTCTTCTTTCTCTAGTTCCTTCAGCTGTAAGGTTAGATTGTTTGAGATTTTTCTTGTTTCTTTAGGTAGGCTTGTATAGCTATAAACTTCCCTCTTAGAACTGCTGTTGCTGCATCCCATAGGTTTTGGATCGTCGTGTTTTCATTGTCATTTGTCTCTAGGTATTTTTTAATTTCCTCTTTGATTTCTTCAGTGATCTCTTGGTTATTTAGTAACGTGTTTAGCCTCCATGTGTTTGTGTTTTTTACTTTTTTTCCCCTGTAATTCATTTCTAATCTCATAGTGTTGTGGTCAGCAAAGATGCTTGATATGATTTCAGTTTTCTTAAATTTACTGAGGCTTGATTTGTGACCCAAGGTGTGATCTGCCCTGGAGAATGTTCCATGCGCACTTGAGAAAAAAGTGTAATCTGCTGTTTTTGGATGGAATGTCCTATAAATATCAGTTAAATCTATCTGGTCTATTGTGTCATTTAAAGCTTCTGTTTCCTTATTTATTTTCATTTTGGATGATCAGTCCATTGGTGTAAGTGAGGTGTTAAAGTCCCCCACTATTATTCTGTTAATGTCGATTTCCCCTTTTATGGCTGTTAGCAGTTGCCTTATGTATTGAGGTGCTCCTATGTTGGGTGCATATATATTTGTAATTTTTATATCTTCTTTTTGGATTGATCCCTTGATCATTATGTAGTGTCCTTCCTTGTCTCTTGTAACATTCCTTACTTTAAAGTCTATTTTATCTGATATGAGTATTGCTACTCCAGCTTTCTTTTGATTTCCATTTGCATGGAATATCTTTTTCCATCCCCTCACTTTCAGCCTCTGTATGTGTCCCTAGGTCTGAAGTGGGTCTCTTGTAGACAGCATATATATGGGTCTTGTTTTTGTATCCATTCAGCAAGCCTATGTCTTTTGGTTGGAGCATTTAATCCATTCACGTTTAAGGTAATTATTGATATATATGTTCCTATGACCATTTTCTTAATTGTTTTGGGTTTGTTTTTGTAGGTCCTTTTCTTCTCCTGTGTTTCCCACTTAGAGAAGTTCCTTTAGCATTTGTTGTAGAGCTGGTTTGGTGGTGCTGAATTCTCTTAGCTTTTGCTTGTCTGTAAAGCTTTTGATTCCTCCATAGAATCTGAATGAGATCCTTGCTGGGTAGAGTAATCTTGGTTGTAGGTTCTTCCCTTTCATCTTTTTAAGTATATCATGCCACTCCCTTCTGGCTTGTAGAGTTTCTGCTGAGAAATCAGCTGTTAACCTTATGGGAGTTCCCTTGGGAGTTCCCTTGTATGTTATTTATCGTTTTTCCCTTGCTGCTTTCAATAAGTTTTCTTTGTCTTTAATTTTTGCCCATTTGATTACTATGTGTCTCAGCATGTTTCTCCTTGGGTTTATCCTGTATGGGACTTGCTGCGCTTCCTGGACTTGCGTGGCTATTTCCTTTCCCACGTTAGGGAAGTTTTTGACTATAATCTCTTCAAATATTTTCTCTGGTCCTTTCTCTCTCTCTTCTCCTTCTGGGACCCCTATAATGTGAATGTTGTTGTGTTTAATGTTGTCCCAGAGGCCTCTTAGGCTGTCTTCATTTCTTTTCATTCTTTTTTCTTTATTCTGTTCTGCAGCAGTGAATTCCACCATTCTCTCTTTCAGATCACTTATTCGTTTTTCTGCCTCAGTTATTCTGCTATTGACTCCTTCTAGTGTAGTTTTCATTTCAGTTATTGTCTTGTTCATCTCTGTTTGTTTGTTCTTTAATTTGTCTAGGTCTTTAACATTTCTTGCATCTTCTCCATCTTTGCCTCCATTCTTTTTCCGAGGTCCTGGATCATCTTCACTATCATCATTCTGAATTCTTTTTCTGGAAGGTTGCCTGTCTCCACTTCATTTAGTTGTTTTTCTGGGGTGTTATCTTGTTCCTTCATATGGTACATAGCCCTCTGCCTTTTCATTTTGTCTGTCTTTCTGTGAATGTGGTTTTTGTTCCACAGGCTGCAGGATTGTTACTCATTTTATATATACATATTTTTAATTTATTTATTAGTTTTGTCTGTTGGGTCTTTGTTGCTGTGCGCAGGCTTTCTCTAGTTGTGTTGAGCAGTGGCTACTCTTCGTTGCGGTGCATGGGCTTCTCATTGCAGTGGCTTCTCTTGTTGCGGAGCACGGGCTCTAGGCGCGCAGGCTTCAGTAGTTGTGGCACTCGGGCTCAGTAGTTGTGGCTCATGGGCTCTAGAGTGCAAGCTCAGTAGTTGTGGCGCGCGGGCTCATTTGCTCCTCGGCACGTGGGATTTTCCCGGACCAGGGCTTGAACCCATGTACCCTACATGGGCAGGCAGATTCTTAACCACTGCGCCACCAGGGACATCCCTGCTGCCTTTTCTTGAACTCCCAACTTCAACACACAGGCACTTTGCTGAATGCTTTTTTACAAACCACTCTTATGCCTGTTGATTACCTTTGGAATGGGTGTGTTTAGGAAAAGAGATGCTAGGTGCTGCTCTTATTTATCTGCCTCAAATACATTGTTTTGTTTTCAGAATGTTTGTCTTAGTGATGGGGACCTTTATCAATCCTCACTGGTAGTTTCTGGGAGCTAGAAATTATGGTTTGCTTCTTAGATAGTATTGAATCATTTTCACACTGATGTCTGTTTTAGGCAAACTTTAGTATCCAGAGAATACAACTTGTCATGAAGTCCTACATGTACCTGGCTCTGTGACTCATGTTCAGTGAAGCCAGAAGTTATTGCTGAAAAATATTCTAGGTTGAGAGTAACCTCACCTGTATTGACTGAGGGCCAACCATGTTTACAAAACCATGGATTCATCTGACCAGACGTTGTCAATCTTTATTTCCCTGTCTTACCTGGATCTTGCAGTAAAGAATGGCTGGTTTGACCTAAAAAAATCACATTAGGGAAGGCTTTGAAGGAAATTCATCTGGAAAAAATCGGTGATGGTTTGGGAAAACAATTTCTGTACTTCTTACTCTCTGTGTGCCACCTCCACTACACACACACACCTCCCCACGCCCAAAGGTGTGGTGTGTTTATTTGTATGCAGGTTTGTACCTGCATAACTGAACTGGGTACAGAAGTCATGACCTACCCATTCCAGGAAACACCATTTGTGAATTGTTCTCCCCAATAAACATGAGGCAGAAATTAGAAATCTAGAGCAGTAACTTCAGAGGAATTCACTTTAGTTTTTTTTCGTTAACGGTGCATTATTCGCTTTCTTCTTTACTTGGACCAAATCTGATCTGATTCTTAGCTTTCAGAGGAAGGGGGGGGCGTGGTGTTGGTTTTTAATTAAACCAATGTGACTGGCATTTTTCCCCCCGTGAAGAAAACCGAGACTTCAGATATAGATGTTTGTATTTTGATTTCTCTTCATGGCCTTGGTTTTGGTCAGCACCAGCTGACTGTGGTTAAAAGAGTCGTCCCTTGTTAACTAGAAGGTTAGGTTGCTAGGGTTACAGTATCAAAACCATTGGTAAATTATTCAGGGAGGTTGGTGGTAAGGGATTTCTTGATCATTTCTACTGGTGGAATTTTATTCAACAAGCATGGCTTACGAAAAACAACAAAGAAAATTCCCTTCACAAGGGACTAAAACTTTCATTTGGTCAACAATGAAGGCAGAAATCAACGATAGTATGTATGATCTCAATTCTGGAAACTATACTAGAAAGAGTATAAGGCCATATGCTTAATGTCAGCAGTGGGTGTAAGGGTGTGGAGAAGGTTCTTTTCCTTGATATTTATTTTTTTTACCTTTTGGATGTTCTACCATAGACAATATTAGCTTAATCAAAAAGTTTTAGTTTTTAAAATAACTTGTGTTTTAGTTGCAAGATTCTGTGCCTTTGTGACTTATTCAGTTGAAGTGTGATTCCTTGGATCAATGAGTATTTAGTGAATGTCTACCATATGTTATACCTAGATTTGATGTGGAAACTTTTTTTTAATAAATTTATTCTATGTATTTATATTTTTTTGGCTGCGTTGTGTCTGTTGCTGCTCGCCGGCTTTCTCTAGTTGTGGCGAGCGGGGGCCGCTCTTCATTGCGGTGTGCGGGCTTCTCATTGCGGTGGCTTCTCTTATTGCAGAGCATGGGCTCTGGGTGCATGGGCTTCAGTAGTTGTGGCATGCAGGCTCAGTAGTTGTGGCGCACAGGCTTAGTTGCTCCACAGCATGTGGGATCTTCCCAGACCTGGGCTCGAACCCGTGTCCCCTGCATTGGCAGGCGGATTCTTAACCACTGCGCCACCAGGGAAGTCCAGATGTGGAAACATTTTTAATACAAATGTCTTTATTTTCCTTTCATTTACTTAGTTTGGATGTGGATTAACCAATTAATACTTTATATTTATGAAGACATGAATATTGATACACTGTATACATCCTACTTGTTTCACCTTATCAAATAACATTACACCACAGTAGGATTTCCTCAAAGTTTATTTGCTTTGTTTTCTTTTTATTAAAAAAATAGGCCCTGAAAGCAGGACCTCCAAATTGTGTTTTGTGTCGCATTTTATCAGGGCTTTTGGAAATAAACGTAACTTAACATCTGCTTTTCTCTTTCCCTTAGTATGCTTTTCAGGAAGCCTTGAACAGTGCGGGGGAGAAACTCGTAGTAGTCGACTTCTCAGCCACGTGGTGTGGGCCTTGCAAAATGATCAAGCCTTTCTTTCATGTAAGTATTTATTAGCCAACTTCTGCTTTTGTAAACTATTTGTGTGTCTGGGGTTGGTGGTCACAAAGCTAGGAAAGAAGGACAGAGGTTTTGTTGTTGTCGGGTCTTTGGTCTAAAAATCATAGCATAACAGTTTAGGTTTGACACATACAGCCTATTGAAGATGACTTTCAGAAGTTAATTTGGTTGGCTTAAGTGGTTTTGTTTTTCTTCACAGTGGAACATGGGCCCTATTTGAAGTTCAGGAATCAGAGTTGATGTTTCAAATTATTTTACACCAAGGAGAATTTGATTCAGGGAAAATGTCTTTTATGCTTACCTGTCCCTAAATATTGGGATCTTTAGTCCCTACTTTTAAGTTTCCATTTAAGAAGCTTCAGTGTGTTGGCTGCCATTACCCACTGCTAAATCTTTGTGGATTTTTTTTCTAATTTTCTAGTCTCTCTCGGAAAAGTATTCCAATGTAGTGTTCCTCGAAGTAGACGTGGATGACTGTCAGGTATGTGGCTGGAAATTTGGAATAATGTTGAGCTTTTTGCATTGGCCTTTTTCTCTGAATTACACATTGCTTGTTCTCATAAATAAGTAAAACACTAGAATTACAACCCTAGTTAAAAAGTTTATTTCAGAAGAACGGGTAATTGTGCCAATTATGAGCTTAATCCTAGATGTCAGGAGCTAAGTACATCACATCCTAAAATAAAATGGTTAAGGCATCTGTTACCCATCTTTACTAGTCACCTGCCATTCTAAAAGCCCAAGTAATCTACCGAACATTCTGAGATGCTCGACAAACAGAAATTGAAGAGACCAGACACCAAGATGCCTGATTCGAGAGCTGAGAGAAGAATTGGGGGGAACATTTCAAGATTGGTTTAATTTAACAAATGCTCGTTTAGCACTTGGGACCAGGCGCACTGTTCTTTGTGCGTAACAAGTATGGATTCATTTAATCCTTTGTCCTGTCATCATGCCCAGGTTGACCGTGGAGTTACAGTTAGTAAGTAGCAGAGCAGGGATTTAAACGTGTGTGGACAGGTTTGCTTAGCCCCAGCAGGGCAGGCATGGGTTAGGGTATGAAGTGGCAACAAAGGTACTCGACCTGGCTTCCAGTCCTGGCCCAGTGACGTCTGCTTCAGGCTCATTCTCGTATCCCTTGAACCTTGGTTGTTCTATGACCAGATCTTAATACCTGCCCCCACCAACCTTGTAAGGTTGATTATTCATTGAGCAAACATGGAAATCCTACAAAAGGTCCAGAAGGGTCTATAAAAAGGGTGGGGCCAGGGTGGGGAAACGTATGGCAGTATTTTCTAAGCCTGTGGGCACCTCCCAGTACCACATTGCTTATTCCCAGCACATTTCTCATCTTTCTTGCCGGACAAGCTCCTTGACTTAAGCTTCACATCCTCTCCAGGAATTCTCCTCTAGTTACTCCCTTTTATGCCCAGACTAGGTTTGTTCCCTTCCTCTGTGTCCCCCTGGTGTCCTCTGCCCCTCCTTTTCGTGGATTGGTGGTTGTCCAGTGGGAGGATCGTGTCCCTTATTAGCGCTCTGGGCTTGAAGTTATCTGTTCTGTGCCTCAGGTTGAGCCCCTGTTAAATGGCAGCGTTAATCCAGCATCGGAAGGCACTTGTCAGGATCGTGTGAGATAAGACCTGGGAAGTGCTTAGAGCAGTGCCTGGCGCATGATAAGCATTCAGTAAGCTTAGCTATTACTGTAATGATCTTTGTGTCTGTCCTTCATTAGTCTGTCAGTTTCTTGGGATCAGGGACCCTGTCTTATTCGCCTTTGTTTCCTCTTTATCAGCACACCTGTCTGACCTGTGGTAGGTGAAGAATGAATGAATTGGTATGGTTGTCAAGTAAAGTTATTCTGATGTGTCCTGGGTTTTTGTTTTCGTTTTTTGCAGTACGCGGGCCTCTCGCTGTTGTGGCCCCTCCCATTGCGGAGCACAGGCTCCAGACACACAGGCTCAGTGGCCATGGCTCACGGGCCCAGCCGCTCCGCAGCATGTGGGATCTTCCCAGACCGGGGCACGAACCTGTGTTCCCTGCATCGGCAGGCAGACTCCCACCCACCGCCCCACCAGGGAAGCCCTGGGTTTTTGTTTTAAGTAAGAGTAGACAGCATGTGTTTGTGAAAAAACTCTTGCTCCCTATTTTAACCTAACTTATTTTTTTAAATCTCGTCACCTTAGCCAGGTGAAAATGGCACCTGGAGGGGACTAAAGAAACTGGTACTGACCCTATCAGACAGCAAGTGAATACATTTTTATTTGGAAATACTAACATATGCTAGAGGCTGCACTAAGCCCTCTGCCTACATTGTATCATTTCATCCAGGCAGTGACCATGAGAACTATTTTTATCAGCATCCCCCCCTGAACAGATAATGGGACTGCAACACAGAAGGGTAAAAGGTCGATTGAGGGCTTCCCTGATGGCGCAGTGGTTGAGAGTCCACCTGCCGATGTAGGGGACACGGGTTCGTGCCCTGGTACAGGAAGATCCCACATGCCACGGAGCGGCTGGGCCCGTGAGCCATGGCCGCTGAGCCTGCGCATCCGGAGCCTGTGCTCCCCAACAGGAGAGGCCACAACAGTAAGAGGCCCGCGTACCGCAAAAAAACAAAACAAAAAGGTCGATTGAGGCAGAGCCTGTGGATTTGGCCCCTGTATGGTGCTGGGGCCAGGACCAATGCTTTCTGCCTCAATCCAAAACCTTTGGGAAGTAGGTGTGCAGAGCAGGCCCAGACTTCAATATGACAGCCCCTCCTTTAGACGTGGTTGTCATCCTCATCATCACTCTAAAAGTATGTAGACCTCTAGACCTTGAAGTGACCTTCTCATAAGTTGGGGACCTTTCACTTTGAGCAACATATGATTTTTTGTGTGTGTGTGGTTTTTTTTAATACTCTTAATGACAACTATTACACCATCTAAATAGCCTTATCAACTTTCTGCAGCATTAAAAATTGAATTCCAGAACCCTTTGGTCACCCCATACACATAGCAATAGTCTGTCAGTTCCTACTTACCTGGCCATTCAGCAGAGTAGCAAGGCAGGTGATTCAAACAAAAAGGACTTCATTATCAATCCATGAGTTGTTTTTCCCCCATGGAATTTATGAATTACATGAGTGGAATTTTTTTTTTGTTGCTTTGGAACGCTGTAGATAAAACCATCCCTTGATTTTGGCTCGAAAAGAATCAGATGAGGGAAAAAATGACATCAATTCATTATTTTGAGTATTAGATCATATCATTAAAATAGATGGAATATTTTAGGACTGAATTTGTTTTTATATTTTTTATGCAGACAATTCCTGTCCATGCAGACTCAGGGTACTTAATGTTTATAGTGTCTTTGGGGCAAACAACACCTAGTTTTAATAGAAAAATCTCTGAACACTTGGGCTGGAAGAGATGATCTTTTAGGTGTAATAGATTCAGATGGACAGTTAGGAGGCATGGACAGTTAGGAGGCATGGACATATAATGTGGTACACACACAAAACAACTCTGTATGCATAGCGAAGTATGAATACTACTTTTGAAAATGATAGACTGATCTTATTTCCTTAACAGCAGACTCTACTCCCAACTCTACAGAGTATGATACTTATAAGCTCAAAAGAAACAAAGTAACTTAGGCCTGATAGTTTTGCAACCTTTTAGGATGCCATGTGTTTCCGTGATGAGAACAGCCAGGAATGAGTTAATAACAGGTGACAACAGCAGATTTAAAGTTATTTTGGCTATACAGAGTGCTGAGCTAGAAACCAATGAAACAAAAGTTAATGAGGTAAAATGTAGCCTCGTTACACTTACTAATAAAAACTAATAAAAATCTGAGATGGGCTAAAACTATAGGGAAGGAGAACAGAGTGGGGGTGGGGGCTAAGAGGGAGTATTTGACCACAGAGAAGCTACTGAGGAAGTTTTATGGGAGTGAGGGAAGAGTTCTGTATCCTGATTATGGCAGTGTTTATATGACTACACAAGTTCCAGATTGTTTTTTTAAAAATGGCAGGACCTGGGTCTTTCATTAGAGAGTGGCTAGCTTTCTGTTTTTAAATGAGGGAAGTAATAAACTTGAGATCAAGAATGTTTTTAAAACCTCAAAGGTAACTACTTAATTTTTAAGTGTGCATGCCTTTCAAATCACTACAGGAGTGGGCCAGTTGGTCCATAGAACAAGTAATAGAAAACAAAAGAAAAAAAATAACAGAGGCAGTAGAGATCAAATATTAGTTATAGAACTACTAACCTTTACTGAGGTCCATAAAAGATTTTACTAGATGGGTATATACTGTCTTCCAGGATGTTGACTCAGTATTATTAAAATGCTAGTTAGTACTCTTAGATTCATCCAACATTTTTGGGAAATTGATCATGACATTCTGAAATCATGTAGTCAGGAAAATCCTGGAAAGTATTTTAAAAAACTAATTAGGAGGGAAGTCATAGAGGATGGGAAGGGGCAGGCCCCATAAAGTACATTAGCAGCAATAATTAAAACCGTGTGGTCTTGTAACCAGAGTAGGTATGTAGATCCATGGACAAGACTAAAAGGTCCAAAAAAGTAGAATCGAATCTATTAACCCATGTATATTAACAGTTAACCATTTGGGGTTAAGATGTTGCATCTCTACCTCATTCTTCACCCCCAGATACAATCTAGAAGAAAGCCAAACATAAATTCTAGAAAATACTGAACACGTAGAAGTGATACACTGTCAAGCACATTAACTGCCCCAGTTCTTATATTCTTAAGAATTTGATTAACTGTTTTTCTCTGTGGCCATTGCAGAAATGGGCCTGAACAGTTAACTCACAGAACTGGAGTCTCCTAAATCCAACAGAGCACATGCTTTCAGTGACTGGCGTAGGGAAGGGCAGATGGATCCTGTTACATGAAAAGTCTTAAACTGGATGTCAGAAATCATGATACGTACTGATAAACTGACACATTCAAATTGGGAGGTGGTTTAATCGTGTATCTAGAGCCTTTAAAGTGAATATTTTCATTCCCTTAGCAATGCTTACTTTCATGGGTGGGGATTGAACCATAGTGTAGAGATACTGAGGCAAAATCTGAGCCTTTTACATTATCGACCAGCAGATGAGTTAAAATGATCCGTCCATACAGTGACAGCTTTCGGACCATAAAAAGGTGAGATTATACTTATCTAAATAATTAAAATTGAAAATGATCTTCTTAAACTGAGCAACTTTAAGGTTTTTTGCCCTGGGACGCGTCTGAATTTATTCACAAGAATGTGCGTAACCTAAAAGCCCAGTGTGGTGGATTCAATTATGGTACAGAATCCTGCATTACCTTTAAAAAAAAAATCACTTTCTTACCCCATGAGAGAGAATTCTTAATGCTTTAAAAATTTACCATGTAAAGACTTGATTGCAATTTTTTTTTTTTTTTTTGGGCTGTGCTGGGTCTTTGTTGCTGCGCGTGGGCTTTCTCTAGTTGCAGCGAGCAGGGGCTACTCTTCGTTGTGGTGCGTGGGCTTCTCGTTGCAGTGGCTTCTCTTGTTGCGGAGCACGGGCTCTAGGTGCGCGGGATCTAGAGCACAGGCTCAGTAGTTGTGGTGCACGGGCTTAGTTGCTCCACGGCATGTGGGATCTTCCCGGACCAGGGCTCGAACCCATGTCCCCTGCATTGGCAGGCGGATTCTTAACCACTGCGCCACCAGGGAAGCCCTTGACTGCAATTTTAAGACGTAAAACGTATGAACATGACTTACAACACACTTCAAGTCTTTCTCAAAGCATTGACACCACTTCTGAGCATTTATCTTGTTCCTAGTTTTTTGTCTTATTTTATTGTAAGTTAGGCAGTTGTACCAATGCGGGAATGCTAAGCTCTGGCTAGGAGAGGTATAAGGCATCCAGAATCTGAGAACGGCAATTAGACTATCATTTCCATTGATTGGGACCCTGTATTTTCTGCTGATAAGGCTTTGGGATTAGCGTTTTCATCTGAAGGTTGTGATCAGTATCCAGGTCCTGTTGTCTTTGGATGTGGAGTACCTTTTTTGATAGACAACCACTGACAAAGACTGGAACCTAACAATGAGTAGTGATGTTGGTGTGCTCGAGAGAGGAGGTGAGCTCAAGGTCCTTGTGATGTTGGTGTGCTCGAGAGAGGAGGTGAGCTCAAGGTCCTTGTACTCCTTCTTCCTTACTTATCTCCAGGTCCTGTTTTGCATGCTTTTATATGTGATGCAGGTCAGTTGCACCCCCTGCACGTTTCTATGATTAGAAGTGGCGGAAAGGGTGGCTCACACTTTCCAGACCACAGCCCTTCCACTGTGGGTACTATAAAAACAAAACTAACAAACACCCACCTCTTTTGAGGCTTCTGCCAGCTGCTTGCATGAAAGATGGTATCCAACTGGTGGCTTCCAAGTGTCAGGAAGAGACAGGGAAGGGACTGCAGTAAACTGCTGCTCTCCAAGTGCTGGGAGGGGCCAGCCCAGTGTTTCCAAATCTTCAAGCAATTCAGAGATTTTTTTTTTTTAAGCATTTACATGAACCAAGTAACATATCTAGACCAGCTTCAGTCCCCTAGACAACCAGTTTCCAACCTTTTAGCTAAACCAGTCCTTCTACCCTTCTAACTTGTCATCTTCTGGTTTCCCAATTACTCATCCTCAAGGTCCAGAGCCTTGACATGTGCAGCTCATTGTCTTCCTGTCAACTCTCCACCCCATTTTCCATCCTGGATTCTCAGACTACAAGGGAATTTCTGGAATTGTAAATTGGTACAATTAAAATGTTATGATCTTCATTTGGATGGTCTTATCACAGGTTCTTGGGAATTTCCTTATGACTGTTGCTTTCAGTGAGTACTTAGTGCCTGGAATATAGTAGACATTCAGTACATACTAGCCGTTTTATTGCAGCCATTACTGCCCTTGTGCTTCTTGTTGCCCAGCATTTAAAAAAAAAGTAAAGGTTATCTGGAAACAGCAGCGTCCACCACCCTTCCTGCCCAAACTGGCAACAGGACACGTGCAATTTCATAAAGACGTAAAACCACACTTTTCTGCCCGTCAGAGGAACAGGTGAAGTTAGGCTGGTGTGCTACCATTGACTGGTGGCTCAATCTAGGAACCGCTCCTTTTTTTTGAGGGGGGGGCATGCAGCCTGGCATATGGGATCTTAGTTCCCCAACCAGGGATCGAACCCACGCCCCCTGCAGTGGAAGCTCGAAATCTTAACCACTGGACTGCCAGGGAAGTCCTAGGACCACTCCATTTTTAATTCCCATGCCCCTTACTCCTGAATCCCCAACTAGAAGTCACCACGGTGTTTTTAGCTGACCTTCCTTCCTTTCCTGTGAAAGTTCTTTGGTCTCCGTGGTCTGCTTCTCAGAGTTCTGCCTCCGTGGTTGGTGTCCTCCACAGCTTTTGCTGCTTGGTTAGGGCTGTGTGGTTCTTTCTTCACTTCTCTCCTTATCCTCTTTGCAGTGCCAAGCTGATGTATTTGATCCCTAATGTACCTGTTCACTTGAAACTCTTGTCCAAACCAAACCCTTTTCATGGCATTCCCCCCGCCAAACCTGGTGTGAACAAGGTGTTGAGAGGTAGGGGTTATAAAACAATAACAGAAAAACCAGTGTGGAGCTGTCCCTGTAGATCCCCATGACTTTATTCTTGAACAAGTCCTTTGTAAATAAGTTGTTCCTCTCCCTAACTCTAAACTTTCGCCTTTATGATCATCATCTATGTACCTCACTCCAGTACAACTGGGAATAATTCGATTAAACAATTTGAGTCACTGTATAGTATCTGATTCTAGTATCTCTCAAAGATGAGAGTACGTATTAATTAGAATTTTAATTGAGAATATAACCAATTTGGCTTTTGTGCTGCCATTGTAGTCCTTGTTTAAGCATATAAAAATTGGCGCTGAGTTCTGGGTACATAACAGGAAAAAGAATCTGGTTTTAGATCACAGGTACCAGAGCTCAGCACTCCTCATGGTCTTATTTTTATCTTCTTTCTACACCTCCCTTCCCCCCAGGATGTTGCTTCAGAGTGTGAAGTCAAATGCATGCCAACCTTCCAGTTTTTTAAAAAGGGACAGAAGGTAGGTACATCTGACCTTGAAGAAAACCAGCTGGGTGATAGGAAAGCATGATATATAAAAGAAGAAACTGAAGTGACTTACCCTTTACATTGGGAAGCACATCCCTGTTTTTTCCTTTTAAGAATATTTAAATATGTCATTCTTCATTAAGTACATAATGTGACATCTCATTGATAATTGATCTTTGCTAAAACTAAAATCACAGGGATTTGGTGATTAATCCCTGTGATTGGTGCTTATATTTATATCACAGTGCATTTATCTTTGTTCAGAGGTATTTGTGTAAAAAAACTGAGTCTTGACTTTTGAGGGGCTTTTGTTTTTGTTTGTTTTTAACTTTAAAGAACTGGGTGTTATCCATGGATGTAAATTTTAAATAAGCTTATACTTAACTTCCTCTCCTCCCCCGGCCCATTCTGTGGTCATATCTGATATACAAAATAGGGATGCAATGCTACATCTAATGGCAATTCAATATTCTCTCAACAGGTGGGTGAATTTTCTGGAGCTAATAAGGAAAAACTTGAAGCCACCATTAATGAATTAATCTAATCATGTTTTCTGAAGACATGACCAGCCTTTGGCTGTTTGTTTAAAACTTGTAATTTTTTTTATTTACAAAAAGGAAGGATCAAGTATGAAGACTATATACCTAACTGCCATCTGATAAGTGACAATAAAATATTAACTGTACCCTTTTTAAAACTGTCTGGTGTCTTTGCATAGTTTTCAAAATAAATGAAAACTGGCCATTTGAATGTCCTAGTTATTTTCATATGTTCTTGATAACTTTTTTTTTTTTTAACCTTGTAGGCCACTGATGATTGAAGATTTTTCATGTACTTCTAGGAAAATCTTGTTGGAGGCAATGCACAGATAAGAGAGTAATATGTTAAAATTCTGTTATTATTTTTGACCTTATGCACAGAGAAAGTATTATTTTTTGTTCTAGCAAGCAGATCTCCTATGCTCTCTGAATGGTCCTCATGACCAAAATTGATGTCTGCCCATGAAGGAATTGTTTATCTCTGGTTTCAGATTCCTGTCCCAAAGGTTACAGTGAGGCGCCAATTTTGCTAATGGTAAAGGAGTTCTATTATCTGTTAGGAATTCTTCATAGGTGGCTCACAAGGGAGTTCCCGCAAACATTACTGTGGGAATTTGATTCTCTCAAGTATCTAATAAACTGGTTTTATATGCTAGATAGAAGTTCCAACCTAAGCAGTAAAGAGTGTGGACGTTACTGTTAATTTCATTCAAAGAACGTTGTTTCTTGTGTTCTAGACCCAAAGGGCTGGAGGAATGCTTGCAGAAATAGTTTTTAAATTTGTACAGTAAAAAATCAGAATTAAATCATATGCTCCTCACCATCCTTCTATTAATTTAATCTTTGCAACAATCCTATGAAGTAGGCACTGTAATCCCCACTTCCCAGTGAGGAAACAGGCAAAAAGGTTAAGTAATATCCCCAGCATCACACTAGTCAGTGGAGGATACGAGATTCAAACCAAGTGAGTCTGGAGCCTGAGTGCATGCTCAACTATTACACTGCTGCTCAGTGTAACAATGTAATAACTAGGTAAAATGATGGGCCCTTAGCTGGGTTTCTTTCCTCATCTGAAAATCAGGATACTGAACTTAGATGAACGTTCAAAATATTAATTGAATGCTTATTATGTGCCAGGCACTGTGCTAGGCTAGGGATATAGCTGTGAATAGGACACCCTTCTCATAGAGCTTACATTCTAGAAAGGGAGGCAAACTAATGAATAACAGACTGTGGAATACACTATGAGGCCAAAACAAATGGGCACAGTAATTGAGACTAATAGGGGGACCTGCTTGGGATGGAATGGTTCTGACAGGAGACTAAGCTGAGACCTGATGGTGAAAAAAGACTGGCCAGCAAAGAGCCAGGCACTCTACTTCCCAGCAGAGAGAACAGCATGCAGCAAGACCCTGAGTCAGAGAACTTGGTACATTATAGACCCAGCAGAGATGCATGAAATAGAGGCAGACGGTGGCAGCACCCAGTCATCCAAGGCTTGTTCTAGGTGCAAAGGGAAGAAAGACATTGAAAGGTAAGCCTGAAGTAACATGCTTGGATATTGAGTTTATTTTGGCAGCTGTATTGAAAATGGGTTGGAGAAGGAGGCAAAGAACTAGAAAATCATTTAAGCTTTGGCATTTACCTAGGCCAGAGATGATGATGCCTGTGATTGGTTGATGGTGGGAGAGAGGGAACAAAGTGAGTATGGACTCAACATTTAGGAAAGACAATCCGAGGGACGTCTAGGAGTAGGATTCTAGAGTAAGTACCAGGTTTTTGACTTGAGCAAATGGGTGGTTGGGGTGCCATGTAATGAGTAAGCTAAGGAATTGGTGGGGAGGGGGCAGGTTCTCTTGGGACATGTTAAGACATGCTTTGGTGGTGTACATTTAAGATGATGTTATGCAGGCTGTTGGGTGCTAGCCTGGACTGGAATAGGAATTTGAAAGATGTAATGTAGATGGCTCTTAAATGTGTGAGATCACCCAGGAAGAGAATCCAGAGTAAAGAGGGCTCAAGACAGCTTGATGAGCTCCCAACATTTAGAGACCAAGTAGAGCGGGAACCAACAAAAGAGACATAATGGAAGCCAGAGGGGAAGGAGGAAAACCAAGAGGGTTTTATCCCAAAAGCAAAAAAAAACATTTCAAAAAGGAAGGTGTGTCAACTATCAAATGCTGTTTTGAGACTAAGAAAGATGACAGGAAAACAAAATGGAGAGTGATTGTGACAAAATTCTTATGGAAGGATAGGGATGGAAGCCAGGTTGGTGAGAACTGAAGAGTCAGTGATCAGAAATGACCCAGAAATCACACTTTTCATATCCATCCTAAACAAAGTATCATTTGGAAAGAAAAATGTCCAAGGATGATTGTTGCAGCATTGTTTATAGCAGCACGAAATTGGATCCCCATCAATAGAGAAATAGTTGAATCCAATATGATAAATCCTTTCTAGGTAATACAGAATTTGAAATAAAATTCATATTTATGGCAAGACAAGAAAAATCTAAACATGAGAGTTCTTCTCTGCCCTTTGGCCTCCCCTCTCTCCTCACTGTGCATTGTGTATCCACATGATGCATTGACCAAACCTCCCCCATCAGCAGGAATACCTGCTCAACCGTAAACAGCAACATTCACCTAGCATCAATAAGACAACTTCTTAAAAGATAATATTTCTTCTTGATCTTGTAAAGGGTCACATGACCTACCACAATGGCACTTAAATCTGGATTATGTAAACTGTCATTAATGCACCATTTAATGTACAGCCCTCTGTCTCAAAAAACATATATAAACTGTCTTAACTTGTAACAGGTGGAAGAGTTCTCAGAGCTTTCTGAGATGCTCTTCCCAGGTTATAATCCTCAAATTTAGCTGGAATAAAATTTTCTAATTTTTCTTAAATTGATTAATTTTTCATCAACAAGAATAAAGAGTTATTAATAGTGAAATAGGAAAATTTCAAAGTCACTGAGTGAAAAAAGTTACAGAATGTGAACAATACAGAACAGTACAATTTTATTTGTGTAAAACACAAGACATGCTAGATACCTCCGTAGGTAAATCTGCGTGTAAATTAACATGAGAAGATCTTGAAGGAAACATTTCTAACCAGAGCAGTGACTTCTGGAGAGGAGGGTAGGTAGAGATTGATGAGTTTTAGTTTTATCCATAAATGTTTGGATTTTTCATAACAAGAATGTACTCATGCATTACTACAAGTTAAAAAAAATTAATTGTAAAGACGGGGAAGCAGGGTCTGTAAAACTCATGCAAAATTTTCTCTAAAGTAGAGCTGAGAGATAATAGACATTTTCTGTATAAGACAGTGGGTTTGCTAGCATGCAAATGGAAATGATACAGAAATAGAGATCAATTTTGTGGGAAAAAGGATTCCTGAAAAGGAATTCTTTGTGTAGTCAAGAAAGAATGGGTGGGGGGAGCTTTCAGGAGACAAGATGGAGGAATAGGAGGACCTTGCGCTCACCTCCTGTCATGGGCACACCCAAATCACAACTGCTGGACAACCATTGATTAGAAAGACTGGAATCGGGGCTTCCGTGGTGGCGCAGTGGTTGAGAATCTGTCTGCTAATTCAGGGGACACGCGTTCGAGCCCTGGTCTGGGAGGATCCCACATGCCGCAGAGCAGCTAGGCCCGTGAGCCACAACTACTGAGCCTGCGCGTCTGGAGCCTGTGCTCCGCAACAAGAGAGGCCACGATAGTGAGAGGCCCACACACCACAATGAAGAGTGGCCCCCGCTTGCCACAACTAGAGAAAGCCCTCGCACAGAAACGAAGACCCAACACAGCCAAAAATTAGTTAATTAATAAACTACCCCCAACATCTTAAAAAAAAAAAAGACTGGAATCTACCCATAAAAGATATTCTACATCCGAAGACATGAAGAAACCATGAGACAGTAGGAGGGGCGCACTTGCAATATAATCAAATCCCTTACCACCTGGGTGGGCAACCCATGAACTGGAGAATAATTATATCACAGAAGTTCTCCCACAGAAGTGAGAGCTCTGAGTCCCATGCCAGGCTCCCCAGCCTAGGAGTCTGGCAGCAGGAGAAGGAGCCCCTAGAGCATTTGACTTTGAAGGCCAGTGGGGCTTAATTGCAGGAGCTCCACAGGACTGGGGGAAACAGAGATTCCACTCTTGGAGGGTGCACATGGAGTCTCGCACACACTGGGTCCCGAGGCAAAAGCAGTGCTTCCATATGAGCCTGGGCCAGACCTACTTGCTGGTCTTGGAGGGTCTCCTGGGGAGGCAGGGGGCAGCTGTGGCTTCCCTGGGGTCATAAAGGCTGGTGGCAGACATACTAGGGACCTATGTGAACTCTGGCTGGAGGCACATTTTGGGTCCTTGGCACCGAGACTTGGCCCCACCTAACAGCCTGTAAACTCCAGTGCTGGGACGCCTCAGGCCAAACAACCAACTGGGCAGGAATACAGCCCCAGCCATCAGCAGACAGGCTGCCTAAAGACTTCCTGAGCCCACAGCCACCTCTAGACATGCCCCTTGACACAGCCCTGCCCACCAGAGGGTCAAAACCCAGATCTACCCATCAGTGGGCAGGCACCAGAAGCAAGGAAACTACTATCCAGTAGCCTGCAGAACTGAGTCTGCAAACAGGTCAGAACCTACCCTGGGACCAACTGGTCCCTGCCCCTTGGGTGACCAGAGGGGATTGTACTGCTGGGACACATAGGACATCCCCTATGGAGGGCCACTTCTCCAAGGTTGAGAAATGTAACTAAGCTACTACATACATAAGAATCTAAATAGAAATTTATACAAAATGAGAGAGGGCTTCCCTGGTGGCACAGTGGTTGAGAGTCCACCTGCCGATGCAGGGGACATGGGTTCGTGCCCCAGTCCAGGAAGATCCCACATGCCGCAGAGCGGCTGGGCCCGTGAGCCATGGCCGCTGAGCCTGCACATCGGGAGCCTGTGTTCCGCAGCAGGAGAGGCCACAACAGTGAGAGGCCTACGTACCACAAAAAAAAAAAAAAAAAAAAGCAAAGGAATACATTCTAGATGAAAGAACAAGATAAAACCCCAGAAGAACAACTAAGTGAAGTGGAGATAGCCAATCTTCCCAAGAAAGAGTTCAGAGTAATGATTGTAAAGATGATCCAAGAACTTGGGAAAAGAATGGATGCAGAGAGCGAGAAGTAGCAAGAAGTTTTTAGCAAAGAGTTAGAAAATGTAAAGAACCACCAGAGTTGAAAATATAATAACTGAAATAAAAAATACACTAGAAGGAATCAATAGCAGAGTAACTGAGGCAGAAGAACAAATCAGTGAGCTGGAAGAGAGTGTTGGAAATCACTATCACAGAACAGAATAAAGAAAAAAAGAATGAAAAGGAATGAGAACAGTTTAAGAGACTTATGGGACAATGTCAGACACACAAACATTCGCGTTATAGGGGTCCCAAAAGGAGAAGAGGGAGAGAAAGGGCCTGAGAAAATATTTAAAGAGATAACAGCTGAAAACTGCCCTAACACAGGAAAGGAAACAGTCACTTCCACTCAAGTCCAGGAAGCACAGAGAGTCCCATACAGGATAAACCCAAGGAGGAACATGCCAATATACATACTAATCAAACTGACAAAAATTAAAGACAAAAGAAATATTAAAAGCAACAAAGGAAAAGCAATAACATACAAGGGAATCCCCATAAGAATATCAACTGATTTTTCAGCAGAAACTCTGTAGGCCAGAAGGGAGTGGCATGATATATTTAAAGTGATAAAAGGGAAAAACCTACAACCAAGAATACTCTACCTTGCAAGGCTCTCATTCAAATTTGACAGAAAATAAAAAGCTTTACAGACAAGCAAAAGCAAAAAGCATTCGGCACCACCAAACCAGCTTCACAACAAATGCTAAGGGAACTTCTCTAAGTGGAAAAGGCCACAACTAGAAAGGAGATTACAAAATGGGAAAGCTCACCAGTAAAGGCAAACATACAGTAAAGGTAGGAAATCATCCACACACAAATATGATATCAAAACCAGTAATCATGAGAGGAGGAGAGTACAAGTGCAGGATATTTGAAATGCATTTCAAATTAAGACATCCACAACTTAAAACAATCATGTATTATATATAGATTGCTATTTCAAAACCTCATGGTAACTGCAAACAAAAAGTCTATAATAGACATACACATGAAAAAGAAAAAAGAATCCAAACGCAACACTAAAAATAGTCATCAAATCACAAAAGAACAAAAGAGAAAAGGAAGAAAGAAGACCTACAAAAACAAATGCAAAACAATTAACAAAATAGCAGTAAGAACATACATATCGATAATTACCTTAAATGTAAATGGATTAAATGCTCCAACCAAAATACATAGACTGGCTGAATGGATACAAAAACAAGACCAGTATATATCAATATGTTGTCTACAAGAGACCCACTTCAGATCTAGAGACACATACAGACTGAAAGTGAGGAGATGGAAAAAGATATTCCAAGCAAAGGGAAATCAAAAGAAAGCTGGAGTAGCAATACTCATATCCAAAAAAATAGACTTTCAAATGAAGAGTGTGGGGCTTCCCTGGTGGCGCAGTGGTTGAGAGTCCGCCTGCTGATGCAGGGGACACGGGTTCGTGCCCCGGTCCGGGAAGATCCCACATGCTGCAGAGCAGCTGGGCCCGTGAGCCATGGCCGCTGAGCCTGCACGTCCAGAGCCTGTGTTCCACAACGGGAGAGGCCACAACAGTGAGAGGCCCGCGTACCGCAAAAAAAAAAAATGAAGAGTGTTACAAGAGACAAAGACACTACATAATGATCAAGGGATCAATCTGAGAAGAAGATGTAACAATTGTAAATATATATGCACTCAACACAGGAGCACCTCAATATATAAGGCAAATGTTAACAGACATAAAAGGAGAAATTGACAGTCACACAATAGTGGGGGACATTAACACCCCAATTATCAATGGAAAGATCATCCAGACAGAAAATCAATAAGGAAACACAGACTTTAAATGACAAATTAGACCAGATGGACTTAATTGACATTTATACATTCCATCTGAAAGCAGAATACACATTCTTTTCAACTGCACATGGAACATTCTCCAGGATAGATCACATGCTGGGCGACAAAGTAAGCCTCAGTAAATTTAAGAAAATTGAAATCAGATCAAGCATCTTTTCTGACCACAAAGCTATGAGATTAGAAATCAACTAGAAGAAAAAAACTGCAAAAAAAAAAAACATGGAGCCTAAACAACATGTTATGAAACAACCAATGGTTCACTAAAGAAATCAAAAGAGGAAATAAAAAAATACCTAGAGACAAATGAAAATGAAAACATGATGATCCAAAACCTATGGGACACAGTGAAAGCAATTCTAAGAGGGAAGTTTATAGTGGTAGAAGCTTACCTCAGGAAGCAAGAAAAATCTCAAACAACCTAACCTTCACCTAAAACAACTAGAGAAAGAAGAACAAACAAAACCCAAAGTTAGCAGAAGGAAAGAAATCATAAAGATAAGAGCAGAAATAAATGGCATAGAGACCAAGAAAACAATAGAAAAGATCAATGAAACTAAAAGCTGGTTCTTTGCAAAGATAAACAAAATTGATAAAACTTTAGCCAGACTCATCAAGAAAAAAAGGGAGAGGGCTTAAATAAATAAAATTAGAAATGAAGGAGAAGTTACAACTGACACAACAGAAATAAAAGGACCATAAGAGACTACTACAAGCAATGATATGCCAGTAAAATGGAAAACCTAGAAGAAATGGGCAAATTCTTAGAAAGGTACAATCTTCCAAGACTGAACCAGGAAGAAATAGAAAATATGAACAGACTAATTACAAGTTCTGAAATTGAATTTGTAATTTAAAAACTCCCAAACAAAAGTCCAGGATCAGATGGCTTCACAGGCAAATTCTAACATTTAGAGAGAAGTTATTCCAAAAAAATTGCAGAGGAAAAAACACTTCTGAACTCATTGTTTGAGGCCACCATAACCATACCGAAACCAGACAAAGATACCATAAAAAAAAAAAAAGAAAATTACAGGCCAATATCACTGATGAACATGGATGTAAAAATCCTCAACAAAATACTAGCAAACTGAATCCAACAATACATTAAAAGGATGTTACACCACGATCGAGTGGGATTTATCCCATGGATGCAAGGATTTTTCAATATCCCCAAATCAATCAGTGTGATACACCACATTAACAAACTGAAGAATAAAAACCGTATGGTCCTCTCCACAGATGCAGAAAAAGCATTTGACAAAATTCCACACCCATTTATGATAAAAGCTCTCCAGAAAGTGGGCATAGAGGGAACTTACCCCAACATAATAAAGGCCATATATGACAAACCCACAACTAACATCATACTCAGCAGTGAAAAGCTGAAAGCATTTCCTCTAAGATCAAGACAAGGATGTCCACTCTTGCCCCTTTTATTCAAAATAGTTTTGGAAGTCCTAGCCACGGCAATCAGAGAAGAAAAAGAAATAAAAGTCATCCAAATTAGATAAGTACTAGTAAAACTGTCACTGTTTGCAAATGACATGATACTACACATAGAAAATCCTAAAGATGCCACCAGAAAACTAACGTTCATCAATGAATTTGGTAAAGTTGTAGGTTACAAAATTAATATACAGAAATCTGTTGCATTGCTATACACTAACAACCAAAGATCAGAAAGAGAAATTAAGGAAACAATCCCATTTACCATAGCATCAAAAAGAATAGAATACCTAGGAATAAACCTATGCAAGAAAGCAAAAGACTTTTCTCTGTAAACTATAAGACACTGATGAAAGAAACTGAAGACAAACAGATGGAAAGATATACTGTGTTCTTGGATTGGATGAATCAATATTGTCAAAATGACGATATTACCCAAGGCAGTCTACAGATTCAATGCAATTCCCATCAAATTACCAATGGCATTTTTCACAGAAATGAACAAAAAAAAATTTAATTTGTATGGAAACACAAATAGCCAATAGCAATCTTGAGAAAGAAAAATGGAGCTGGAGGAATCAGGCTCCCTGACTTCAGACTATACTACAAGGCTACAGTCATCAAAACAGTATGATACTGGTGCAAAAACAGAAATATAGATCAATGGAACAGGATAGAAAGACCAGAAATAAACCCACACACTTATGGTCAATTAATCTATGACAAAGGAGGCATCTATACAATGGAGGAAAGACAGTCTCTTGAATAAACTGTGCTGGGAAAATTGGACAGCTACATGTAAAAAAAAATGAAATTAGAACACTCTTTAACACCACACACAAAAATAAACTCAAAATGGATTAAAGACCTAAATATAAGATGGCTACTACAAAACTCTTACAGGAAAACATAGGCAGAACACTCTCTGATATAAATCGCAGCAATATCTTTTTTGATCCATCTCCCAGAATAATGGAAATAAAAACAAACAAATGGGACCTAATTAAACTCAAAAGATTTGCACAGCAAAGGAAACCATAAACAAAATGAAAAGACAACCTACAGAATGGGAGAAAATACTTGCAAATGATGCAACCGACAAAGGATTAGTCTCCAAAATTTACAAACAGCTCATGCAGCTCAATATCAAAAAAAACAAAAACAACCCAATCAAAAAAATGGGCAGGGCTTCTCCGGTGGCGCAGTGGTTGAGAGTCCGCCTGCCGATGCAGGGGACATGGGTTCGTGCCCTGGTCCGGGAAGATCCCACATGCCGCGGAGCGGCTGGGCCCGTGAGCCATGGCCGCTGAGCCTGTGCGTCCGGAGCCTGTGCTCCACAATGGGAGAGGCCACAGCAGTGAGAGGCCCGCCTACCGCAAAAAAAAAAAAAAAAAAAAAATGGGCAGAAGACCTAAATAGACATTTCTCCAAAGAAGACATACAGATGGCCAAGAGGCACATGAAGATATTCAACATCGCCAATTATTAGAGAAATGCAAATCAAAACTACAGTGAGTTATCACTTCACACCAGTCAGAATGGCCATCAACAAAAAATCTATAAACAATAAATGCTGGAGAGGGTGTGGAGAAAAGGGAACTCTCCTACACTGTTGGTGGGAATGTAAGTTGGTGCAGCCACTATGGAAAACTGTATGGAGGTTCCTCAGAAAACTAAAAATAGAATTAACATATGACCCAGCAATCCCACTCTTGGGCATATATCCAGAGAAAAACTTGGTCAAAAGTACACATGCACCCCAATGTTCATTGCAGCACTGTTTACAATAGCTAAGACATGGAAGTAACCTAAATGTCCATCGACAGATGAATGGATAAAGAAGATGTGATATATATACAATGGAATGTTACTCAGCCATAAAAAAGAATGAAATAATGCCATTTGCAGCAACATGGATGGACCTGGAGATTATCATACTAAGTGAAGTAAGTCAGACAGAGAAAGACAAATATCATATGATATCACTTATATGTGGAATCTAAAAAAAAAATGATACAAATGAATTTTATCTACAAAACAGAAACAGACTCACAGACTTAGAGAATGAACTTATGGTTACCAGGGGGGAAAGCAGGAGGAGGGGTAGACTGGGAGTTTGTGATTGACATGAACACACTGCTATATTTAAAACAGATAACCGGGCTTCCCTGGTGGCGCAGTGGTTGAGAGTCCGCCTGCCGATGCAGGGGACGCGGGTTCGTGCCCCGGTCCGGGAAGATCCCACATGCCGCGGAGCGGCTGGGCCCGTGAGCTATGGCCACTGAGACTGCGCGTCCGGAGCCTGTGCTTCGCAATGGGAGAGGCCACAACAGTGAGAGGCCCACGTACCACAAAAAAAAAAAAAAAAAAGAAAAAAACAGATAACCAACAAGGACCTACTGTAAAAAAAAAAAAAAAAAATGCCATCACATGTACTCTTATGAGAAAAAGGCAGAGAGATATGGCACATACACAGAGGAGGAGGCCAGGTGAAGGTAGAGTCAGAAGGAGGAGTGATATGACCAGAGGCAAAAGAATGCTGGCAGCACTGGAAGTTAGCAAGGAACTGAATCTCTCCTGGAACCTTTGTGGGGAGCATGGTGGCCATGCTGATGCCTTGATTTCAGCCCAGTGTGGACTCCTGGCCTCCAGAACCATGTGAGAATAAATTTGTTGTTTTAAGCCAGAAAAATAAACTTAAAAGCTTTTGGACAGCAAAGGAAACCATAAATAAAACAAAAAGACAACCCACAGAATTGGAGTAGATATTTGCAAACGAAGCAACCAACAACGGATTAATCTCTAAAATATACAAACAGTTCATGCAGCTGTATGTCAAAAAAACAAACAACCCAATCAGAAAATTGGCAGAAGATCTAAGAAGACATTTCTCCAAAGAAGACATACAGATGGCCAAGAAGCACATGAAAAGATACTCAACATCACTAATTATCAGAGAAATGCAAATCAAAACTACAATGAGGTATCACCTCATGCTGGTCAGAATGGCCATCATCAGAAAGTCTGCAAACAATAAATGCTGAAGAGGATGTGAAGAAAAGGGAACCCTCTTACACTGTTGGTGGGTATGTTAATTGGTACAACCACTATGGAGAACAGTATGAAGGTTCCTTAAAAAACTAAAAATAGAGCTACCATATGTTCCAGGAATCCCACTCCTGGGCATATATCCATAGAAAACCATAATTTGAACATATACATGCCTCACAATGTTCACCACAGCACTATTTACAATAGCCAAGACATGGAAGAAACCTAAATGTCCATCGAAAGATGAATGGATAAAAAGATGTGGTACATATATACAATGGAATATCATTCAGCCATTAAAAATATGAAATAATGCCATTTGCAGCAACATGGATGGACCTAGAGATTATCATACTAAGTGAAGGCAGACAGGGAAAGACAAATATCATATCACTCGTGTGGAATCTAATTTTTAAAAATGATATAAATGAACTTATTTACAAAACAGAAACAGACTCACAGATTTTGAAAACAAACTTATCGTTACTAAAGGGGAAATGTGGGGGTTGGGGAGGGATAAATTAGGAGCTTGGGATTAACATATACACACTACTATATATACAATAGATACCCAGCAAGACCTACTGCATAGCACAGGGAACTCTACTCAATGTTCTGTAATAACCTTTATGGAAAAAGAATCTGAAAAAGAATGAATATATGTATATGTATAACTGAATCACTTTTCTGTACACCTGAAACTAACACAACATTGTAAACCAACTATACTCCAATAAAATTTTTAAAAAAGAAAGTCATGAGGACCTAAATATATGAAGCAAATATAATATATATTTGGGAGAAATACACAGTAATGCAATAATAGTAGGGAACTATAATGCCCCACTTATGTCAATGGGTAGAACAGACAGAAAATAAGTTAACGTTGACTTTTAATGACATGTTAGACCAGATAGACCTGACATATAGTAACATTCTATCCACAACAGAATACACATTCTTTTTGTTTTTTTTTTTTTGCGGTACGCGGGCCTCTCACCGTTGTGGCCTCTCCCATTGCGGAGCACAGGCTCCGGACGCGCAGGCTCAGTGGCCATGGCTCATGGGCCCAGCCACTCCACGGCATGTGGGATCTTCCCGGACCGGGGCACGAACCCGTGTCCCCTGCATCGGCAGGTGGACTCCCAACCACTGCGCCACCAGGGAAGCCCAGAATACACATTCTTAAAGGGCACATGGAACATTCTCCAGGATAGATATCATGCTAGGCCACAAACCAAACCTTGCTAAGTTTAAGACTGAAATTATATCAAGCGGGCTTCCCTGGTGGTGCAGTGGTTGAGAGTCCGCCTGCCGATGCAGGGGACACGGGTTCGTGCCCCGGTCCGGGAAGATCCCACATGCTGCGGAGCGGCTGGGCCCGTGAGCCATGGCCACTGAGCCTGCGCGTCCAGAGCCTGTGCTCCACAATGGGAGAGGCCACAACGGTGAGAGGCCCGCGTACCGCAAAAAACAAACAAACAAATATACTTGGTTGAAATTATATCAAGCATCTTTTCTGACCATAATGGTATGAATCCAGAAATCAATTAGCAGAAGAAAACTGGAAAATTTACAAATGCATAGAGATTAAATGACAAGCTACTGAACACCAATGGAACAAAGAAAGAGAAATCAAAAGCTATCATGAGACAAATGAAAATGGAAATACAACATACCAAAACTTATGGGATGCAGCAAAAGTAGTTCTAAGATGGAAGTTCATAGTGATAAGTGCTTACCTCAAGAAACAAGAAAAATCGCAAATAACTACACCTCAAATAAAGAATAAGTGAAGCCCAGCGCTAGTAGAGGGAAGGAAATAAAGAGCAGAAATAAATGAAATAGAGACTGAAATGAAAAAAGACAATAAGGAAAAAAGAAAGGGAAACCAAGAGCTGGTTCTTTGAAAAGATAAATTGACAAAACTTTAGGTAGACTCACCAAGAAAAAGAGAACTCAAAATCAGAAATGAAAGAAGAGACATAAAAACTATGCCACATAAATATAGAGGATCATAAGAGAGTACTTTGAACAATTATACATAAATTGGACAACCTAAGAGAAATGGATAAATTCTCAGAAACAAAAAACTTTCCAAGGCTGAATCATGAAGAAATAGAAAATCTGACCAGACTAATTACTGATAAGGAGATTGAATTATAAATCAAAAACCCCTAACAAGAGTCCAGGACCAGATGGCTTCCCTAGTGAAATCTATGAAACATTCAAAAAAGAAATAATATCAATCCTCTCAAACGCTTCCAAAAAAGTAGACGAAAACTAATTTTACCCTGATTAGGCCAGCATTACCCTGATACCAAAACCAGAAAAAGACACTGCAAGAAAATTACAGACCAACATCCCTGATGAATGTAGATGCAAAAATCCTTAACGAAATATTTGCAAACCAAATTCAACAGTGCATAAAAGGATTATACACCACGATCAAGTGGGATTTATTCCAGGGATGCAAGAATGGTTCAACATATGCAAAATCAATGTGATATACCACGTTAACAAAATGAAGGATAAAAACATATGATCATCAACAGATGAAGAAAAAGCATTTGACAATATTCAAGATCCATTTATGATAAAAAATTTTCCAAAACGTGGGTGCAAAGGGAACGTACCTCAATATAATAAAGGCCATATATGACAAGCCCACAGCTAACATTATACTCAGTAGTGAAAAGCTGATCAGGAACAAAACAGATGCCCACTCTCACCACTTTTATTCAACAGAGTACTGGAAGACCTAGCCAGAGCAATTAGGGGAAAAAAAAAAAACAGTAAAGGGCATCCAAATTGGAAAGGAAGAGGTAAAACTGTCACTATTTGCAGATGACATATTATATATAGAACACCCTAAAGACTCGACTAAAAAAAACTGTTAGAATAAGTGAATTTAGTAAATTTACAGGATACTAAAACATATGGATCTGTTGCATTTCTGTACACTAAAAAATTATAAGAGAAAGGAAGTAAAAGACCTGTACACTGAGAACTATAAGACACTGATGAAGAAAACTGAAGGCACAAATCAATGAAAAGATATTCTGTGCTAATGGACTGGAAGAATATTGTTAAATGGAATATTGTACATTTTAACACTACCCAAAGCAATCTACAGATTCAAAGCAATCCCTATCAAAATTCCAATGGCATTTTTCACAGAAATAGAACAGACAATTCTAAAATTTATATGAAAGTACAAAAGGCCCCAAAGAGCCAAAACAATCTTGAGAAAGAAGAACAAATCTGGAGGCATCACACTCCCTGATTTCAAACTGTATTACAAAACTATATTAAAACAGTATGGTATTGGCATAAAAATAGACATATAGTGCTTCCCTGGTGGCACAGTGGTTAAGAATCCTCCTGCCAATGCAGGGGACACGGGTTCGAGCCCTGGTCCGGGAAGATCCCACATGCTGTGGAGCAACTAAGCCCATGTGCCACAACTACTGAGCCTGCACTCTAGAGCCCATGAGCCACAACTACTGAAGCCCACGCACCTGGAGCCTGTGCTCCACAACAAGAGAAGCCACTGCAATGAGAATCCTGCATACTACAAAGAGTAGCCCACGGTTGCCACAAGAGAAAGCCCGTGTGCAGCAACGAAGACCCAATGCAGCCAAATTAATTAATTAGTTAATTTTTTAAAATCGACATATAGATCAACAGACTATAATAGAAAACCCAGAAATAAACCCATGCGTAAAGATGCATGCAAATTTAAACCAGATTGTGGGTTTGGGAATAGGAGGGTGGAATTTCCATCAGATAGTTTCCATTTTCTAAGATGGAAATGGGATGAGAACAAGTAGGCAATTTTAAGGAAAATGTATGAATTAGTAGTCTTCAAAATGAGGAAGCAGAGCACAGTTTCTGGGCAGGGTTGAGTGCCCTATGAGAAGTTTGTGAGCATTTCAAAGCCCTGCTCTGTGCCTCTCCAGTCACATTCAGCTGCTTCAGTGCAGGCAATCAAAGGTGGAGAGTCAAGGTACAAGCAGGAATGCGTCTTAGGTGAGTCCAATAGAGGGAGGATACAAAGGAGTTGGTAGCATTTTCAAAGCATTGATTATATTGGTACAGTACAGAATCAAGCTTAGATAAGTAGAGAAGAGAAACCAGAAAGAAGAGGGTGAAGATGGTGGAAAAAGTGATGGGTTTGGGGATGGAAAGGTGGCAGTGGGAGTGACCGAGTAAGCAAACTAAAAAGATAGAAGATGGTGGGCAGAGTGGGATTTAAAAAACAGATTTTAGAGGTAATACATTTTCTAAGGAAGACGAGGGTTAAGGTGACCATCAGAGGGTAGTGAGATGAGAGTAGAGGAAGATGGTCAGAACTCAGTGGGTTAAGGATCTGAGACCAGGAGATTAGATGGGTTGCTGAGAAGAATATGGGAATAGGAACAGAAAGTATCTTTGTGGTAAACCATCTTCAGTGAATGAAGGGGTGTGATAAGGAGGGTAAGAATGGCATGAATAAGTCTCAAAGGAGTGGGATATTTTGCAAGAAAAAGTGGTTTGTATGGGGGTATTGGGGACAAGTGAAATCCCCAGTCACCTCCTTATCTGAGGTATGTGGGGTATAAAAGGCTGGGAAGGGAGAACCTTTAGGTGATTCCTGTTAAGGAAGGAGGTGATGTTCCAAGAACACACTGAAGATACTGAGAGGGGTCTTGATGTAAATTCCAGGAGATACCATGAAAGGGACTGGGAGGCAAGGAGAAAGGTTGGGGCAGTCTTTGGTCAGATAGGGGCGTGGCTCTCAATCTAGACAGCACATTGGAATCAACTAGAGAGCTTTAAAGAAAATACACTGGGTTCAACACCCAGAGATTTTCACTGGTCTTGGGTGTTGCCTGGACACCAGATGATCGGATATGCAGCCAAGGTTGAGAATCACCAGTTGAGGAGATGTACAATACAGCCAGGGGATGAAGGGGGACTGGCTGAAGCTCGGACTTCTGACAGTGATTGTGGTCAATGGGTTTCATTCTGATAGTCTCTTAGAGTGAGACGGGCAAACACCCAAATTGTTGCAGAAGATCATTAACAGATAACCTTTTAACTTCAGAAGCATTTTAGGAGATGAACATAAATATCGTGGTCTTTCTTCCTCCCCTTCATAGAGTTTTATAGCTCTTTCCTGCCAACCTCCAGACAAAATCTCATAGTTGCTAAGCTTCATTGCTTTACTGCAGACCAAGTGGTTAGGATGCTTCATAACTGGATGTATACATTGTTAGCTATTTAAAATATTAAAGATGTTAGTACTCACTAAAGATTCTATAAAAATCTCAGTAATTGGACAGTACAATTGTCACATGTTTTCTCCAAAGTGGATAACTAATAAATATAGAGATAATAGTAAGCACTTTACATTTGTTACCAAACTCATGTAATAATGAAGGTGAATACAAGATTTACACTTCCACAGGATATAGAGTAACTAGGGTCATAAAAAGACGGCAAATATAGTATTCCATTATGTGGATATCCTGTAACTTATAGTATAGCACACTGGTCTAGAGTTGTTCATGGTCTAGCAGGGGAAAAAGAGCAAAACAACTAACCATCTGACTTATCAGGCCATTAAGGGCTCTGGAAAAGAAAGAGTTATTCTGTCTAGGAATTGAGAAAACCCTTAACAAAGGTGGTGGTGTTTGACTAAAGCCCAAGGGAAAGAAAAAGGGCACCCAGGGCATCCCAAAAGTAGCATGGGCTTAGTGGCATGGTGGTAGCTTTGGAGAAGGGCAAGGAATCCAGCCTGAATTTGGAGCAAAGCAACAGATGAAGCCACAAGGGAAGGCTGGGACCTTAAAGGCCTTTGAAATAATTTGGCTTCAAGGTCCTTGCTTCCCAATGTATTTTACGTCACAGTACACACAAAAGCAATACTTGAACAGCCCACTGGGTTAAAGAACAAAGGTTTTGGGGACATCTACATGTGTCTTAGTTAAATACTAATATTTTAATTTTAAATAATTTTAATACAAAAACCAAATACAAACTATTAGGAAGGATATTAAATATTGAATTTGTGTAAAACTTCCACAAAAACCATCCTAGTTTAATGTGGAACTTCAAGCTTGTTTTCATGAACTTTTTAAAGGTTCACAGGTGAAATATAAGACACATGTGCAAAAATAAATAGAATTATTCTAAATGTATTATTCTGAGATCTGCTCCTTGCACTCAGTTTAATGCTTCTGAGTGTCACCCATGTTAATATGCAAAACTGTAGATCATTTGTTTTCCTGTCTAGGATTCCATTATATGGCTACACCATAATTTGTCCATTTCACTGTTATGGAACTAGGCTTAGTCTCAGTTTTTATTTATACACAATGCTGCCATGAACGAAGTTCTTTAAGGTATATGTGAGAAGTGGAATCGCTGGGACATGGAGCGGTGCTTCTTAAACATTTGTGTGCACATGAAATCACCTGGAAATCTTAAGATGCTAATTGCTTCAAGTAGGTCTGAGGCAGGGTCTGGAATTCTGCAGTTCTAACAAGCTCTCAGGTGATGCCAATGCTGTTGGCCCATGGACCACACTTTGAGCATGAATTTGCTCAATCTTATTAGATAATGCCAGTTTTACCAGGTACTTACAGGAATAAGAGTTCTTGTTACCCCACATACTCACCAATACTTAGTATTCTCAGATTTTTAAATTTAAATGAGAGTAAATCCAATTTAGTGGCTGTGCAATCACATTTTCTGGTTTTCTTTTGCATTTCTGTGATTTCTAATAATGTTGAGCTTTTTTATTATTATTATGTTTGCCTGCGTTGGTTCTTTGTTGCTGCGTAAAGGCTTTCTCTAGTTGCAGCAAGAGGGGGCTACTACTCTTCCCTGCTGTGCATGGCCTTCGCATTGCAGTGGCTTCTCATTGCAGAACACGGAATTTAGGTGGGCAGGCTTCAGTAGTTGTGGCTTGCAGGCTCTAGAGCGCAGGCTCAGTAGTTGTGGCACACGGGCTTAGTTGCTCCGCGGCATGTGGTATCTTCCCGGACCAGGGCTCGAACCCATATCCCCTGCATTGGCAGGCAGACTCTTAACCACTGCACCACCAGGAAAGTCCCATGTTGAGCGTTTTTAATATGCTTAATGGCTACTCAGATTCTCTCTTTTGTGAAGCACCTGTTAAAGTCTTTTCCCCTCTTTTTCTACTGTTTATTCTTTTTATTGATTTTTCAGCATTCTTTTTCCATTCTAGATACCAGCTCTTTATTGATTTTATATTGCAAATATGTTCTCAGCTTGTGAATTTTCACCTACTTTGTAGACTTTTTGAGTAAACAGAAGTTCCTAACTGTAATATTGTTGAAAACTTGAGGTCAAGTAGATAATTGCCTTTAATATTTGGGAACCTTTTTTTTGATAGGTTATACTACACATAACAATTCCTATCACACTTTTTAAAGTTTTCTCTTATTATAGCTAGTAACCATCAACCAGAAACCAAACAAAAAACACTAATCACACAAGTAGGCGATAAAACTTTAAACAATGGAACAACCAACATCTGAAATATTATTTAAAAGAAACACGTCTTCTTCCTCTTTCATTGCACAACACAGTGTTAAAATCTACTGGATACGCCAAGCGATTTCAAATCCATTTTCATGTCTTCAAGCCATATCTTTCAAAATGGCAATGCAACTTATTTCTAGAACACACATGCACAGTAGTCACCCTGTAGCCATGTGGAGGGCACATCAACCACTATCGTGCAAAAGCATCAAACGCATGTGAAGACAGAGATCTGGGGGCTACTGCTGGCAGCTGGTCCTTCCACCTGCCCCACCCCCACCCCGAGCCTGCATCACACCCCCTTCCCAACTAGCCATACCTTGGGGTTGAGCTTCCTGGGCACCTGGGCCATGTTCTCCTTCTGCATCTCAATGGCTACCTCTCTGCAGTGGGCAGTGGAGAACACAGAGTGGAGGAGAAGACAAACGTGACTCAGCTCGGGCTACCATCCAAGGAGCCACAGAGACACTACTTATACTGGAGCTCATGGGCCCTCGAGCAGCCTGATTACTGGTGGATCAATGTTTTGTGCCACACCTGTAGCCTGTTTGCCTTCTCTGGGATACAGGCTGGGAAGCTCTGCTTGAGGAAAGAACTCTTAGAAGACTTTAAGGCAGGGCAAAATGGCCATGGGAGGTAGTGGATGGACTGGAACAGTCATTCTCAACTCCGGCTGCACAGTCAGATTTACTGGGTTGGTTTCCCGTTATTCTGGAATCTGAGGCCCCACTCCCAGAGAGTCTGATATAATTGCTATGGGGGAGGCACAGGCATCAGTAAATTTTTAAAAGTTCTCCAGGTGATTTAAATGTGTAGTTGCTAATGAGGATCACATTAGTATGCCTCAGGGTGGGGATGTTAGTGGGGAATCTACGCTGTAAGAAGCTGGAGGACCCGAAATGCTCCCGTGCATGGAGTTGAGGAGGAGATGCTGGTGTAGACCAGTATTTTCTTAGAGTGTAGTCCTGGGAACTTCTAACAAACACAGATTCCTGGGCTTTACTGATAGAATTTCTGGGGGTGGGACCCAGTGATTCTGCGTTTTAAATAAGCTCTTTCTAGGCGATTCTTAGAACACTGAAGTTTGAGAAGTGATAGATATTCTGGAGGTAGAACCTACAGGATTCTATCATTACCTACAGTTATGAATATAAAGATGAAAAAACTGACTTTAAGAATTCACCAGAGGGACTTCCCTGGCGGACCAGTGGTTAAGACTTCGCCTTCCAGTGCAGAGGCTGTGGGTTCGATCCCTGGTCAGGAAGCTAAGATCCCACATGCCTCGTGGCCAAAAAATGAAAACATAAAACAGAAGCAATATTGTAACAAATTCAATAAAGACTTTTAAAATGGTCCACATCAAAAAATCTTAAAAAAAAAAAAAGAATTCACCAGAGTTAAACACCCCCAAAGAGATACGTGCATGTATTCACCAAAAGGCATGCATTGGAATGAGCCTCAGTGAAACCAGTGAAGAATGTATCTGGTCCCCTTCGGAGAATTAATATACCACTGCTCTTGTAAGCCTCAGATCTCAGTTTGTTTGTGTTGCCACAATCTAAGTGGAGCTGTGACATATTCGGGTCACTGCTCATGGAGGAACTGGGTGTTATTTTAGAGTGCAGGAAGGAGTTGGGTGGAAAAAGCAATAGGTAAGAAAAAAGAATAACACGTATCAACTCTTTTTTTAACTTGAAGTATAGTTCATTTACAATGTGCTAGTTTCAGGTGTACAGTACAGTTTTATATATATATATATTTTTATATATATACATATTTTTTCAGATTCTTTTCCATTATAGGTTATTACAAGATACTGAATATAGTACCCTGTGCTATACAGTAGGTCCTTGTTGTTTATCTATTTTATATATAGTAGTGTGTATCTCTTATTAACCCATCAACCCTTCTCAGCCTTGAGGTGGTTGATTCTTCCATTACAAAGTATCATTTACCTGTAAAGCTAGAGATTTCTTCTTCTTGCTCCCCTTTATGTTTCAATTCTCAGTTCCTGAGGTACTCGCAAAATAGTGTAGTGTTTGCCACAGTCGCACACTGTACCCCAGGAACATCTGCAGTATTACAGAATTCATATTGCTCTTGAATGTGTATATAAATATATAGGCCTACAGGTAGCATAAGAACTGTGACATTAATGATTAAATCTTTACATTGGCAAGTAGATGGACACTGACTACTAGGATTGAGCAGTTTTACTTTTTACAAAAATATTTGACAAGATTTAATTTCACAAATTCAGTAAAAATTTTGCCTTTATTGGATATATTTTTGTCCCTCACTTTTTGGGGCAATTGTGAATATTTAAAGAAAAAAATAATTTTTGAAAACATGAGACCATTCTAATGTTTTAAATTTTTTCTTACTCTTAATTTACACTTTAGATTAAAATATATTCAAATTTTGAATATTTGAGAACTACACATCATTTTAAAATACTTTAGATCATTGAAATCAATACAAGTCAGGGTCATACTAAGGACTTCCCTGGTGGTCCAGAGGTTAAGACTCTGAGCTCCCAATGCAGGGGGCCCGGGTTTGATCCCTGGTCAGGGAACTAGATCCCGCATGCCACAACTAAGAGCCCGCATGCCGCAACTAAGACCTGGAGCAGCCAAATAAATAAATAAATATATTTTTAAAAAGATCATACTAGAAATAGATAATAAAACAGAAGAAAAAACTGAAAGGGATAAATAGAAAATTTCTAAATGAGAAGGCTGCTTACATTAAAAACAAACTGGCAACAATAAAGACTGGCAGATTTTATTGAGTATAATCCATGTAAAATTTAGAAATAAGGCATTATAAATTATTTATTAATAAAGATTTAATTATTCATGATAATGAAAATGAATAAGATAATTATTCTTATCAAACCTATACCTTGAACTTCAAGTCAGATTAAATCCTTACAACTTCATGTTATTTGCTAAATGATTCTTTGGCTACTAATTAAAACATTGAGATGGAAAAGAGAATTATTCATGTCAAATGCATAATTCAGAAGTAGCAAATGTAACCCTGGGCTGCTCCTTGCAAGATAAAGAAAATATATCCATGAAACAAACAAATTGATCAAAAAAGAACAAAACATCTGGAACGTTACTATGTTTGTTGGATAATGATGCTGGAAAGTAACTCCAATGCTTTTGATAGCATAAGATTATTTCTAGCAAAACACAAATGTGCTTCAAATTAATGGTATTGATTTTCCACTGGATAAATATGGTAGAAAATATAGTATTTCATTTAACACCAAGTCTTTCAAACAGAGTGTATTAAGCATGTCTTTTTATTCTGATGTTTTAACATCTGAGGGCTTACTCACCCTGAAGGGATTGCCCCTTCCAAGGCTAGCCAATTCCTAGAGCTAGTACAGATTTACATCTGAGCATGTAGGACTCACCAGAGCCCACACAACCCGCAGCTTCCTCTATCAGGCTCTCATACTCAGAGTCACTATCCACCTGCCCTCATTATCCCAGCACGTACACACACACACACACACACACACACACACACACACACACACACACACACACACACACACACACACACACACACACACACACACACACACACACACACACACACACACACACACAGAGAAAATGATATTAAAAATCTGTAGTGTGTATTTTCACCATGTGTCGCAAGCATGGAAGATTAAGTTTTCCCTGCAACTTCCTCAGCTATGTCTCCCATCAGTATGATATTTGCTCCCACTGGCTGAGAACTGAATACAGGTGTCTTTCTAAAAGTTGGAACAAAGGGGCCTTGCTACCCAGCTGAACCGAGCCCAGAGCTAGGATTCTGGAAAATCCAAACCAAAGGCCTGCCTGTGATGCCAGGTACCAGGCAGTGAGGGACAGCTCCTTTGCCCCAGAACCCACTGAAATTATTCAAACTAGCCACCCCTAAGCCTATTTACCCTGCCTCTCCTGCTCTTTCCTGTGGAAACCACAATAATGGCTCTCATCTACATTTTCCTCTCACTCTTTATGCCTCCTGACCCTGGTGCTTCCCTGTGTGGCCCTTACATGGCATGGTATGTTCCCTTTTCTTGCAAACTGTGAGTAACAAACTATCTTTCCAATGGTAGACATCTGATATTTTGGCCTCACCATATCCTACTGTAGGAATAATAAAACCTACATTTTTTTTTGGCCACACAGCATGTGGGATCTCAGTTCCCTGAACAGGGATCGAACCGCACTCCCTGCAGTGGAAGCACAGAGTCTTAACCACTGGACCTCCAGGGAGGTCCCAAAACCTACATTTTAAAACACAGAAAGAAACTGTGGAAATTGGCTTTTATACAAAGCTCAAGGAAAAGTATTTTATTACTCCTGTTACGTGTTTTACAACCAGTCTTCAGGATTATCTCTGGTCAAGGTTGGTATTTATGACTGTAAACTAGATTCTTGTTTACAGGGGTATGAGACATCACTTGTACACAAAAAGAAGCACATATGCGATTACTAGAACTGGGGGGGAAAGGTAAGTAAACAATTGATGATGCTGAACAAGGACAAGTTCATGCTGACATAGAGTATTCGCTCGAAGTTCTTAAAAAACAAACAAACCAGTGTTAACCAAGAATTTTATGTCCTGTTTAAGAAATCTTTGCTCAATTACTGCACAATATCTACAGAAAACAATGGAAAGTAGTATGAATGATTTTAAAACTTGGTGCTAGAATGGACAAATAAAAAACAATAAGACAAATGATTACTAGCCAAGATGGAGAATTCAAAATGGAATTTGTAGACAGAAGAAATGATCATACTTTCCAACAAGAAATTCATATTCAGTTCAATCAGATTATGGCAGGGACAAATGTCATTTCAACTAACAGTTATTAAACGTATTGTTGAACTACCGGAAGAAAACAAGAAAGTTGAGGTGAATATCTCATTCATTTTACACCTATTGTAAAAAGCACAGCTGTTGACTACAGTGATATGGAGATTGAACATTTTCTAGATGCTTAGTGGCCCCTTTTTTGAAGTACCTGTGTAAGTCTTTTGACTATTTCTGTATTGGATCTCTTTTTCTTACTGATTTATAGTTCTTTATATTTTCTAGATATGTACTTACTAACTGACATTTGTATATCCACTCTATGCCTTGCATTTTTACTTTTAACAGTATCTCCAAGAAATCAAGAATTTCTAGATTTTCATACAGTCCATTTTATCAATAATATCTTTTATTGACAGTTTTCCTGTCCTGATTAAACAATCTTTGTCTTCACCAAGTAAATAAATATTATTTTATGATGTCTTCTAGAAAACTGATTTTTTTTGTTTTTTTACAGTTGGACCTACAGTTCTTCTAGAATTGAGTTTTTGCTATAATCTGAGGCAGAGGTCAAGATTTCTTTGTTTCCCATAGGATATCCATTTGACCAGACATTGCTTATTAAAAGGATCAACTCTTCTGCCCCCACTGCTCTGCAGTGCCACCTCTGTCATAAACATCTTAAGCTGTTTTATTTCAAGGGAGTTTTCTGTTTCCATATGACTTGAAATCTCTTTAATTTAGGTCCACCTTCTGCTTGGACCCCTAAGTGAATTCATATAGGAACTTTTGGGGGGATGTAATTGTTGTCAATAAGCAATCATGGGGTGTCTTCAGGGAGTATGTCAATTAGCCTTCAAGCAAAGCACATATTCCAGTTTCTGGATGGACCAAAACTTTTCTCCAGTTTCTTACTCCATGGCTTTTTGCTTCTACAGATGGCAGGTAGGGAGAAGTCAGAGCTACAGATACCTGGTTCTCTCTCTTTCATGGTCACAAACTTCCTAAAGGCCCAAAGGATCTACATTTTAAATCAGAGACCATTTCATTGCTACTCTCATTATCCTTCGACCATTCAATGGAATGTCCACTCTCCCAAGAGATCTGGGCTAAATCTGGGGGCACAGAAGCTAAGTTGAGACTCGTAAAAGGCTTATTCCTTCATGATTCATCAGTGAAGAAGTAAGGAGTCTGCCCAGGCCCATCTCCACCCAGAGCTTCTGAGGAAAAAGAACTAAGCAGCCCAGGACGAACGGAAAAAGAACTTCCCAGGAGGTTGAAGTTTCAGCCAATGTTTAACCTGACTCCAATCCTCAAATGCCCTTGTGTTCTTGGACTCATCCCATTTCCAAATCCACCAAAACACAACAAGAGCCCATTAGAGTATCAAAAAATCAAATTAAATATTAAAAAAACAACAGGAAAATTAGGCCAAATTGAGCAACTCTCACCTGGCCAGTTCATGTTGGGTGATTTCTATAAGCCCAGGGGCTGTTAACAAAACCTCCTGGGATTCAAAAAACAAAACAAAACAAAACAAAAAACAGATGCAGTTGAACTCTTTGGTAAAAACAGAAGCAGAGAATGGTAGGACTTTCAGTGACCTTCCTTGGTGTTTAGTGCACACATCTGGATCTGTGCACAAATTAACATGCTATTCAGACATCCACAGTGTGGGTGAACAGAGCAGAGGCCTGCAACTTGGATAACACAGCCTAAACAGAAACTCACAGTCGGGGTAACAAGAAAGGGCAAAATTTACAGGTGGGACAGCTGTGGGTAAAGTCCCGACTGTAAGTCTGTGAAATTAGATTTGCTATTTTTCCCTGAATGTGTAACAGATCAAGAGTCCAGTCAGCAGTGCAGAGGGCCCAGGCCACACCTGTGTTAAGATCGGGCCAAGGGTGGGATAGGGAGGGTGGGAGGGAGGGAGACGCAAGAGGGAAGCGATATGGGAACATATGTATATGTATAACTGATTCACTTTGTTATAAAGCAGAAACTAACACACCATTGTAAAGCAATTATACCCCAATAAAGATGTTAAAAAAAAAAAAGATCGGGCCAAGAGCTCAGGCCTACAGTGGATCCCTTCTTTCATGCCCCGCCTCCCCACGCCCCCCTCACTCCCATAGAAATGCACCTCTGCAAACAGATGTGCCAGGAGTGTGAACAATAAAAAGTTTCTCCAAAACTAGGTAGCTTGACAAACAGCCATTTAAATAGTTCCGTCTCATAACTACTGTTGTTTTGAATAGAAAGCAGCACAATCTCTACATGGCCTTTTGTTAAAATTCAGCAAAGATTAACTGCATACACCTTTTAAAGTAACAATTCTACTTCTAGGTACACGGCCTAGTTATTTTTGCACACATGTGAAATTGTATGCTTTGGGGGTGTGTGTGTGTGCATATTAGCACAAATGTCAATAGAGGATTGTTTTTTAAAGAAATGTACTACATTTTATAAAACAGAATGTCAAGCAGCTGAGAACACCCTTTATGTCCTAACATGGAATGAGATCCATGCAATATTGTTAACTGAAATAAGCAAGGTCTTGAGAGAGAGAAGAGAATTTTTTTACGTATATTTGATACCAAAGTCCTAGTCATGAGAAGTACCAGTTGCCTCTGGGGAGGAGGATGCCTGGAGGATAAGGGTGGGAGGGAAATTTCACTGTTTAAAAGTTTTTTGGATATTGCGTTATGCACAGTATTACTTATTAAATAAATACAATTTAAATTTAAATGCAAAAAAAGTAGTTTATTGGTTCTTGGCCTCGGCTGTACCCCAGCAAGTTGTTTTGGTTTTTTTTAAAAAATATTTATTTATTTATTTATTTTTGGCTGCATTGGGTCTTCGTTGCTGTGCGTGGGTTTTCTCTAGTTGTGGCGAGCGGGGGCTACTCATCATTGCGGTGCGCGGGCTTCTCAATGCGGTGGCTTCTCTTGTTGTGGAGCACGGGCTCTAGGCACACAGGCTTCAGTAGTTGTGGCACGCAGGCTCAGTAGTTGTGGCTTGCGGGCTCTAGAGCACAGGCTCAGTAGTTGTGGTGCACAGGCTTAGTTGCTCTGCAGCATGTGGGATCTTCCTGGACCAGGGCTCAAACCCGTGTCCCCTGCATTGGCAGGAGAATTCTTAACCACTGAGCCACCAGGGAAGCCCTAACCTAGTTATTTTTAAAAGAGACTTTTGCTAAAATAAAATGTGGGAGAACATCTAATCTCATATCTCCATTTAAGTCAGGTTTCAATACCATGGATATGGATTATGGAGTAGTGGAATGAACATGAACTTTGATAGCAAGGTGTGAATTCTGTGCTGCTAGTTATTAGCTATGCAACTTTGGGTAAGTAACTCAACTTCTCTGAGCCCCTGGGAGATGATAATACCGGTTTCTCAAGAGGTTGCAAAGATGAAATGGGATGGATATTTAAAGCTTCTTTGGGACTTCCCTAGTGGTCCAGTGGTTAAGACTCCGTGCTCCTAATGCAGGGGGCCAGGGTTCGATCCCTGGTCAGGGAACTAGATCCCACATGCCACAACATGCCCCAACTTGGAGCCGGTGCAGCCAAATAAATAATTTTTTTATTTTAAGCACCTTTGTTAGGTTCTTTAACACTGGAACTACCTGGGTTAACTCAGGGTTACAGTAAAGATGTTCAGGGAAGATAGGAGAAAGGCAACAGTCACAGCCTCACCTGGACTTGCCTGGGGCTACTGCAGTATCTTCGGGATGGGAGGCAGCCCTGGCTGGTCAATAGCAGGAATTCTTCTCTCTGATACTGTCATCCTCAGGGTTCAAATACTTTCCATCTCTTTTCTTTGACTGCAGATTAATTGGCTCTGTCTTGATCTGCCTTGAGGCTGATTAGCTGGACCTATCGCCCTCCTATATGGGGAGGCTTATTCAGTAGAGTTTTTACCCCAGGCCACTTCACAGGCCACTGACTAGTTATAGATGGTGCCCAGGGAGGATGGTGAGGTCACATGGCACCAAGCATGCACAAGGAGGCCCTCTGAAGGAAGTTATGGGCATGCGGGGCCCTGTGGCCGGCAAGCATTTTGCATGGCTTATCGAGCACAGTGCTGGGCATCCCAACCAGCAGGAGAGCTCATTAAACAGCTGCTGAAACATCAAAAACACTTAACCTGAGATTCTCAGTTGCTTGTGTGGCTATGACTCAAAGTCCCCACTAGAGGGCAGGAAACTTCAATTTAAGATGATGGATTTTTTTTAAACAGGTGAATAAACTGGATAAATTATAGTAATTATTAGAATAATGAATAATCATAGATAACTTTTATTGTATGCATTCTAAGGACCAGAAACTCCCCTAAACACTTTATACGCATTATGTAATTTATCTGTAGTATTCTCTTCACCTAGTTCTTCCCAGAAATTGTAATAACACAATTGTTAGTTAACTTGTTTTTCATTTCTGTCTCTACCACTGGATTGGAAATTCCATGAAGATAAGGTGTCCTTAGTTTACTATTCTATACTGATTAATGAGTCTGAAACATTATAGTTGATAAGTACTTTTTTTTTTTTTTTGCGGTACGCGGGCCTCTCACTGTTGTGGCCTCTCCCGTTGCGGAGCACAGGCTCCGGACGCGCAGGCTCAGCTGCCATGGCTCACAGGCATAGCTGCTCCACGGCATGTGGGATCTTCCCAGACTGGGGCACGAACCTGTGTCCCCTGCATCGGCAGGCAGACTCTCAACCACTGCGCCACGAGGGAAGCCCGATAAGTACTTTTTGAAAGAATAAATATTGAATGAATTGAATCTTGCCCTCAAAAGCAAAGGTGGGGGCTGTTATTATTATAGTACATGGTGTTTTGTCATTAGTAAAATTTTTTAATTTTATAATATCTCTTTTAAGGTATTTAAAGTTAATTATTAAGTAATTGTCCCACAGTGTTCCTTCAATAGCCTTTGTATGTTATATTTTCGGGGAATAATGTTCTTTTATAGGGAGTGATAGGTATTGTCAAAATTAAAATCCATAACATTCTCCTTTAGAAGAACTTGTACTATTTATTTATTATCTTGATTAAAGGTGTTGTAATTATCTGGACCAATTTGTGAAACTGCATTCAACAAGCTTTTATAGTGCAGACTTCATGCCAGGTACTGGTCCAAGGACTTTACATCTTTACAAAGGTGCTGTTATTAGCCCCATGTACAGATGGGAAAACTGAGCACAGAAAGATTAAGAAATGAGATTTCACAACTATTAAGTGGCAGAGTCAGGATTCAAACCCAGGTACTCTGGCTGCAGACTCCAGGCACATAATCACTACACTGCGTCTACAATTCACTTAATGATTTTATACAATCATTACATTAAGTGGTAATTGCATAGGTAATGTTGGGGCCCAGAGTGGACCACCCCAAAATATGCTACAGTGGCATAATGATTATTTTTAATTAAAGTTATTTAAGAAATGGCCAATGCAAGAGGGACACTCTGACCCTCCTCTCTGTCACCCTGAAAGCAGGAAATAAATCTCTCATGTGAAAGGTATACTCCCTGCAGCTGGAGGTAGAAAGATACCTTTATCACCAGAGACAGGAATTCAGGCCAAGAAGCCTGTATAAACAAACCCTGTTACTTCCTTAAGCCTGAAGCCCAAACTCTGTTTAGTTTATTCACTAATTGAGCTCCCCAAACCTAAATTTCTTTGTCCTGTCAATTCCTCACAAATTTATTGTTTCTTTGTCTAAAAAGTAGAAAAGGTGCCTGCTTTGCCACTTCTTAGGTCCCATTTCTATGAGACCTCTGTCCACACTAACTTCTTCCTTTTTGTCCTGGTAATCTGTCTTGTGTCAGTTTTATTATTAATTCAGCCACAAGAGCTCAAGAGGTGTAGAGGGAGGAATGCACCCCCAGCAACAGTAATAATCCTGACAGGCCACATCAGAACAAATTTAGGAAAACTTTTGTGCATTTTTCACAATGAACTTTTAATCCATTTGAAATAACAGTGTTGGGAAAAGAAGGACAAAGACATCAGGAAATGTCCTTGCCTCCCAAAATCATTTTCTAGACAGGTAGTTATTTTGTCATTACGTGATGAAGAATTATAAACTATAGTCTGCTTTCCAAAAAACCAAACACACAAACCAACTAACATGCAAAGATCAGTCTGCTGTAGGGCAGAGCTCCTGACATATCAACAGAAAAGCCAAATGCAGCACAGGCAGGCGAGGTGCAAACCTTGATTTGTGAACGCGCATGGCCGGCCTTTCCCGGTGTTCCCCAGACCCCCAGGAGCAGAAGGCCCGCCCCAAACGCCGGCACATGCCCGCACCCCCCTCGGCCATGCGCCTGTGGGGCGAGGCAGGGATTCCAGTGCCGGGAGCCCGGTTAGAAGAAGTGACACATTTCCTCACGGCCCTCCTGTTCTCTTTGTGAACAACAAAATGCGTTTTCTAAGAAGTTAAATGAAACTAAGGATCCAGTTGGTGGCCACTGAACAGAGAAAAGAGGGAACAGCAAGTGCACAGTCTCTAAAGTGGAAAAGAATTAAATGTGGTTGAGGACCTGAAAGATGTCAGGTGTAGCTGAAGTACAGTGAACTAGAGGGACTAAGGGGTCAGCAGAGGCCATGCCGCATGGCTGACAGGGTCTTGGTGCTCTGGCCTGAGCCTCTGAGGTGGGAGAGCCGAGTTCAGGACATTGGACCACCAGAGACCTCCCAGTTCCATGTAATATCAATCGGCAAGAGGTCCCCCAGAGAGCTCCATCTCAATGCTAAGACCCAGCTCCACCCAACGGCCAGCAAGCTACAGTGCTGGATGCCCCATGCCAAACAACTGGGAAGACATGAACACAACCCAACCCATGAGCAGAGAGGCTGCCTAAAATCATACTAAGTTCACAGACACCCCAAAACACACCACCAGCTGTGGCCCTGTCCACCAGAAAGACAAGATCCAGCCCCACAAATCAGAACACAGGCACCAGATCCCTCCACCAGGAAGCCTACACAACCCACTGAACCAACCTCACCCACTGAGAGCAGACACCAAAAACAACGGGAACTATGAACCTGCAGCCTGCGAAAAGGAGACTCCAAACACAGTAAGTAAAACAAAATGAGAAGACAGAGAAATATGCAGCAGATAAAGGAGCAAAGTAAAAACCCACCAGGCCTAACAAGTGAAGAGGAAATAGGCAGTCTACCTGAAAAAGAATTCAGAGTAATGAGAGTAAAGATGATCCAAAATCTTGGAAATAGAATGGAGAAAATAAAAGAAACGTTTAATAAGGACCTAGAAGAACTAAAGAGCAAACAATGATGAACAACACAATAAATGAAATTAAAAATTCTCTAGGGCTTCCCTGGTGGCACAGTGGTTGAGAGTCCACCTGCCGATGCAGGGGACACGGGTTCGTGCCCCGGTCTGGGAAGATCCCACATGCCGCAGAGCGGCTAGGCCTGTGAGCCATGGCCGCTGAGCCTGCGTGTCCGGAGCCTGTGCTCCGCAACGGGAGAGGCCACAACAGTGAGAGGCCCGCGTACTGCAAAAAAAAAAAAAAATTCTCTAGAAGAAATCAATACCAGAATAACTGAGGCAGAAGAATGGATAAGTGACCTGGAAGATAAAATAGTGGAAATAACTACTGCAGAGCAGAAAAGAAAAAGGAGTGAAAAGAATTGAGGACACTCCCAGAGACTTCTGGGACAAGATTAAATGCACCAGCATTTGAATTATAGGGGTCCCAGAAGAAGAAGAGAAAAAGAAAGGTTCTGAGAAAATATATGAAGAGATTATAGTTGAAAACTTCCCTAACATGGGAAAGGAAATAGTCAATCAAGTCCAGAAAGTGCAGAGAGTCCCACACAGGATAAATCCAAGGAGAAATGCACCAAGACACACATTAATCAAACTATTAAAAATTAAATACAAAGAAAAAATATTAAAGGCAGCAAGGGAAAAACAACAAATAACATGCAAGGGAATCCCCATATGGTTAACAGCTAATCTTTCAGCAGAAACTCTGCAAGCCAGCAGGGAGTGGCAGGACATATTTAAAGTGATGAGAGGGAAAACCCTACAACCAAGATTACTCTACCCAGCAAGGATCACATTCAGATTCAATGAAAAAATTAAAACCTTTATAGACAAGCAAAAGTTAAGAGAATTCAGCACTACCAAACCAGCTTTACAACAAATGCTAAAGGAACTTCTCTAGGCAGGAAACACAAGAGAAGGAAAAAACCTACAAAAACAACCCAAAACAATTAAGAAAATGGTAATAGGAACATACATATCAATAATTACCTTAAATGTAAATGGATTAAATGCTCCAACCAAGAGACATAGATTGGCTGAATGGATGCAAAAACAAGACCCATATATATACTGTCTACAAGAGACCCACTTTAGATCTAGGGACATACAGACTGAAAGTGAGGGAATGGAAAAAGATATTCCATGCAAATGGAAATCAAAGGAAAGCTGGAGTATCAATTCTCACATCAGACAAAATAGACTTTAAAATAAAGACTATTACAAGAGACAAAGAAGGACACTACATAATGATCAAGGGATCAATCCAAGAAGAAGATATAACAATTGTAAATATTTATGCACCCAACATAAGAGCACCTCAATACACAAGGCAAATGTTAACAGCCATAAAAGGGGAAATCGACAGTAATGCAATAATAGGAGGGTCTTTAACACCCCACTTTCACCAATGGACAGGCCATCAAAAATAAAAATAAATAAGGGAACACAAGCTTTAAATGACACATTAAATAAGATGGACTTAACTGATTTTTATAGGGCATTCCATCCAAAAACAACAGAATACACTTTCTTCTCAAGTACTCATGGAACATTCTCCAGAATAGACCGTATCTTGGGTCACAAATCAAGCCTTGGTAAATTTAAGAAAATTGAAATCATATCAAGTATGTTTTCTGACCACAACACTATGAGACTAGATATCAACTACAGGAAAAAAAACTGTAAATAATACAAACACATGGAGACTAAATAATACGCTACTAAATAACCAAGAGATCACTGAAGAAATCAAAGAGGAAATCGAAAAATACCTAGAAACAAATGACAATGAAAACACGATGACACAAAACCTATAGGATGCAGCAAAAGCAGTTCTAAGAGGGAAGTTAATGGCAATACACTCTTACCTCAAGAAACAAGAAAAATCTCAAATAAACAACCTAACCTTACACCTAAAGCAACTAGAGAAAGAAGAACCAAAAAACTCAAAAGTTAGCAGAAGGAAAGAAATCATAAAGATAAGATCAGAAATAAGTGAAAAAGAAATGAAGGAAACAATAGCAAAGATCAATAAAACTAAAAGCTGGTTCTTTGAGAAGATAAACAAAATTGATAAACCATTAGCCAGACTCATCAAGAAAAAAAGGGAGAAGACTCAAATCAATAGAATTAGAAATGATAAAGAAGTAACAACTGACACTGCAGAAATACAAAGGATCATGAGTGATTAAGAGAAGCAACTACATGCCAATAAAATGTACAATCTGGAAGAAATGGACAAATTCTTAGAAAAGCACAACCTTCCAAGACTGAACCAGGAAGAAATAGAAAATATAAACAGACCAATCACAAGCACTGAAATTGAGACTGTGATTAAAAATCTTCCAACAAACAGAAGCCGAGGACCAGATGGCTTCATAGGTGAATTCTATCAAACATTTAGGGAAGAGCTAACACCTATCCTTCTCAAACTCTTCCAAAATATAGCAGAGGGAGGAACACTCCCAAACTCATTCTGATACCAAAACCAGACAAAGATGTCACAGAAAAAGAAACCTATGGGCCAATATCACTGATGAACATAGATGCAAAAATCCTCAACAAAATACTAGCCAACATAATCCAATAGCACATTAAAAGGATCATACACCATGATCAAGTGGGGTTTATCCCAGGAATGCAAGGATTCTTCAATATACGCAAATCAATCAATGTGATACACCATATTAACAAATTGAAGGATAAAAACCGTATGATAATCTCAGTAGATGTAGAAACAGCTTTCGACAAAATTCAACACCATTTATGATAAAAATCCTCCAGAAAGTAGGCATAGAGGGAACCTACCTCAACATAATAATGTCCATATATGACAAAGCCACAGCCAACATCGTTCTCAGTGGTGAAAAACTGAAACCATTCCCTCTAACAAGGTTGCCCACTCTCACCACTATTATTCAACATAGTTTTGGAAGTTTTAGCCACAGCAATCAGAGGAGAAAAAGAAATAAAAGGAATCCAAATCGGAAAAGAAGAAGTAAAACTGTCACTGTTTGCACATGACATGATACTATATGTAGAGAATCCTAAAGATGCTACCAGATAACTACTAGAGCTCATCAATGAATTTGGTAGAGTAGCAGGATACAAAATTAATGCACAGAAATCTCTTGCATTCCTATACACTAACAATGAAAAATCTGAAAGAGAAATTAAGGAAACACTCCCATTTACCGTTGCAACAAAAAGAATAAAATATCTAGGAATAAACCTATCTAAGGAGACAAAAGACCTGTATGCAGAAAACTATAAGACACTGATGAAGGAAATTAAAGACGATACAAACAGGTGGAGAGATATACCATGTTCTTGGATTGGAACAATCAACATTGTGAAAATGACTATACGACCCCAAAACAATCTACAGATTCAATGCAATCCCTATCAAACTACCAATGGCATTTTTCACAGAACTATAACAAAAAAATTCACAGTATGTATGGAAACACAAAAGACCCCGAATAGCCAAAGCAGTCTTGAGAAAGAAAAACGGAGCTGGAGGAATCAGGCTCCTGACTTCAGACTATACTACAAAGCTACAGTAATCAAGACAGTATGGTACTGGCACAAAAACAGAAATAGATAACAATGGAACAGGATAGAAAGCCCAGAGATAAACCCACACACATATTGTCACCTTATCTTTGATAGAGGAGGCAAGAGTATACAATGGAGAAAAGATAGCCTCTTCAATAAGTGGTGCTGGGAAAACTGGACAGCTACATGTAAAAGAATGAAATTAGAACACTTCCAACACCATACACAAAAATAAACTGAAAATAGATATAAGATCTAAATGTAAGGGCAGACACTATAAAACTCTTAGAGGAAAACATAGGCAGAACATGCTATGACATAAATCACAGCCAGCCCAGGGATAGCTTGCACTGTTTTAAAAGTTCACCTTAAAATGTTTCCTGCAGAGCCTGTACTTCTAGAAGAAATGACAAAGTTGTCATCACAGCTGGAAGAAAACTGGATCCATTCACAGTCACTCTCCAATCAAAGCATGTGTGTTGTAAATTACATTAAAAGTGCTTTGTTGTAAAAATAAACTTAGGTGACTAAATAAAGACTTTTATAATAAAGAGGTTGAGTTTAACTTATAACCTTGTTTTCCAAGTTTCAATGTGAAAAGAAAATAAATACCAGCACTACCAATTAGTCATTCTCCCCTTTAAATGCTAAATACTTTCTTGAAATAAAATTATACTTATTTTTTGTTTTAAAGGCATAAAGAATATTCTAAAATGATTTATTTTCTGAGTCTCTTCACATCAGTTACTTGGATATGACTTCTTTTGAATTGTCATCACCAAGCTCATGTTTTTTGAATATTTGTAACATATGAGGTGCGCTGGGTGTTTCACGTAGAACACTGCTGAACTAAACGGAAGATCAAACCAATACATAAAATAGTTATAAAAATGCCTTCATGTTATGAGGTAAAAAGGCATGTTTCCTTCCTTGGTGGCCTTTGATGAAAACACAGAGCCGGAAGTTGTGTCAGACGGTGCAGACCTCCTGCATTGCAGAAGAGGAAGCTGCCGAGGTCTGCTCAGGATCTCGGGGACAGATGCAGATTTTCCAACACTGGCCTAGTTAGTCCTCTCTCCATTGTAGCCTTTCTAAAGGAATTTATTCTTTTATTCTTTTATATGAAAGGCGCTTTCACAAGGCAACTTGCTATAGGAGGCAGTTGCTAAGATAGGTGAGGGAAGTTCCAAATTCCACTGAAGATACCCTTCAAAGGTTTTTCTTCCCCACTGATGACCTTTTCATTTGGGAAGAAACTGCTGACTATACTTTTCTGTCATAACCATTGTGAAGCCAGATAGCTCTGGCACGTTTTTTTCCTCATCATCATTGTTTTTGTGGTTCAAGATTTCAATATGTGAATTAAAAATAAGTAATCCTCAAAAGCACACTGTTCTAAACACTTGTTAGTACACTCAAAAGTAGTGTCGGGGGACTTCCCTGGTGGCACAGTGGTAAGAATCCGCCTGCCAATGCAGGGGACAGGGGTTCGAGCCCTGGTCAGGGAAGATCTCACATGCACGGAGCAACTAAGCCTGTGCGCCACAACTACTGAAGCCTGCACGCCTAGAGCCTGTGCTACGCAACAAGAGAAGCCACTGCAATGAGAAGCCCGCGCACTGCAACGAGGAGTAGCCCCCACTTGCTGTAATTAGAGAAAGCCCGCACGCAGCAACGAAGATCCAACAAAGCAACGAAGACCCAACGCAGAAAAAAAAAAAAAAAAATAGTGTCGGGCTTCCCTGGTGGTGCAGTGGTTGGGAGTCCACCTGCTAATGCAGGGGACGCAGGTTCGAGCCCTGGTCTGGGAGGATCCCACATGCCACAGAGCACTGGGCACGTGCACCACGGCTGCCGAGCCTGTGTGCCACAACTACTGAAGCCCGCACACTCGGAGCCCATGCTCTGCAACAAGAGAAGCCCGCACACAGCAGCGAAGACCCAACGCAGCCAAAAATAAATAAATTTATTTTAAAAAAGAGGTGCTCAATAAATATTTTTTTAAAAAGTAGTGTCATTCATAAAATTCAGCGGTTGTATTTGAACGCCAATACCATTCTAATTAGGATGTAGTTTTACAGAATAATCTTCAGAAGGAATAGTCCTCACAAGCAGTTAATCAACGATAACTTTAACTATCAAAGTGTTTCTGTTTAATGGTGAAAAGTAGAATTAGTAAACTGCTGAAGAAATAAGCCAATCTGGTTTTGTACTTTTAGAAATGTATATAAACTTAATAAAGCCATTGACTTAAATGTTAACAATGACTTAGGTTCTAACTTTAAAAACTATCTCCCCTTGCCCCAAATACTATATTCTAAAGATATGGCAAAATTTCAGTATACAATTATGTACTTTGTGAAGGTTGTAAATATCTAAAACAATAAGAGTTCTAAACTGAAAGTGTATCGCTGTGACAAATCTTGAACTGAGCTTTCTCTTTCAGGAGAGAATACAGGAGTTGAGTGTATTGTTTTTATTGGAGATAGTTTTAGACAGTATTAAAGCATCCTTTCAGCAGGTTTAAAAAAAAAATGCAACAGTTTCAGCCAAGGAAGTTTTGCGATGAAAACAACACGCTACAACCATATGACTCAGCGATTCTACTCCTAGGTAGAGTACCCAAAGGGACTGAAAAGAGCTATTCAAAGAAAAACCTGTTCACTGATATTCATAGCAATGCTATTCAAAATAGTGCTATTCGCAATAGCCAACATGTCCATTAGCAGATGAATGGATAAACAGAAGTGATGTATTCATACAATGGAATATTGTTCAACCATGAAAGAAATGAAGTGCTGATACAGGCTACAGCATGGATGAACTTTGAAAACGTTATGCTGAATGAAAGAAGCCAGGCGCCATACATATCGTATGGTTCCATTTTCATGAAATATCCAGAAGAGGAGAATCCTTAGAGATAGAAAGCCGTTTAGTGACCGGGAGGAAATAGGGATATAGGGGAAGGGAGAGTAACTCAGTGGGTATGGGGTTTCTGTTTGGGGTGATGAAATGTTTTGTAAGTAGATAGAGGTAATGGTTGTACAACATTGTGAATGTACTAAATGCCATTAGATTGTTCATTTTTAAAAAGTTTAAAATATGAGTTTTATGCTATGTGAGTTTTACCTCAGTAAACAATACAAATTAAAAAATAAAGTTTACCAGTACTTGAAGACTGTAAAATATTCCAGTGAATATTTTGGCGAACCCTACCAAGACGTCTACATTCTTTTGGTTAAAATATAACCTAGCATCAAAGCATTATCATTTGTTTCAACTGCTCTTTGTATTTACTAAAAAGACAGCAAAGATTTAAAAAAAAAACTCCCAGAGGGATATAAATACTCAGATACTGATAAGATTTCTTTGAACACTGTAATAATCTAGTGTGATGAACTGTGCCCCAGTGGTCTATGGAATAATGAATGCAAAAGATATCTCGGGTGAAAAGAGAGTCTGAATTATGCAACATACATTTAAAAAGCATTCTTTTTATTTTCTTGAGTCTTGAAATTGCTTAGTCATTTAGGAATAACGATGGGTGCCTCATACTGTGGATTGCTTTTCTCAACATCCATGTCAGTCCTCTGTTATCGTACAAAGCCTGGGAAGCTTTGAAACAACTACATTTCCCAGACTTCCTTGCAGCTAGGATTCTCTTCACCTAGTATAGGTGCTTTGGGTTCCACCCATCAGATGCATTTTCAAGAATTTTTATTGGCAGAGAGGCAGAATGCATGCATCCATTTTGTAAGTGTGGTTCACGGAAGAGATGGTGTGACTTGAAGTCTAGAAGTTGTCCTGGCAACTTCCTCATTTAGCAGGTGTTTTCCCAGTTCAGTAGTTTGAGCAACAGTGATAACATATTCAGAGTCAGGATTGTTCTGGTTATCTACTGCTGTGTAATGAACCACCCCCAAAGTTAGTGAATTAAAACAACTACTTAATATTATTACTCATGCATTTACTGGGCTCAGGTAAGCAATTCTCCATTGGGGTCTCTCATGAAATTACATTTAGATGTTGGCTGGGCTGCAGTTATCTGAAGGCTCGACTCGGCTGGATGTCCAGGGGGCTCACTCACATGGCCGGCAGTTGATACTGGCTATTGGCTGGGAGTTCACCTGGCAATGTTGACTGAAGCACCTACGTGCAGCTTATGCAGTTTCTCCATGTTGCTCGGGATGCTCACAGCATGGTCTTTGGGCTTAAAGAAGGAGCACCCAAGGGCAAGCATTCCAAAAAGCAGGAAGCCAAAGTCACCAGAAGCTACGGGTTATGACAAGAACAGGCATAGCATCACTTCTACCACGCTCTGTTGGTCAAATGATGTCACACAACCAATCCAGGTTCATGAGGGTGAAGATACAGACTCCATCTCTTGATGAGGGAGTGGCAAACTCAATTGCAAAAGAGCATGTAGGATGGAAGATATTGTTTATGCCGTCCTTGGAAAACATAATTTGTTACAAGGGTAGAGTGGCTTGGAGGGCTAAAATTACTCTTTCTGCTTTTCTAGCCATTTTATAAGCACCCAATTCCTCATGTGAAATTTCCTTCTGCTTGACTTAGCCAGAGTGGGATCTGTTGTCTACAACTGGATCCTGACAATACTGGAGGGCAGGACTTCACTGTTCCCAGGCAAATGACATTCCAATATATTACTCTGTACACAACTGAAATACAGCAATGATGCTCTGAGGTTTGAGTATCTGGAATTGGAAAGTCTTGACCTTGCCTAAGCCACTTACCAGTAAGTCATCTACCCTCACCAAGCCTCAAGTTCCCCATCTGGAAAATGGAAATGATGATGATAATAACATGGCATCTAACCACATATAATTACTGTGCAGATTAAATGAATCCAGGTGCAATACTGCCACAAAGCCTAGTCTGTGGAGATGATGCTAGGCGAAGTTTGTTTTGGTTGTTTACTCAGCTCATACTACCTCCCTGTCTTTGGGAATTGGTTTACCTGCAAACACAGTGAAGTTAAGTAGCTGGCCCAAAGGCACACTGCCAAGAGTAGAGAAGATAGGATACAAACCCACATAGTCTCGCTCCATAGTCTATGCTCCTAACTCTTAGCCTTCTCTTAAACTGAAAATTGAAGTTGATTGCAAGTTATCTAGGTGAGAAGCAGGTGCTGCAAATGGTGATCATGCCATGAAAATGGGGACGGAGATGAGGGTAAGCAAAGGAGTATTTTAGAAGACGGAGAGAACAGCACACAGCAAAGCTCCAAGGAGGAACAGACGTGGGGGGCATTCAAGAAAATGAGAGAAGGCTAACGTGGCGAGAGAACTTTCTCCCCTTGTTCACACTGTGGCCCCCCTAGAAGATGATACTCTTTGTATGGGCCATTGGAGTAAGTGGATGAGCTCTTTGTGGTTGGAGGCAACTGCCCTGGGGTCTGTGGGTCTCAATCTTGGGCACACCTGTAACGTATTTGTAGGAAATCTGGTCTAGAATGTAGGGAGCAAGAGGAAAGTCAACCAGGAGACTGGTGTGGTGAGACAGACCCAGGACATGCACAACCTCATAGGCCATGAGAAAGACTTGAATGTTAGTTCGAGGGCGTTGGGAAGCCACTGAAGGATTTTAACTAGGGGGGAAGGCGTAAGTCAATTTGCTTTGGGCCTTCAGGAGAACACCGATCACTGAGAAGAGAATAGATGGGAGAGCACGGTATAGAAGCACAGAGCCAGTTAGGAGGCTGTTGCAGGGGTCGTGGCGAAAGAAACGAGGACAACTGAGACTAAGATGGTGCTGGAGGAGGTGCAGACAAGAGTACGGGTTTGGGATATATTTCAGAGTTGGAACTACCTGGGCGAGAGATGAATTCAATATAAAAGGTGAAGGAGAAAGAATAATAATATTGCCTCTCTCATGTTGTTCTCAAGGGGGATTAAATTTGATTACATACAAGTTCTTCAAAAAGTTAAACACAGATTTACCATATGATCTAGCAATTCCTCACCTAGATATATATCCAAAAGAACTGAAAGCAAGGATTCACACAAATACTTGTGTACCCATTTTCATAGCAGTATTATTCACAATAGCCAACTATGGAAACAAGCCAAATGTCTATCCATGGACAAATGGATAAACAAAATGTGTTATATTCATACCACAGAATATTATTCGTCCATAAAAAGGAATGACGTACTGATACATGCTCCAACACGGATGAACCTTGAAAACATCATGCTAAGAGAAATAATCCAGACACAAAGGGAAACATATTGTATGATTCCACTTACATGAAGTACCCAAAGTAGGCAAATCCGTAGAGACAAAGTAGAATAGAGGTCACCAGGAACTGGGGGTTGGGGGGTGAAAAGGAATGAAGGGTTATGACTGTTTAACGGGTACGGAGCTTCTGTTTGGGACAATGAAGGGTTCTGAAAATACAGAGCGGTGATGGTTGTTCAACACTGTGAATCTCCTCAGTGCCACTGAATTGTACTCTTAAAATGGTTCAAATGGTAAATTTCATGTTATGTACATTTTACCCCACAAAAACATCGATTATGTACATGGAGTGATGAGCACATACATGGCCCTCAGCTGTCTGGGCTCAGTGAATGAAACTATTGTTTCCACAGCCCGGCACACACTTGCCTTTTTCAGAGAGGAACCTCTCTCATTCCATAAGGCCGAGAACCTTGAACTTAGGAGTCTGTCCGCCCTGGAGCACTCTTCGACATCCTGAGTCCTTTCCCGCCACACCTGGGTCTCCTGTGGACACTGTCCACATGGAACCCCAATTCACAGTCTACTTAACAGGATGAGGCCCCTCCTCACTGGAACCAGCAAGAAGACATCCCAGGAAGGCCTCCCATCCCTCACCATCTTGCCCTTTTGGTCTTTCGAAGGCTACATCGCTAAGCGGTAGAGGTGGGATAATTTCAGAGTGAAATCATTATAGAGAAGAGGAAAAGGTAAAGATCAGTGTATCTTAAGCCTTCCCTGGAGTCTCCAGTGGAAAGAACTCAAAACTTAAGTCCTTCATCAGGACAGGATCCACTCCTGTTGCTCACACACCCCCACATATACCTGGCTCTCCTGGCCTTTGGCTCGCCAACCATCTCCCGTATGGGCTTCTTCAAGTGTCTGAATCTCCGCCCACCAATGATTGGCCTTTATAGTGTTTCCGGTCTGAGTGATTCTCTCTGGAATAGTGCCCTAGTGATTGACACCTTTGTCACGCAAGTCTTATAGAAGAGCTGGGTCCCTTGAACAGGAGTGGACTTGGATCCTCTAGGTCTAATTTCCTTTACTATAAGCTCCCATGAGAGCTGCAGGAAAAGTGGTTCCTTTCTTTACTGACCCTGTTAGATTAAACACATGCTTACCTCTCAACACAGACTTTCATTTTCAGGTTCAGTACAGTTTAAACCATACGGAAAAAAGAAAATATTTCTTCAAATAACAGGGCATCTCATCCCTTTCTGGTGTCTGGAACCCTGAGCAGGCTTATTCCTTGCTCCCCTGGTGAGTCCTCCCGAATAATAAAGCATGTCCTTTCAGTGGTAGCCGTCATCATTTTTCAGGAAGGGCTCCAGCTCAATAACATTTTTCATTTATTTCAGAAGACTCTCTGGAATGGGATACCATTGCCAATGTTTTCTTACACTATTATTACTGTAATTGCAACATAAGGAAAGGGAAGTTTATTCAATAAGTGCTACTGTGCAACTGGACAATTATTTGGAGGAAAAATAGCTAGATTCATGCTTTATCTGAAACTCTCACACTAAAATCAATTCCAAATAGATTAAAGATGTGGGTATTAAAAGAGAGAGAGCAACCATATGAATTAAAGAAGGAATTTAAGCTTCCAAAAGTCAGGCAACCAGCAGTTGGTAGCCTCTCCTGATTCTCATCAGAATACCTACAAAGATACAACCATAGAGCAGGATAACTATCAATATTAAAAGATGAAGACTGATAAAGAAATGCCAAATATAGTAGAAATTGAGTCCAATTTGATGGCAGATGCAACTGGACTAGAATGGAGGGGTCCCTATTGTCTTCAGCTCATGCTAGAGAGGCTCCCTGATAAAAAAAAAAAAAAGGATGAAGAAGCTCGGGCTATTTCCCACCATTTATCTCTCAACCAGAGACCCAGGGTCTCAGAAATCTGGGCAGCTGGCTCTCTAGAGCAGTGGAGAACGTTAGACACATACCAATCTCCAGATACCACCCCAGACTACGTGACTCAGAATATTTAGGGGAGGTACTCAAGCATGGGTGTTTCTTTTAAAACTCCCAAGGTGGGACTTCCCTGGTGGTGCAGTGGTTAAGAATCCACGTGCCAATGCAGGGGACATGGGTTCGAGCTCTGGTCCGGGAAGATCCCACAGGTCACAGAGCAACTAAGCCTGTGCACCACAACTACTGAGCCTGCGCTCTTGAGCCCGCGAGCCACAACTACTGAGCCTGCATGCCACAACTACTGAAGCCTACGCGCCTAGAGCCCATGCGTTACAACAAGAGAAGCCACCGCAATGAGAAGCCCACGCACTGCAACGAAGAGTAGCCCCCACTTGCCGCAAGTAGAGAAAGCCCACACTGAGCAACGAAAACCCAACACAGCCCAAAAAATAATTAATTAAAAAATAATAAATAAAACTCCCAAGGTGGTCTGAATGTGTGGCCAGATTGAGAACCAGTCTTTTGTGTATATTTCTCAGATACCATTCTATAGGGCAGGAAGGTAATCAAGAGATTCTGTCTCCCCCTTTTGGCCAGTCTGGCTCTTCTGCGACATTTCTTTCCTTCCTTACAGTCTGGGATGCCGCTCTTCACTGTTTCTCCTCCTATCATTTTGAGTTCACTTCTTCTGTTTTCAACATTACCTTCTTACTTCTGCCTGCCCCTTAAATATTGGTCTTCCTAGAGCTTGGTATCTTGAAATATCCTCCTAAATTGGAAATTTCCTTCAATTCTAAGACTTCAGCTGACACATATGGACTGAAGACTTCAATTCTTATACAGTAGGGTGAACATTTTCACCTTCATAACCCTCTTCCTGGAGTATATACCCTCCCACTAATGGAGCCCTACCCAACCCAAGCCAGGATAACTGCAGAGGTCTTGAGGAGGTGGGGGAAAGAGAGTCTTTTTTTTTAAAATAGTGGCACAGAAGTTATGTTAAAAAGTAGTCTTATAGAATCCCCACTAGCCTAGACAATTTATCCCCTCTCTCAGTAGTTAGAACATAATGATGGACCAGATGCCAAGAGGAAGAAGTTAGATGCTGGGACAAGAAAGGAGAAAGAAGAAAGTAGAAGTGCATGGAGGAGACCACTCTTCTGCCCATTAAACATGAACTTGAACAAGCTAGTGGGGACTGAAAAGGGAAAAGAAAGCAACTTTGGACCATCTCTCAATTCTCTATATGCGTGACTATCTAATGATAAAACTTTTCCAATAATGAACTGTATCATTTTCACAAACAATGACATCTGCCTCTCTCTACCAAGCTTCTAACTCCCTCCTGATGACCCAACAATCATAGGTACCTCAAACATAACATCTAAAATAAATCCCTCCTCCTCTCCCTTGCCCCAATCTTCTCCTCTCCTGTGCCATCTCTGTGACTGGAACTACCATTTCTCTACCTGATATGGGTTAAATTGTGTCCCCCCGCCCCAAATCCATATGTTGAAGTCCTAACCCTAGTACCTCATATGTGACCTTGTTTGGAAATAGGATCATTGCAGATATAAATAGTTGACTTAAGATGAGGTCATTAGAGTGGATCCTAATCCAATATGACTAGTGTCCTTATAAAAAGGGGAAATTTGGGCACAGAGACATGCACACAGGGGGAACACCATGTGAATATAAAGACAAAGATCAGGTGATGCTTTCACAAACCAGGGAAAGCCAAAGGTTACTAGCAAACCACAAGAAACAAAGTGAGAGGCACGGAACAGATTCCCTCTGCAATGCCCAGAAGGAACCAACCTTGCTGACACCTTGACCTTGGACTTGCAGCCTTCAGAACTCTAAGACAATGAATTTCTGTTGTTTAAGCCAACCAATTTGCGGTACCTTATTACAGCAGTACATACCACCCAACAAAGTATATAGCATATATGTATATGGCGTATAACACCCAACAGACTTTCACCCTCCATCTCTCATCCAACGTCCTACGGCTAAATACCATCCCGTTATTCTCCAAGATGTCTCCTAAATTCAGCTACTACTGTTTCCACTGCCTCTGTAGATATTTTGGGTAATTATGTTAGGAGAAGATAGAAAACTTAATCCGCCAAATGGAGCCAGGATAGGCTGAAGCTGGTGTAAGAGAGAGGGTTTAGAATTCAAAGCGGTTATAGACATGGTGGGGCTAGCAAGCAGAGGGGGAGAGCGCACGTAGCTGTGGGTAAGATAAACACCAACTTAACTGGTTGGGAAATGCTGAGACCACAGAGCCTACGTCAAATGTCAAAGAGGTGGGGCTGGCTAGAGGCCAGGGCTCCCCTGGCTCTGTCCCCGCAGTGACTTTGGGGCTGGGCTTTCTCCTGAGTTGCACACTGGGTGGTGAGTGGAGGTCTCAGGGGTACCTTTGCTACTGGGTCTCCCTCTGCCCGGATGCTGGTGCATATTCCTGAGGCTCCAGCTCCTTTTCCAACTGCCAAGTGAACAGGCAGGTTTGCTGACAAACATCCTGTTCCAGTTCCAAGGGGTGTGAACCAAGGCGGGCACTTGGCATCCCCCAGCACTAGCTCCAAGGGCTGTGAACCAAGGCGGGCACTTGGCATCCCCCAGCACTAGCTCCAAGGGGTGTGAACCAAGGCAGGCACTTGGCATCCCCCAGCACTAGCTCCAGCTCTGCCAGGAAACAGGAGGCTTCACTGTAGCTCCTGGAATCGTATTCTACACTTTCGGATCAAGCAGTGAAGGACCTGGAATAGGATACTCCTTGGATCCCGAAAGGCTCCGAGCAGCTCTGCTTGTCCTTCTCTCTGTCCCCGGCTCCTCCCCTCACTCCCTGCCCATCAATTTCTCACTTTCACTCCCTCCCTGCCCCCTCCCTCCTCCTGCTGCCCCCCACCCCGTGCTCACTCTTCTCTCCCCCCATTCATACCCCGCGGCTATCACCTCCTTCCTCCATTCTTAATCCCCTCTTTGCACCCCTTCCTTCCCTCCTCCCCCTCCCAACTTTTCCTTCTCCTTCCCGCCCGCTCCCACCCTTCTCCTTCCCCCAATTTCTCGCTCTCCCTCCCTTGCTCTTCTCCTGATCTTTCCACCTTTCTCCTCACTTCCCTCTCCTGCCTCCTCTCCCTGAGCCCTACCACCTCCCCCGCCAGCCCTGCCCATCAGTGTTTGCTTTGCTCCCGGAACCGGATGAAGGGGTTGCCCTGCCCATGCCCTACCCTGCCCCACTTCTGGCAGCTGGGGTCTCCCTTCATGGCCGACGGCTCTGGGACTCAGGCCCCAGGGAAAGGGCCCCTGCTCAGCATGCAGCTCCTGCGAGCGCAGTATGCAGGCCTGAGACGGCAACAGAAGGCCCAGGCCCACGTGGTGGTGCTCCCGAAAGGTAAGGCTGGGCAGGTGCTGGGGGCAGAAGGGAAGGGCACGAGGGCCTGGCTGTGGGCAGAATGGGTGGCTGAGCCGTGGGCAGCGCAGGGCCAGGGCTCTGCTGGCCTCCTGGTGGGGAAGGGCAGGGAGGCGGGCTGGCCTGTGCAGGGCCGTTCCGCTGGGGCCTCAAGCCGGCAGCCGGCAGGCAGCGCGCTGCCGGGGAGAGAGGACACGTGATGTTCCCAACAGCTTGAGCGCTGGCCAGAGGAAACGCAGGGCTCAGGGACCCAGGAGGCACCCAGGCTCCCGGAGCGAGCTCTGCACCCCCTCAAACAGCAGCTGGGGAGGGGGCTCCAGGGGAGCAGCCTCCTCCCTCTGGGAACTCAGACTTATTCCAGGAGGAAGTTAGGAGCACAGGGCTCAGAAAGCAAGCGATGGTCAAATCCCGGCCCTTCATCCTCTAACCGAGAGGGCAAGTCAAGAGAGGTAGGAAGACCCCCTGAAAGGTCAGGGCTGTGCTCTGGGAACTTCTGTGGCTGTTTATACAGTTCAGGACTCACTGAGCAGCCCACCCCACTCTCGGCAAGTCTGGGAAGGAACCAGGGGCCAGAGGGTCCTCACTGTCTGGGACAGGAAGGGCACTGCCTTGGGCTAAAGGCACCCACCTCTCACAACTTGGGCTGTTGCCAGTGAGTGGGGTCCATTTGAACTGAACTGGTTCAGCCGAATAGCCCCCTCTCTCTGCAGGGCAGAAGCTGGGAGTTTCCTAAAGCCCTCTTCCATCCTCAAGGGTATTCACTCATTCAGTTACTCAGCAAGCATTAATTAAACTTGCATCGAATGAACGCAGATTTAACACACCTGTGGTTCAGACTCACCCATACATGTGATGGGTATGTCCCCAAAGACACCTCAAACTCAGCACGCCCCGTAGAATTGACCACCCCTGCCCCACCCCTCCCCGCTGCCCCTTTCTCCTGCCTCCTAGAACTCAAACCTCCCTCCTCCGTGGTCACCACTTGATGAGTTACATCATGGACATGAGTTACATCATGAGTTACAACAGGGTAATGCGAGGAGGAGTGCTCAGGCTCTGCTTCCCCAGGGAAGACTGCTCACCCGCAGGCTCAGTCAGTCTTTCAGGGCATGTCTAGCAGTTTGCAAGCCCACATTGTTGCTCTAACTGTGAGAAGTAGTGTGCTGTCTGATGGAGTGTTCCTGTACTTGGTCTCTGGAGAAGGGCCTGAACCTGAGTCCCAGCTCTGCCGCTGAGTTGCTCTGTGCAGATTTGAACGAGTCATGTACGTTAGTCTGTCACTCAGCTTCCTCGCCTTTCAGCTGGGAATGGGAACTAAATAAATTCATACGTATAAAGCTCCTTAGGGCTTTCTGTGCTAATTGGCTGAGGACCAGATCGTTACGTCACACGAGTCTGAGTTAGAAGGACACTTGAAGCACTTGGACTGGGCGTGAGGAATAAGGTGGTTCTCCAAGGAGAAATCAGAGTAAGATTACAAAATTGAGGTGAAAATGATGCTGGGGGAGGGGGCAAAAAAGCAATTTTGCCTGCACATTAGCAACAGGCTGGATGGTGGTACCATTCACTGAGATAGAGAATATAGGAGAAAAAGATTTCTGATTAGGAAGAGATGAATTTGTTTGTGAATATGCTGCATTTGAGGGAGTTGTCTGTAAAACTTCCAACCAGCCTGGATCTCAGGAGAGAAATGTGGGCTGGAGATACAGACTGGGGGTCATCAGCATATTGGTAGTAGTTGAAGCCATGGGCACGGATGAAATTGTGGAGGACCAATGTGTAAATTGATAAGAGGCTGGGATGACAATTAGAGTTCTACAATACTCAAATACTGAAGGGACAAGCAGAGGAAAAGTCAGGGAAGACAGCAGTCAAAATGGTAGCAGACAAATATTAGCCTGAAAAAGGGAATTCACACATGCTGAATCTTGGATGAACCTACATGAACCTTGAGGACATATGCTAAGTGAAATAAGCCAGTTACAAAAAGACAAGTGCTGTGATGATCTCCTCATATGAGGTACCTGGAGTAGTCAGATTCACAGAGACAGAAAGTAGAACGGTGCTTGCCAGGGTGGGGGAGATGAAGAGTTGTTGTTTAACGGGTATAGTGTCAGTTTGAAAAAGATGAAAAAGTTCTGGAGATCGGTTGCGTGACAATGTGAATGGACTTAACACTATTGAACTGTACCCTTCAAAATGGCTAAGACGGTAAGTTGTATGTTGTGTGTCTTACCACAGTTCATTTTTCTTAAATGATAGGAGAAAACCAGGAGATATTAATGCCATGAAGCCAAGCAAGTAGAGGGAGTTTAGGGATCCTCCGTGTCCAGCATAGCAGAGACTCAGGAAGACAGAGTGGCCATTGAGATTGGCTCCCACTAAAACTAGATCTCAGTGTCTTAAGACACTGGGCTGTATCTGGAAGGGCACGTACTCTGGGAGCTGATTAATGGAAGGAAGCCCTCTGGAATTAGCTTTCTTCATCCTTAGTGTTATGGAATGAATTTAGGTTCTAGAGATGCAGTGGCAGGTGTTCTGGATTCCTAGCCCTAGAGTTCAAGGGCTTCCTTCTGGCTTTATTCCTTCAACACCATCTCTCCACTCACACCATGTACTCTGTCACCTAGGGGCCTCCAGCAGGGACAAACGTCAGAATGCTCAAGGGAGCTTCACTGCATTTCAGAGGGAATTCCAGGCTGGCCACAGGTCTCCTTTCTATAGGAAAATGCCTTTCAGTCATTTCTCTAACCCTCAATGCCACCAAGAGTTGACAAGAAACTATCATGTTCCACAGGTGGCAAAAAGATGTCCCTGAGAAGGAAGAAAGACATCGGTCTGCCTTCTCATCCCTGAAGCCAGTTCAGGGAAGCAGTAGGTGCTGCAAACATGTTCCCAGAACAGTGGCTATGGTTCAGAAAGATAAAGACCAGTCCTCCAAAAGGAACTGCCTCAAAACACAGTTCCCCTCTCCTCTGCTTTGGGTGCTAAACCCGTTATCAGAATCCCACAACACAAAACCCTGTAAGTTAAGAATAACCCTTTCCACTGGCCAGTATATGTGAATCACAATGTGGGTGAACACATGTCGTGCCCTTGGTCCCCGTTATTCTTTTAGTCTGAAATGCGAGTTCCCTAGTTCTTCCTAGGGTTCACTCCCTCACTGCAGTCAAAATCTGAAGTCTCCTATCACACTCGAATGTTTTTTTCCATAGCATTGATTACCACCAGAAACTTTATTATAGTATGTTTATTTGCTTATTCTTTTTCTACTCCACTAGACCACATCATGAAGAGGTAGATTTTGTCTCAGTGTTCATTACTGTATTCCCAAGACCTAGAATAAATAATGCCTGGCACAGTATAAGGGCCTAATAAATATTTGTTGAATAAATGAATAATTGTGCATGAATGTGTGTGTATGTGTGTGTGTTAGAGACAGATAATGCAGTGTGTTGGGTACCTGGCCTCCTGATGTATTTGGCATGTCCTTCCTTCAGCTTGAAAGCTCTGAGACCCCCAAAATGAGAGCCACCCATGTACTTTGCAGTGGTGACCCTGCTGGTGCCTTGCTTTCTCAGGAGGGAACATGCCTGCTCCTGCTGAGGCCATGGTCAGTGCTGTTTGGATTAACAAGGAGAGAAGGCATTCACTGTCCCTAGAAGAGGCGGATCCTGAGGCAGAGGAGATGCTGGAGGAGGCTGACAGAGGCTGTTTCCAGGCCCCCGAGTCCCCATGGCACACGCACCTAGAGATGCACCGCTCGGTCCAAACCTTCCACCAGGAAACCAGTCATCAAGTAAAGCACAAGGACAAGTTCATGGGGTCTGAGCAAAGGCTCCCAGGCTTGTTTGAAGACACTCAGATGACTCAGCAAGGAAGCACGACCCCAGAGGCAGCCCAGCATGAGTGTCAAGTGGGCGATACCCAAACAAAGGCAGTGGGATCTGGCTTAAACACTGGCGCTCAGGGCCCTCCTCCCATAAAGAAGCCACACAGGTCTGGAAGACCAGCTCACTATCCATTTCCCCAGAGGAAAACTCCCAGGATCTCCCAGGCGGCCCGGAACCTGGGCTTATATGGCCCAGCCTGAAGGTTTCCACCCAAAGGTCTCAACCTTGAGGCCACCTATGGCCTCACCTAAGAACTTAGGAGGCAGAGGCACAGCTAGGGCCTCTAGCTGGGAGCAGAACTGGACTACATCCTTCGTCGGGATGGTGGGACATGAACTTTGCAGTGGGCACGTAGACTTGTCCTTCAAAAAAAAAAAAAAGAGAGGTTGCCCAGACCAGACTGCTCACAGCTCAGGATGAAAGAGTGCTGTCTGATCAGTGCAGCCCCATTCTGCTTATATAAGAAGACATTGCTATGGACATCAACTCAGTCCTTAGAACTAGAGAATTTTGAAACGTAAGACAGAGACCCTAGCCAGGGGATGCCTTTGCAGTGCCCTAGAGTTGACAGGCGTGGGCCATCTTGTTTTCAGTAACTTCTGAGGATTTCTCACATGTTCTAGAGAAGAGAGGGGCTCTGAGAATTTCCTTTTTCTGGTCGCTATGCCTGGAGACCAGCTCACAAGTCTCTACATTCATTGGTAGTGACCACACCATTTTAGCTTGAGACTCCCAAAGTATGGTCACCCTGGGTAAAAAGGGTCAAAACAATGACACCTACTGTTCTGTGTGTTTAAGTGTCTTTAGGAAGGGTTGGTCATCTCTCCCCTCTCATTGAGACTGCACATTCCGGTCTCATTATAGATTTATTTCCTTTCATCCTTCTCTCTCCGTCCTTTCCGTCCTTCCTTCCTTCCTCCCTCCCTCCCTTTTCTCCTATTTGCTCTCTTCTTCCCTTCCTCAATCTCTCTCTCTCTCTCTCTCTCTCTCTCTCTCCCCAAATTAAACACTGCCCATCATTGAAGATATATAGTAATAGAAGCCTGAAAGAAGAAGATAAAGAAATGTTCCTGCTTGGAAAGTATGTGTTCCTCAAAAGTTGCTCCCTTTTCAGCCAAATTTGAATCATTCAGATCCTTCCTGGTATATTTTAAACCAAAGACAAAGTGAAGCAGGTATTACTTGGGTGGTGGGGAAGAAATTATCTTACCTGGTTAATGTTTAACTTTAATAAACACACCTAAAGTGACTTTTCCTCATGCCAGATTCTCTCTCTGTAAAGTTTTACCCACATCTTCCTTTTGTTCCCATGGTGATCCAGTCTTGCCCACCCACATAGAGAGATGTTACCTAGGAGTGTCATTTCCTGTCAAAATATGAATGTGCCTTCTCCTTGGGCCATCCCCGAAATTCCCTCCAATTTGGGGATTCATTGTGATTCCTTTTGTGAATAATTAATAAGAGCCAGTTGTTAATTTTTTTAATAGTCTAATGAAAAACAAGGAAATTTTCTGAAAAAACTTTTCCTTTGCTTTTGTTTTGAAGAGGCTTCCCAGAAGTAACTCCTCTTTCTACAGTGTATCAATCAGGATAGGCTATGTTTTGCTGAGTAACAAACAACTCCCAACCTCACACAGCAGCTTTTTTTTTCCCACTCATGAAAATTCCACTGTGGATTTGGGCAAACTTCCAGGGCAGCTCTCCTACATTGTTACTAACAATTCAAGCTGCTTCAATCTTGTGGCACCACCATATCAATACTGGTTTCCCTAATCACTGTAGCAGAAGAAAGTGCATTAAAAGTCACATACTGGCTCTCAAATCACTTTGCTTATGTTTCATTGTCCAAAGCAAGTAACACGGGCATATCTCCACTTCAAGGGTATGAGGAAGTGCATTCATTTCATGTGCCCACAAGGAGAGAAGGAATGGAAATATGGAAGAGCAGAACTAATGGCTAACAGAGGTAGAGAGGGGCCAGGTCATAGTACAATATTAGATTTTATTTTGAATACAATAAGCAGCCATTAAGGGATTTACATATGAGACCAAAATGATTGGATTTGCAGTTCAACCAGATGACTCTGGTCATTCTATGGAGAATGAGTGGATGGTCATGTTAAGAGGCAATGTCAGGGGAAATTACGGCCAGGGGAAGTTCAGTGGGAAAGATGTTGTTAGCTCAAGCAAGAGTGGGAGCAGAATGGTGCTTTGTGAACACTTAGAGGGGTGGGATAGGGAGGGTGGGAGGGAGACGCAAGAGGGAGGAGATATGGGGATATATGTATATGTATAGCTGATTCACTTTGTTATACAGCAGAAACTAACACACCATTGTAAAGCAATTATACTCCAATAAAGATGTTTAAAAAAAAAAAGAGTGGGAACAGAAGAAGGGAAAAAAGTAGATACATTTGATATACATATACTTTGGAGATAGAAACAATAGGATTTACTGAAGGAAAATTACAAGTTCAGTTTGAAGGATACTGAGTTTGAGGTGCTCAGAGACACACCAATAAAGATATCAAATAGGCAAGTGGATAAATGAGACTAGAGTTCTGGGCTAGACATAAGAATTGAAGTGTCATGAGTATGCAGAGGTACTTAGAATGAGAAAGGATGGATTCACCTATGCAGAGAATAGAGAGAAGACCGGGTCCAGAATGAGTCCTGAAAACTCCCAATTTACATAGTTGAAAAATCTCTAAGGATTCTTCCAATTCTTACTGAGATGACGTGGGGTCAGGGAGGAGGAGACAGTGAGGGACACTGAAGAGGAGTGACCAGGAGAGAAGGGGAGCCTGGGATGTGGGGTCTCAGACCTCAGAGGCAAGAGACAGTGCAAGACTTTGCCCAGGTCACTCCCCTAACTGCAAACCTTCTACAAATCCCCATTTTCTAGAGTCCACATTCTTCTGTCTGGAGTTGCTTTTCCTGAAGCACCGGTTCAAGAGGCCAGAGTCCAAGAGGCAATGCCGGATATGGGAAAACTTTTCAGCCAAGGGCAGGCCAGTTCAAGTCAGAGCCAGCTGACAGCTACCAAGGCTGAGGGTGTGTTTGCCCCAGAGACATGGCCTACTCCTGGGATGGGGTCATTCTCGTGCCTGGGGTGGAGCTGAGGATTAAGTGTTCCCTGTGGTAGAGCTTGAAGGGAGAGGGGCAAGAGGAAGCCTGCTTTTGAATCCTCCCACTCCCTTCCCACAAGGCTGCTTCTGCCAGGAGCATTAGACCAGAGCAATCTCTGTTTCTCAACCACACTCACATGCTTCTCCCAACCCATGGGTGGTCAAACCTGTGGGGCAAAGAGCTCAGATTATGTCTGGGCTGTCACGCCACCCACTCTGATTGTCTCCCCCAACAGGACTGGAGCTAATCTTCTTTTCCCACACTCTCCCCAGGGTTGGCAGAAGAAGGTTTTCCTAAACTAGAGAATAACCAGATCACATTGTAAATCCCGCCTGTGGCAGCTTACCTCAGGGTCACCCAGCCTTCCAGCCCACAGTGAGGACCTGCCCACAGGGCTGCCGTCTTGCTGGGCTTGGAGATAGGTGCACCTGGGCTCCAATCTCAGCACTGCCATTGGTAAACCTGACCTGAGCTGAGTCACTTAACTCTCAGAGCCACAGATCCCCCAGCTGTAAAATGAGGCGATAATAGCCCCTCGGGTGTGGGGCTGAGGAAGGGAGGATCCTTCTCATTATTTGTCCTTTTTTTTTTTTTCCTTTTTGTGTTACGCGGGCCTCTCACTGCTGTGGCCTCTCCCGTTGCGGACGCGCAGGCTCAGCAGCCATGGCTCACGGGCCCAGCCACTCCGCAGCATGTGGGATCTTCCCAGACCGGGGCACGAACCCGTGTCCCCTGCATCGGCAGGTGGACTCTCAACCACTGCACCACCAGGGAAGCCCGACAAATGCTATTTTGACGGAATGGGCATGACCCTTTTTCTTTAGGGATATGAGGCTGGCAGGAGGCTGCCCTTGGGACTGATATTCTCTCCTTGACCAAACTCTAGCTAGGCGCCTCTGAGTCCTTTCTCTCTGACTAGCCCTCAACCTAGAAGACTAGAGCCAACATGAACATGGTTTCTAATAGGTCAAGGCAGCATCCCCAGGATGACCCAAGCCCCCCCTTAAAGAAATCACAACAATGCCAAGAATTTGCTATTTTGTTCCAGCCAGCACCTGAACGAAGATAGGCTCCCTGTCTCCTAGTCTCTGTGGGAGGGTGCGAACCTAATTTTGATAGGTACCAGTTAGCAAACCGGGATGGGTTTCACATGGACCAATCCCACCTTTCCTAGTTTCTGTAATTTTCATCTCCCTGACTTCTGAGTTCCTACTTGCCTCCCTCCCTACTCCCCCATTCTCCCTTTAAAACACACAGCCACCTCTGTACCAATGGAAGTTTTCAGCTCCCTGTTGCAGCAGTATGCTAGTGATGAAAATCTGTGCTTACCACTTTAAGTAGTGTCCCGCTTTGTTGACCTTTGACAGGACATTCAATATTTGTATAGAGGCCATTCCCTCTTCCCCTATCCACGGAGTGAACACAAGAAGGAGAGGCAGGAAGGTCAGAGGTTTTGTTTTTTTTAAAAGTTGGTAGTATTTGCAAGAAAGGGGGCGGGGCAACACATTATCCCCCAAGTTGGATGACTGTTTGGCAAATAGGCTTGCCCCAAGAGATGAAGAGAGACCTCAGTGGGAAAATGTCAGTATAGAACCACCAGGAAGATAAGGTGTTAAGGGTAATCACGGCACATAGGTGCAGAAAATACCCCCGTCCCTGTCCACAGGCCTAAGTTGGGCCAGCAGAGGGCAGATAAGACGGTGGCCACAGACGAAGAGAGATGGACCTCTATGGCAGAGTTTCTCGTCTGCAGGAGCCCGTGGGGGGGCGCCACCTGTCCACACCGAGCCTGCAGACCCTCAGCGAGGTCGGTGTACACGGTCAAGGCCAAAGAGACCAAAACTACGCCACAGCCAGTCCACACAAGCTCTCTGTGTCCTTCTAGCCTAAAGCCAAAAAAGATGTGGCGCACAGAAGGGGGAGGGTTGTGTGAGCGAGAAGACCACGCCCCTTCCTCTAATCTTAAAGGTATAATTCAAGGTTGTGCTTGGGGGTGGGGAGGTTGGTGGGATCTGACTTGAATATGCGTGACACTTAAATTCTAGTCGTTTCAAGTCTTAAGAACTGGGATGAAAGAGCTTTAATGATGGGGAGTACCTGATAAGTTAGGGAATCAGGCTGAGCTGGCATGAGGGGAGCCTGCCCCCTAGCAGGGATGGATTAGAATTGACAGCCAGGGACTTCCCTGGTGGTCCAGTGGTTAAGACTCCTCACTCCCAACGCAGGAGGCCCCGGTTCCAAACCTGGTCAGGGAACTAAATTCACATGATGCAGCTAAGAGCCCCCCTGCGCAATTAAAGGGCCCGCGTGCCACAGCTAAGACCCGGTGCAGCCAAATAAATAAATATTAAAAAAAGGATCCCGCATGCCGCGGAGCGGCTGGGCCCGTGAGCCATGGCCGCTGAGCCTGCGCGTCCGGAGCCTGTGCTCCGCAACGGGAGAGGCCACAGCAGTGAGAGGCCCGTGTACCGGGAAAAAAAAAAAAAAAAAAAAAACCGCATTTGTCTCCCAGCCATCTCCAGCTTCTCAAATGTGGGCGGACATCAGAATCACCTGGAGGTCTTGTTAAACCACTGATGGCTGATCCCCATCCCCTCAGCTTCCCACTCAGCAGCTGTGAAGGGGCGGGGCAAGAATTTGCATTTCTAACAGGGTCCCGGGTGATGCCGATGCTGCTGGTCTGGGGAACACACTTTGAGAACCACAGCTCTTGGGACTATGGCTGACCTACAGACCTGGCAGTTCTTAAAATGTGGGGTTCTTTGTGCCTTTGGTTTTCAGCTGTGGATTACTGATTACCATTTGGGGGAAAAGAAGGATTCCATGGGCACCACACCTCTCCTATTGTAGTAGCTATTCAATAATCTACACCCCCCGTCCCTACCTCACCTCCAGGCTGTACTAGACTGAGGGGGGCTGTAGGCACAGACAGGAGACTATCACCATCCTCGCTGTGTCTCAGCTAAGTGAGAGGACTCTGCTTCTGCTTTTCAGTAGGAAATTAATCTTACAGTAGACCCGCAGTGGGAAGGGAGAATTCCCCTCCAGAAGCTGAGCTGTTGATTGGGTGCAAATACCAAAATCCCCAGCCACTTTTTAATCCAGAACTTCCCAACATCTGGATTCCAGACAAACGCAGGAAATGCGGCATCCTGCCCGAGGGTCCCTCCGGCCCCCTCCGTATGCATTCAGGCTTCTCCGAAGGCGCCTCCAACACTCCTGCTGCACCAGCTGACCCTAATTTAAGCCACTGGCTAGGAAGAGGTCCCTTGCTCTCCAATAAATTAGGGCTTTGTGAGCACCTCTGTGTGTATATGGAGAGGGGCTCCGCCACCGTGGCCGATGGAGGAGGTTGGTGGAGGGAAGGGCGCTAAGAGTCTAGTTCCTCCCCTCCTTGGGGAGCTAGCGTCAAGTTCTGCCTCTGAATATCACACCGATCCGCCGTGTGAGAAACAGTGCCTCACAGGGGCATTGCCATGACCACTACCTAAGATGTCTGGTCTCTTTTTTGACCTTATATATTATTTTGAAAAAAAAAATTTTTTTAACTGGGTTTTCTTGGGTTTTGAGAGAGGCGTCGGGAAATTCTTTCAGCTTCTGGACAAATTTGAAATATTTTCTGGTGGTACCTCTAGGATTAGGTCCTTCCTGAGGGGATCCTTCTTCTTTGGGGTGACTCCTATTTAAGAACTCTGCATCTCAACTTGTGGGTGGGATACCCCCAGATTGTGGGTGGGGTACCCCAGATTGAAGGCCAATAGTTCTAACACGGTTATATAACTTGCTCAAGGTGACACAGCTAGCAAATTGCAAACGGAGAAGCAAACTCAGGCAGCCACACTCCAGAGCCGCACTCTCAACTCTGAACTATTCAATTAAACAGGGAAGCCGTTAGTCGGAGCTGGCTCTAATGCCTGGTTGGCCTGCGGTAGCAAACCAAAATCTATGCCCATCAATGCCTCAAGGCTACAGAATGAAAGCTAAGGGCAACCAATCACAAGCAGCCGACTAGGCTTTAAGCTACAGCCAATTTCCTCGTTTTGCTTTGGCGTCTTCCCTATAAAAGTCTCCCCCCAGCTCCTGTGGATGGAGTGTTCCTAACCATTTCCGGTTTGGTGCGGCTTGGTTGGAATCGATTTTTGCTCAAATAAACGAAGGCACATTTTAAGAGTTTATCTTTTAACACTGCTATGTTAAACCACCTCCTTCTGACTCCTTCCCCTTCACTTATTTCTGTAAGCGTCATAGCTGGGAAATCCCCTTCCAGTGCTGATGGTGAAACTGGTGCTTCCATCTGGAGGCCAGAGAGAACTGTTTGACTTTTTCTAAATACTCTTCCTAAAACTAACCTTTCCCCAGCCTTTGAGGCATTGGTTATCCCTACTCTGCAAAAACAGCCCTTTAGGTCACTTCCTTATTGTCGAGAAAGACCCAGTTCACCACCTTCAATTTTTTCCATCTGCATATAAATTCCTAAAGTCTTTCACCGGCTGCAATTGTGTTTCTCCCACAGCTAATGAATAATACGCTTCCTAGAAACAGTGTTCAAGGGACTGAACTTTTAATAGTATGTCTTGGCCTTGGATTTGCGGCAATTACATTGTTTTCCCCTCAACTTCCATCCAGAAAGATGATGCACCCACTATGTCTTAGTAATCCTTTTGTCTCTCCTTTGTCTGTTCACCGATGAATCCACCCCCTGAATTCCCGAGTCCAGGACGATAATCAAGACTTGACAGCATGTCAACCCCTTTGTCCTGGCCGAGAAATATTGGGTTGGCCAAAAAGATTCGGTTGGGTTTTTCTATAAGATGTTACAGAAAACCCAAACTTTTTTTGGCCAACCCAATAGATGCAGGAAAAAGCTGGTGGTGGCAAAACTGCATCTTCTGCCAACCCAAACTCCAAGTGTTTGTAAGATGAGTCTAAGCCAGCCCTCAAAATCAATATCAAGTCCAGATCCAGGTTAGCAAATCTCCCAGGGCAGGAGCTGCTCCCCTTCCTAAGAAATGCAGGTACTTTTGTGGTTGGTGGGTCCTGAGTGTCAACCAAAAAAAAATTAATAATTATAATAATAATGCAGGAGCCTGCAAATAAGAAAAAGGTTTATATGGGATCTTAAGAATTGCAGTTTGGGGGGCTTCCCTGGTGGCACAGTGGTTGAGAGTCCACCTGCCAATGCAGGGGACACGGGTTCGTGCCCCGGTCCGGGAAGATCCCACATGCCGTGGAGTGGCTGGGCCCATGAGCCATGGCGGCTGAGCCTGCGCGTCCGGAGCCTGTGCTCCACAACGGGAGAGGCCACAACAGTGAGAGGCCTGCGTACCACCAAAAAAAAAAAAAAAAAAGCAGTTTGGGAGACTGATTCGGGTAACCCCAAAAGAGTGTTCCAAGGTAGAGAAAGAGGCAGGGGCTTATAACGACCAAGAGCCATAAGGTTGTTAAAAGTTGCCTGGCAACACATGAAAAGATGCTCAACGTTGCTAATTATTAGAAAAATGCAAATCTAAACTACCATGAGGTACCACCTCACACCATTCAGAATGGCCATCATTTAAAAGTCTACAAATAACAAATGCTGGAGAGGGTGTGGAGAAAACGGAACCCTCCTACACTGTTGGTGGGAGTGTAAATTTGTGCAGCCACTATGGAAAACAGTATGGAGGTTCCTCAGAAAACTAAAAATAGAATTGCCAATATGACCCAGCAATCCCACTCCTGGGCATATATCTGGAGAAAACTATAATTCGAAAAGATACATGCAACCCAATGTTCACAGCAGCAGTATTCACAATAGCCAAGACATGGAAACAACCTAAATGTCCATCGACAGGTGAATGGATAAAGATGTGGTACATATATACAATGGAATACTACTCAGCCATAAAAAAGAATGAAATAATGCCATTTGCAGTAACATGGATGGACTTAGAGATTATCATACCAAGTGAAGTAAGTCAGACAAAGACAAATACCATATGATATCACTTATATGTGGCATCTAAAACATGACACAAATGAACCTATCTATGAAACAGAAACTCACAGATATAGAGAACAGCTGTGTGGTTGCTAAGGGGTGTGGGTGTGGGAGGGATAGACCGGGAGTTTGGGATTAGCAGATGCAAACTATTACATATAGAATGGATAAACAACAAGGTCCTACTGTAGCATAGGGAACTATATTCAATATCCTGTGATAAGCCATAATGGAAAAGAATATAAAAACTAATTTATACATATGTATAACAGTCACTTTGCTGTACAGCAGAAACTAACACAACATTGTAAATCAACTATACATCCCTCCCCCCCAAAAAAAGTTGCCTGGTGAGAATTGTGACTGACTCTGACACAAGTCAGAAAATATTTGTTCTTAAGGAATCCCAAGTTGTTTTAGGGTAGGAGTCCTGTAAGTAGATAGACTGCCAGGAGTTATTTTAGGGTAAGGGTCTGATATGTACTCTGAGTTTCTAGCAGGTGTTTTGGATAACTTCATCAGGTCAAAAGGTCAGATTCCATACAGGCTGAGCCATGCAACAGTCGCACACCTTTCATGGCCTCCCAGCTCCATTTTACAGAGCTCTCTTAGCAATACTGACCCCATTTTGATTTTCTTTTTGCATGAGAGCCCGACCTCACTCCCTTCCCAGCCACGGGTTCCTGCCCCTGCCTCAGACTCCACCTGCCCGATTCTCCAGAGGCTTGCTCTCCTCTTAAGGGGCTGCCCACAACATGGGTGGCCACACTCACAACCTGAGGTCTGAGGGAGACTGCCCACCAAATCCCAGACTCCTCTCTGCTGACCCCTACCACAGCCTGGCAAGATCCGTGGGAAGACCCCTGACTAGCCACCTGCCAAGGAGGTGCATGCCAAGGGCGTGCCCAGTCCCCAAAGGGTGTCTGTACCATGGAGCCTCAAGGGCCAAACCCCAGTGAGCTGGACCTTCCATGAGCTGCGAGGCCCCTTTGGCCTCTCTAGCCTGAGGCACATGCCAAGGTCGGCCCTATTCCCCAAGACAGTCTTCTCAACCCTGACTGCACAAAAGAATCATCAGGAACCTTGGAGAACATTCCATTAAATTACAATCTCTGGAGTAGGGCCTGAGCATTGGTATTTTAGATTTTGCTTTTTGATCAAGGCATAAAATATGAAAAGTATGGCAAGTGCACTAATCTTGTATTTATTTTCATGTATATATATGCTTATTTTCACAAATACAGATACACACACACTTATATAATGTAGACCGATATACATTTCCAGCATTCTAGAAAGTTCACTTTAGCCTCTTCCCAGTAATTACAATTTACTTTTTCTTAGCCCTATTTCTTTCCATTTTTTGTCATTGTGAATAAAGCTACTCTCATTATTTTTACAGGTCCTTTGGTGGACATTTGTTTTCATTTCTTTGTTCATTTCCTGCCCTCTTCTTTTTACATTTGCCTGTCTAGGTGGGCTTGTCTTGAGGATGACCACGAAAGCTTCCTCTGGATATGTGAGGTCAGCATTCAGACCCACTGCCTTAGCACCACTCAGACTGCAGATGGGAGGCACTGACTAAGTTGCTCAAGGGGCAGAGTCTCTCGCCGCCGAGCGCAAGCGGCGCCCATCAGAATCTTCACGGCCTTTCTCCTTTGGGTCCCACTGTTATTCTACCTGACTTTCCAGGGACAGGGAGCAGGGCCGGGGCACAGTCCCATGTAAGAGGCAGCCGATGCCTATTTGAATCTCACCAGCTCTGCAGGTGGAAAGATGAGGAATGATCTGGTCTCTCAGAAAAAGAAAGTTGACCAGAAGGGCCGTGGTTCCTCTTAAAAACACGCAGGCTCAACTGTATCCTCTTGTGGGGCAGAGTTATGGGGAAAGAGAAACCCTTGAACTTCCTCACTAGGAGCTAGCTGTCTGCCTTTCATTGTACCTGAACCAGAAACACTGGTCACCTCCTGTTGGAAGGCTCTCTACTCAGGATTCTTCTAGAGAAGAACTAGATACCATAGCGGATGAGGGCATGCTCAGGCATTACAATGAGGAACGCTTGCAAGGCAAGGGGCTGTAATAGTTTGGGCAAGAAGTTCCTATATTACTCAGCCATCAAAAAGAATGAAATAATGCCATTTGCGGCAACATGGATGGACCTAGAGATTATTATACTAAGTGAAGTAAGTCAAAGAGAAAGACAAATATTATATCACTTATATGTGGAACCTAAAAAATGATACAAATGAACTTATTTACAAGACATAAACAGACTTGCAGACATAGAAAACAAACTTATGGTTACCAAAGGGGAAAGGGGGAAGGAATAAATTAGGAGTCCACGATTAACAGATACACACCACTGTATATAGAATAAACAACAGGGACCTACTGTATAGCACAGGGAACTATATTCAATACCTTGTAATAACCTATAATGGAAAAGAATCTGAAAGAGAATATATAGATAGGAATCACTTCGCTGTACACCTGAAAATAACACAAAATTGTAAATCAACTATACTTCAAGAAAAAAAGATTTTTTTAAGCATTAAAAAAAAAAGAAAGAAGTTCCTGAAAACCCTCACCGTGGTATTTAGCCAGAGGTGAGGAGGGAGGGCAAAAAGTTATTTTCAGAGTGTTTTTCAAGACACTTAAAACAAATTTCAAAATGATTAATTTCAGAGTGGTTTGAGGTCGCCAGTGGCAACCCAGCCAGTCTCCCGTAATCTAGCTCAGCGGTTCCAGAGTGTTCTGTGGTTCAGCAGCATCAGTGTCACCTGGGGATGTGTCAGAAATGCAACTTCTCCGGCCCCGCCCTTAACCACTGACTCAGGAAGCCTGCGGGCAGGCGAGGCCAGCAGTCTGTTTTAATGAGCCCTCCAGGTGATTCTGATGCAGGCTCAAGTGGGAGACCCCCCTAGTCATGATACAGGTTGTCCCCTGCCTCCATGTATGATCAGTATGGATGGGTCACGCTTGGTAGATTTCCTCTTGTAGACTTTTTTAAAGCAAAAATCATCCCTATTAGTGTCCTAAGTATGTGCACAGAGATGTGGAGAATTGCTCACTGGTTCCGGAGAGACTACGCCATTTTTGACAAGTTCACTTAGGAACTTTCAGCCCCACTTTCCTATTCTGGTCTAAAGAATGGCAGTCCTATTAGCCTCTGCTGAAGAGGGCAAGGGGTGATGGGGAAGAACAGTTGCCCCCGACAAGCCCCACGGGAAGAGCCTAGAGCCCCCCACCCTGCGTTACAAGAGCCCCCGGGCTGATGGCTGTGAGATGCTGCAGCGTGTTTCCTTGCTGAGTCCAGGCTGGCGTGGTGTGATTAGCAAGCAAGCAGTTACAGAGAGAGCACACCTTTTCCAGGCTCTGAATGCCTCCCGCAAGCGAGACTTACAGGAAAGTCACATGCTTTGTTCTTAAGGAACGTTAAGTAACAACATTGAAACGCATTGAACCGCGCAACTCATGGGAAATTGTCACACACAACTTTGCCTTCTGCAGCCATGGGTGAAATTTATGGCTGGGCCTGTTTCTGTTCTGACCCCTCAGAGAAATGGAAAGCAAAACACGGAATACACCCGCTCAGGTGTAATTTACAAAACAAACAAAAAGTCTGACTTTGTTCAACAGTAACACGTCTTCCTCAGCAGCCCTGGGCTGGATGTACACAGTGGGAGCCGGTGGGAAGCTCCTTGAGTTGCTCTCCCACCTGGGGCTCTAGCTCCTGTCCCAAAATTCCTTCGAAAGTGTCTGTCCTCTCCAGGGTTGGCAGTGGGTAGGGGCTGGGAGGGAGGGAGGGAGGTGAGGAAGGACCTTACTTGATTAATACCGTCATGAGACAGGCAGGGACGGAATTAACCGCCGACACTTTCTCTTCCCTGGTTTTGGAGACTCACCTTCTCATCGCTGGGATCTTCCTTTGACCTGGAGGATGCATCTCTGCTCCAATGGTTGCTTAAGACCAGTCTTCAGCTCCTCGGCAGGCACGGGTAAACCTCCAGCTTCCTTCTGCCGTTTTTCCCTCCCCGCTCCAGGCAGCCCTTGTGTAGGGATCCAAGAAAACCTCACGCCATCCCTCTTGAATGGGAGGCCCATCTCTGCTCCTGGGGAAACAGGCACCATGCGTTGTGCCCACAGTTCAGGAGGGAGGCCAAACTCACACTGCAACCTCTCTTTGCTGTGCTCTTGGGGAAGCTGCCTCCTATAACCTGGAGCCCTTCATAGTTCTCAGGTGTGCTGCATCCCAGTTGCCGTTTCCCCCGCTCTCCAGAGAATGTTTAACAAGCTGTTTAAGGGCTTCTTTAAATCCCTTTTCCCTCAGCTTAAGGAGAAGCAGCCTCCCCTACTCTCTCCTCTTCTAATTGCCAACTCTGGATGTGGGTACCGTTAAAAGTTAGGTATGAATACAATGGAATACTACTCGGTAATAAAAAAGAATGAAATAATGCCATTTGCAGCAACATGGATGGACCTAGAGATTATACTAAGTGCAGTAAGTCAAAGACAAATATCATATGATATAGTTTATATTTGGAATCTAAAAAAAATGATACAAATGAACTTATCTACAAAACAGAAATAGACCCCCAGACATAGAAAACAAACTTACAGTTACCAAAGGGGAAAGAGGGGGGAGGAATAAATTAGGAGTTTGGGATACACAGTAAAACGTATAAAATATATAATCAAAAAGGACTTACCATATAGCACAGGGAACTATACTCAGTATTTTGTAATAACCTACAAGGGATGGGACTTGAAAAGTTCTGACATTAGATTGTACTTGCCTCCACCTGCCCAGTCCTCACTTTCCTCTGTCTGCCTGGAGCGGGCTTTGTGCTTTTAACCTCTCACTTGCAAGTAAGGAAGATCACCTGAATCCTTTTTGGTAACATTTACAAAACCCAGCACGTTACTGTTGAGAGCCCGCCTCATTTCCCTCATAATAAGCCTTTGCCTTTCCAAGTCCCGGGACTGATTGCCAAGGACCAAGTGCACCTGGCAAGCAGGTGGTTTAGGTGCCATTAAGATTAGGAGCATGAAGGTGCATCGAGAAGATATGTGTTAATTACACATTAATTACCTTAAATGTTCTATTGCTGAAAGGACTCACAGTTCAATTTATACTCAGACCACCTTGTTAAAGGTCAAGGGCGCAATACAGCCACTACAGGAGAGAGATGCATCGGAAGGGGTCTGGCGCTCCCAGGCACAGGCTTCTTTGTCCTCCCAGCGCTGAGTGGTACAGGTCTCATGTCACCACCATCAGCATACAGAAAAAGCGCCTGAGAACCAGAAGCCCCAAGTCTACTTGTGGTGGGGGATTTTTATAGTGAGAGCTGGTCCTCTAAGCACATTCCAGATACCTTGCCAGCCTTAAATGTCAAAAGCCCCCAGAGTCCACCAATACCAGGTGCATATCATAAACCCAAGTATTATTACTAAGCACTGCTGGCAGGCTAGGCTGGCCCATCCCTCCCTGAAACAACTCGTGAACCTATGGGAAAAGAACATCACTTATCTTGAGTTAATGCATTCTACAGTGTCAGCTAAGGGTCACTGGCATGCTCCAGCAGCTCTGGAGATAAGCATGAGGTCATTCCAGACTCGCTGAGATTAACCCAGACTAAGCAACATGGCAGCCAGCAGAATCTTCTTCAGGTCAATCCGTATGGCTTGCAACCAAAGTCAGAGAAACCGGTACAAGTAGAAGCAGCTGCATGACCCCGAGAGGCTCCGAAAAGCCCTCCTCAGCTGCCCTTGAGTGAGATGCAGGTCATGTGACTGAGGGATGTCTGAACACTGTCAGCTTATTTGTATCCGTGAGTGACCGTCCTTGTGGCTTCATAGCCCAGGATAAACTCCCCGTTAGTCCCCATTAAGCATGCCAACTCTGCTCCCGTGATGTGCAGGATTTGTGGAACGTGGGTATTCAAGTGATATTTGGGTAGCAAGAGAAGACATGCGTTGTCCTTTATGCTAAGATACAGGGGATATCTCAATCCATCCAGAGGACTTTTCAGGACTAATGGACAGTTATTCTATGTTCATCTGTCCTGATAACTATTCTTCTTCCCAGTTTGTGCAATTGTAAATATGGGAAGAGATAAACCAGACGTGGACTGTGTCATGAGGGAAGACGTGCAAACTTAGTCAAGTTTTAACAGCTTATTCCTTTGGACTTATTGGGTGTGGTCACAGTGGAATCACTAAACTTACTGGGGTTTTTAGAATTATTTTTATTTATTTATTTTGGGGCTGTGTTGGGTTTTCATTGCTGGGTGCAGGCTTTCCCTAGTTGCAGCAAACAGGGGCTACTCTTTGTTGCTGTCCGCGAGCTTCTCATTGCGGGGGGCTTCTCTTGTTGCGGAGCACGGGCTCTAGGCGCGCGGGCTCAGTAGTGTGGCGCATGGGCTTAGTTGCTCCGCGGCATGTGGGATCCTCCCGGACCAGGGCTCAAACCCATGTCTCCTGCGTTGGCAGGCAGATTCCCAACCACTGCGCCACCAGGGAAGCCCCTAGAATTACTATTAATTAATCTCTAGAAGCTGGTCAGCTGTCTGTCCTAATTGATGCAGGGAAGCCACAGCTACTGAGGATCCAGGGAATGGGCACACCTGGGTTTTCAGTAAATGGCTTTACTGCATCTTACCATTTCCTAAGGCTGGACCATGCCCATGACAACAGGTCCTGAGGGTGACAAGGAACAGGATGGAAAGAGTTTGACTCTAAAAGAGGCTTAAAACAAACTGCCCCCTGATTTCAAATGCTTCCCCCTTGGACTGTACTGTGAGAGAGGAATAAACTTCTGTCTTTTCAGCCGGTGAATTAATTATTGGCTCACTTCGTTGACATCTACCTGTACCCTACCCGATACAGAAACAGACACCTGGAATTGGGGTGATTCCATAAAATGTGTGAACAGTGAGAGCCAAGGAAAGCAGATGCTTCAGGCTGGAGATTATTTCTATGATGCCCCAGAGCGTTTCCATAACTCAGTAGGTATTTGGGAAAACTCAGAGGGTAGACCCCATGCCTATGCGCTCAGGGAAGCAGTTGGGAAGAGCCAAAATTGTAGGGTGTGTTGGCTTTTAGTGACAGTGGCTACTTTTAACAGAGACTGTCCACATCCCACTCATATTCCCACACCTTTGCCACTTCAGCATACAAGCCCAATTTTCAGCTGTCATAGTACCATCTCCCTCTTGATGCTGGTCTGTGCTAAAGATGGGCTCTACTGAGAGAACGCAGAGCTGGCCCAGGACAACGACTGGAGGTTTGTTTGCTATTGAATCAAGTTGATGAGAAGGAAAGTTTGGGAGGTCAGAGTACAGGCTTCGGTGCAGAATCCTGCCTGGCTTTGAATCCTCCCCTCACCCCTGATCATATCACCCAGAGCCAGTTATTCAAACACCCTGAGTGCGAGTTTCCCCATTTGTAAAATGGAGCAGATACTAATAGTAGATGCCTCAAAGGAGTGTTGTAAAAACTGAAATAAAGGGCTTCCCTGGTGGCGCAGTGGTTGAGAGTCTGCCTGCCGATGCAGGGGACACGGGTTCGTGCCCCGGTCTGGGAAGATCCCACATGCCGCGGAGCGGCTGGGCCCGTGAGCCATGGCCGCTGGGCCTGCGTGTCCGGAGCCTGTGCTCCGCGGCGGAAGGGGCCACAGCAGTGAGGGGCCCGCATACCGCAAAACAAAAAAAAAAAACGGAAGGAAATAATCCATGTCAAGCGCTCAGCACAGTGCCTGGTGCAGAGCTAGCCCTTAAGAACTATGGGCCATGCAGTTCCCTGAAAGATTAAACAGAGTTACCACATGACCCAGAAATTCCACTCCTAGGTTTAAAGAGAATTGACAACATATGTCAACACAAAAGCTTGCCCATTCAAAGGTCAACTGATGAATGGATAAACAAAATATGGTATATCCATAAAATTGGATATCTTTCGGCAAAAATAAAGGAATGAAACACTAATACATCCTACAAATGGAGGAATCTCAAAAATCTTATGCTAAGTACAAAAGAAGACATATTGTATAATATTATTTGAAATGTCCAGAACCGGCAAATCCATAGAGGCAGAAAGCAGAGCCGTCATTGCCTAGTACTGGGGCGAGGAGGAGTGGGGGAGGGCGAGGCATTGGCAGTGATGGCTAAAAGGGTACAATATTTATTTTGAGGGTGATGAAAGTATTCTAAAATTGGCTGTGGTGATGGTTGCCCAACTCTTCAAATATAGTAAGAACCTTTGAATTGTACACTTTAAATGGGAGAACTTTATGGTATATAAATTACATCGTAATAAAACTGTTTAAAAACAACAAAAAACTATGGGCCGTGAATGGAGGAAGCGTGCAGGTGTATGCTGCCATCTGGTGGCAACCATCAGTTTTCCACTGAAGTGTAAACGTAAATGAAGAGCCACATTTGACCTCCACGTCTAATTGTGCAAGTGGTGTTTTCATTGTGGGTTTTTGGGAGTAGCTATATGTAGGTCTCAACAGATTCCTGGCTTGTGTGAAGAGTGGGAAACCTCCTCCTGACGCCCTAGGAAGGTTCTTGGCTGGGGCAGCTGCTTTTACTTTAGAACCACTGCCACCTAGTGGCCACATTCCATACTTGCAGGCAAACGTGAGCATCTTGAAGTCAACGGAAAACATTGAAAACAGTGAGATGAACTCCACCTTCCCCGTGATCAATGAGGTGATTCTGTACCCTTCGTGTTCATCTTGGGAAGTTCCTTCCTAAATGTCTCCTCGCAAGCTTCTAGCACCCTCTGACTCTCCACTGATGCGAGTCAGTCTTTCTGGCATTTACTAAACATTTAATCACTTGGATATTTTCTCTTGCCCAAAAGAATACAAGTATATGGGTTCCCCAGTGAGAAGGAAAGTTAAAAGCATCTAAGACAGTACAGGTGACCACTGGGTGGCCCTATTTACTAGGCAGATGTGGAAACATTACGTGACCTTGGAAGAGGTTTGTCCCCACAAGCCCAATGTTAAGGAAGAGCTCCCCCAATTCCAGCTGAAACCATCCTAACAAACCCCGTTTTAATTTGTTCTCATATACACAGAGCTTGACACATAGTCGGCCCTCAGTAAGTGTTTGCTGACTGAATGCAGGGCTTTAGAGGAAGTGAAGTCTGGAGGTGTGCAGAAGAGGAGTAAATAAGTACTAGGGATGTAACGTACAAATGATACGCGGAATTAACAAGCTAGGGATGTAACGAACAAATGAGACATGAAATCAACAAGCTAAGAGTAGCTCCTGAGTTCTCATCACAAGGAAAAAATAGATTTTCTCTTTTATCTTGTATCTATAGGAGATGATGGATGTTCAGAAAAACTTACTCTGATAATCATTTCACGATGTATGTAAGTCAAATCATTACGCTGTACACCTTAAACTTATACAGTGCTATATGTCAGTTATATCTCAATAACACTAGAAGAAAATAAAAAAATAAAGGGAGGAAACTCTGAGCACATCTATACCAACCATTCACCAAGCACTTTACACCTAACGTTTAATTCTCATAGCAACTCCGTAAGTCAGGAATCTGATCTAGAGAATGCAAATAATCAAATGTCACTGAAAGAGTGGTGAGCCCAAACCTGAATCCCCTGCCTGATCCCAATGGCTGAACGCTTGTCAGACACTCACACTAAAAATGGAATTGCTCAGAGATACTGGGAAATTGTCTGCAACACAAACTGTACTGTATCACACATTTGGTCATCCCAGCATCTCTTCTTCCCCTTCCTCTGTCGCATACCTTGGCAACATGGGTGGGCACATGACTTAGGTTGGGTTTTTGTTTTGTTTTGTTTTTTCTATCTAGGACTAATCACGATCATCAGAAGAGATGGTCAGAATCCTGTTATCTCTGATGCCTACCTGCTGTGACAGGTTCATAAGAGCCATTCCAAGCTAAGAAGTCTCTTATTAGGCTCTAGCTCCACACTTCTAGGTCCTGTGCATCTTCTAGTCACAGTAGTTTTGTTCTCCATCAGTTATTAAATATTCAGGAATTCTGAGAACCGGTTGTTAAACTGTTGGTATCTTGAAAGCAGCCATCATAGGAATATTTACACCACGGAAATTGACAAACACTTATCAGGACAAATGGGGGAAATGGTCATGGCTTCACCTGCCAGAAATAATTTTGTGGCGTGTTTGGCCTTTTGTCCATTCCGGCTCTTACTCCGTGTGCACCTGTTACAGGTTAGAGCACGCCTCTGGCGTCCCCTTGTGGTTTTTCGTCCCTCACTTAACCTAAAAGGTTTACCATCTGGACACGCCATCAGCCTGAGCGTGCAGGCTTCCTCTAGGGCAGAGAGCTAGAGTTCCACAGAAGTAACAACAAAGCCCCTTTGCAAAGCCCCTCCCTCAGTCACCAACACTGTGCTCTGTCTCCTGAGACCAATGAGATGGGTCAGTTCATCCCCTCAAGGACCTTTACTCATTTCACTTTGATGTTACCCCTAAGAGTTTTCTGAAGGGGGTCAGGTCGTGAAGCAAGCACATTCCTCCCCTAGTCTACCCCCTATTCTCAACCCTGGCTACACATGAGAAACACCTGAGGAGCTTCTAAAACCAACCCATATTCTGACCCCCTTTTAGGTAAAATGACCAGAATATCTAGGGGTGAGGTCCAAGCACCAATATCTTTAAAAAAACCCACACTGGATGATCCTGATGTGCAGTGCAGCCAGGGTTCGGAACCACTGGACAGCGGATGCTCAAACCTTGCTCTGTATTAGGGTCCTCTGGGGTGCTTTTAATTTCTATTAATGCCTGGGCTCCAGCCCAGACGAATTGAATCCAAAACGTAAAGCTCTCCAGGTAATGCAGATGGAGTCAGAATTGAGAAGTGCTGCTCTAGACCTAAATCAGAATGACCTCTCGCTTTGCATCTCATCTTAAATCATGCAACCACGTTATTCAAACATTTGCCATTGAGTCCTGACACTGTTATCAGCCTACACGATAAGACCTTCTTCCAATACTCTAAAGAATCCTTTGATCTCACCCTGAAATTAAAGTCTGAACATACATACTTTCTTCCTTATCTGCTCAGCCCTGGTCAGAGGGTCCTCACTCAAGAGTCTGAGTGAAATCCTGGTCCTGCTTCACCAAGACCCACAAAGTAGTGAGTTGCTGTGCTGGGCAAACACTGCCCCCAAGAAATATTAAAAACCAGCCCCAAACCACATGTGATTGTACCTGCAGCTTATAAATCCTGCATCAATTCCCCAAGTTTTCAAACATAAATGGTATGCTCAGACCCTATTCATTACTTACACTCCAGACCAGTGAGTCTCAAAGCAAGGTCCTTTGGACCAGAAGCAGCATCTCCAGGAAACTAGTTAGAAAATTCCTGGGCTGCACCCCAGCCCTTCTGAATCAGAAACTCGGTATGGGTCCAATTCTGTGTTTAACAAGCCCTCCAAGTGATGCAGGGGTCCTCTCAAATGTTTGACAACAGCTCTCCTCAGAGGCAAATCACTGTTACTAGCCGAAGACCACAGCAGAGGCCGAGGCCAAGGTTGTCTAAATGAGAGGGCAGAGAAAAACCAAAGAAGGGGAAGAAAGATTTGTGATTGTACGTCTCTAGGGGACCAACAGATCCACTCCACTTGTTGCAAGCCCACCACCTGTGGACTTGGAGCAAGTCATCTGGGTAAGTCTACCATCAAGATGAACTGACAGTGAGATTACTGTATCTTGGTGGAATTTAAAAAAAAAGTCTTTATCAGGCAAATGTTCTCTGAGAGAAGGCATCTGAACGCTTGGGTAACGCTTAGAAATGGCTGGTGTGGTACCTCTAGGTATTTCCTGAGGCCCCATTCTTTGCCTTAATGTCATCTTGTACATTTCAAACCTTTTGAATTCTTCCTTTTAATTCCCCATTTGTTTTCTGTCCCCCTAGCAGCCCAGTTCTGAATTTTGTGTGTGCAGGGAGGGCTACAGTCACCACCCTCTTGTGACCCAAGGAGCCCATGATTAAAAGGAGGAACATTCCAAAGGAACCTCATTATTAGTCTCTTTGCCACCAATAAAACCAGGGGAGTTGATGTGGAATCTAAAAAAAAAAAAGAATGCTACAAATGAATTCATATACAAAACAGAAACAGACCCAGAGACATAGAAAACATGGCTATGGTTACCAAAGGGGAAAGGGGGGAGGGATAAATTAGGAGTTTGGGATTAATATATACACACGACTATATAAAAAATAAACAACAAGGACCTACTGTATAGCACAGGGAATGCTACTCAATATTTTGTAATAACCTATGAGGGAAAAGAATATGAAAAAAATAGAAATTATGTATAACTGAATCACTCTGCTGTATACCTGAAACTAACACAACACTGTAAATCAACTATACTTCAATTTAAAAAAAAAAAGGAAAAAAACCACAGAGGAGTTGAACTAGGGGGTAGTGGCCACAGGCCCCCTCCAACGCCCCACTGATACTTGACATCGCAGAGCAAAAGGCCTGCATACCTGTCCTCTGCTCAGAGGTTAAGGCCTCACATTGGTGGGTTTTCGGGGAGAGCCTCCTCAGTAAGAACCACCCCTGAATTCTTTCTACTCTGACCGTATCAGACTCCGCGTACCGCTCTCTTGCGTTTCCAAAGCCTGAGCGCCCACCAAATAAATCTCGGTCCTTTGTATCCTGACTCACCTAGCGCTGCCTGATGTTCCCCAGGTGTTAGCAGTGACTGATGGAAAGAGGACCAGGACGCTGAATCCACAGCCAATCACAGCTCTACTGCTCCTGGTTCCTGGGGGGCACCCCTGGGACAGCAAGATTTCTTCCTGATTAGCTGGTGAGCTGGTGGCCGAATGTTGGACTGAATGACTCCTCTCACTCCTTTCAGCCTGAGGCTGTGTGGCCTCCTTGACTCCTTTCCCCGGACTCCGCTTCTGGCTCCTTGACTCCCTCATCCCTTTGTTTTTCGCTACAGCTTTCATTGTGGTGTGATTTACATACCATAAAATGTACTCATTTCCAAGTGTACAATTCAGTGATTTTCAGTAAATGTAAAGTTGTGCAACTGTCATCATAATTCAACTTTAGCACATTTTCATCACCCCATTTGCAGTCGCTTCTGGTTCCTTTTTGGCAACAGGGATGCCTCGGTCATCTTCTCCCACCATCTCCTGGGAGAACTGATCCCAAAGGAAAGAGCCCAGAGGGAGTTCATTCAAATAAAGACACTTCTTTGCTGCTGCCACCAAAACCCAGCTCTCCCCCAAGATTTGAGCCCCTGTCACGACCTCGGCCTCGGTCCATGAGAGCCCCTCGTCCTGGAAAGCATAGTGGGAGGAGGCCACCCAGACCCACACACATCATCAGATCTACTGGACCTTGTATGTGAAGTTGCCGATGTGCATTTTTACAGGAAGAGTGGGTAAGAGTAACAGTTGAATCAGAGTGCCCAGGTTCAACTTCAAGCGCTACTGTTTACCAGCCCCATGGCAACCGTTCCCTGACATGTCAAATGGAAATCAACATAGTACACCCCAGGGAATTCCCCGGCAGTCCAGCGGTTAGGACTCAGCGCTCTCACTGCCAGGGGCCCGGGTTCCATCCCTGGTTGCTGGACTAAGGTCCCGCAAGCCACGTGGTACAGCCAAAAATATCCCAACCCCCCCAAAAAAACCAGAAGAGTACATCCCATGGAGTCGTAAGAAATAGATTACATTTGTGGAAATCACGGCAAGTGCCTGTCACATGCTCAGTGCTTCATAAGTGTTACCCGTTATTGTTAGAGTTTGATCCAGTTTTCAAAGGCGCCTGTCACCCAACCTAACCCCTTCCCATCAAAATTCAGAACTCTCACCAGAGAGAGACTGCAAGATGATGCCACACGGAAGAACAGGAGAATACAGCTGGGAAGCCTGGGAGGTTTGGGGTGAGGGAAGATTGGAAGAAGTCCTGTAAGTGGGGAGAGATAGAGAAAGAGGCAGCTGGAAAGGAGACCCTAGGAAGAGAGATGGGCCAGCAGGTGGTAAGGAAGGGCAGGAGACTGAAGGTCTGGGTGCAAGTTAGCTCCGGGATGGAGCGGCTGGAGACTGTGGGGTTGGGGGGAGGAAGCTTCCTGATTCACCTGTGGTCTCAGATGCTCTGTGAAGTCCGAAATTCTCTATTCCTCAGAGGAGAGCCAAATACAGGTGCTGGGAATGGAATGAATAATAAAAATTAGAGCCTAAGAGCCACGTGCAAAGCTTGACCTTTACTGTTTGTCCTACCGTTTGCCCCACCATCTCTTTGACCTTGGAGTCTACCTACCTCAAGAGGCATGTGTATCATTTCTGTGGGTCCTGTCGGAGTTTCCAGGTCTAGCCACGGCAGCTGGAGACAACATGGCCAAAGGAGGCACTGGGAGCAGCCTGTCAAAGGTCTGCCCCGCCAGCTAGTACTGCTTTCTTGGTTCCAAATATGCAAGGAGCAGATGTGGCCCCATGGAATTAGAGGCGAGAGCGCTGGCATGCTACCCTTGGGCTGCTCGGTCCTCCAACCTCCCCCGACAGTCAAACAAGTGGCCCTCGTTTATAAAAGCACAACACACACTGGATTTTAATGAGAAAATAATTGTATACTTGCATTGAATGCCTCACAATCACTATAAAACCGAAGCAGGATAGTAACATTGAAGTGGTTAACATACACAGGAGAGCCAGATACAGAGAGTATCATTTTCAAACACAGTATTGCTGCTTTGTGCCCCCTCCTCCAAAAAAGAAAAAAAAAAAGTCATTTGGGTAAAGAGGAACACAAAATCAAAATTGGCAGCTCACTCACTGAATGCTTAAAATTCAGGAAATTGGTTCTGTTACTACAACTGGATATAGTCACCATCTCTAAACACTTAGGCTATTTTTTTTCAATACATAGTTTAATTACATCCATTCTTTAGTTGGAAAAAATGTTTAATTATTTGTCTTCTGAGACGAGTCAACACTGTCTTAGTGTTCCTTGTTATGCCTTGTGTGTGTGTGTTGTGTATATATGTGGGCACTGATCTATATACTGCTTATATGTCACTGTCTAGGGTGGGCAGCATGCATGGGTGTAAAGAGGCAAGGAAACTGCATGTGTCATGCACATAGGACACAGCCCAGCCTCCTGCCACTGACAGACCCTGTTTCCATAATTTCTGGATGAGAAAGCCAAGGAATGTCAGTCATCAGTTCCAGAGGAAAGTGAACATCTATCAACACTGCGGAATGGAATACTTTCAGGAAAGCTTTTAACATCTACAGAAACTAAACGTCTGTTCGAGCTGAGATTAACAAGCTCGTGTGCTACCTGGGGGCAGGGATGAGCATCGGAGGCCAGGTTTTGGACAAGCCTCTTCTTCTCGACGGATTAGGCACGGATGACGTTCCGCCAGGGGTCTGCTGCATCTTCACAAAGTTAAAGGGGTTCACTTGGGATCCCAGAGCCTAGCACGGCGCTATGTACAAAGCCATGGCCCAATGTTTCTTAAATGAGTAAAAAAACTCAAGAGCACAGAGAAAATCTGGCTCTGCTAAGGGAACTTTAATTTACATTGTAACAGGATGATACGTGAGTGGAACAAGGAAATGGACAGCAGTCATCAGAAGGCAGCAGAAGGGAACAAGCAAAGGATGGAGATGTAGGGGCCACAGTTAAATGGTTTTGTGACTGTGAGAGAGTCACGGAAACGCTGCATTTGTTGCCTATCCAAAGTGCGAACCAAAGGATCCCGGCTCTGTAACTCTACATAATAAGTGTGTCTGGGTCAATCAACTGCAGTCAAAGACCAACTCATCTGCCTCTAAAGCGATTCCAGGAATTGTGTGGCCTCCTAAGCTTTCTTTTCAGCTGCCCATTCTCTTCGCAAATGTAGTTTTAAGGTGGGTACACAGTTTCCTTCTCAACAGAACCAAAAACTTCAGGGAAGTCCTGAGCACTGTTTCCTCTTGCAAAAGATGGGGAGTTCATCTGTATCAAGTCTATGGTCACTACCAGATCCAGAGTTAGTCCAGAAATCATGAAGCATGTTTCACTTTTTGTGCAACCCACAGAACCATTCTGTTCTCCAGGCATCCTAGCAGCTCCTGCATCCCTGGGCCACACGATGCTGCTGCCCCAACTGTTTTCATTCCCGTGCCTGTCTTGGGAACGCTGGAAATCCTCAGACAAAGCATCCTTCTTTCCTGGGTGCCCCCATTTCACCTGTCAGGACTCCTCAGCTCATTTTCCTGGGAATGTCTGTCTCCATGCCAGCCTCTCCCACCTGAAAATAAATCCCTAACGGCAGGGATCTTATCTGTTTCCTATCCCCAGCGTCTAGCACGTTTTGTTGACTATTCGTTCAGAATTTCAGGAGCATGAACCATATAAAGATGACGCCAATTATCCATCTGTAGAATTTGGCTTCAAATTGCAAGTTCCCTTGGCAGTTCCAAAGGATCCTTGTAAGTTATCAGAGTTCCATGTTTTACTGTGTCCACCACTCGCTTATGAATACACTTTCCCCTAACGTTGACACTCGTCTAATAAAAGAAGGTAACGTGCATGAATCTACATACAAATTTGGTGGGACAGCACTTGTCAGGACAACACATTAGTGCTTATGACATAAAGACATAAAAACAAAAATGCATTTTAGTGAGGTCTGACTTACTTATTGCTTTCTTAAAAACCACAGTTTTAAAACAAAGGGGACGGAAAAAAAGAAGGCTGGTCAGTTTTTTTTCATGGCCAGGACTGAAAAATTTCTCATCCAGAAATTGAGGGCATTCAATGATTGAATACCCTTATCATATTGCTTTAAATGACAGAAAGAGTAAAGCTGGTGTCCTTTAGCGTATACTAAGCATGGATACAAAGCATGAGAATAAATATGGTACTTTCCTAAATGTCAAATTACAAAACTGCTCAAAACTTTGCCATTGTGACCCATGCAAATACCATGTTAGGTCAACTTAATATTACAAATACTGCATCAGCTCGGAGCCTCTATATCCTTTTCATAAAAAAGAAATTCTCACTCACTCCTGACGCTGGCAAACAGCTTTGGAGGAAATAAGTGAACACCCTTGTCCCATGATCATCCTGGAATTTTAATCCTCACACACACACACATACACCCTTACTCATGAGCACACATGCGCTTTGCATGCATACACAAAGGCATGTGTACACACACACACACACTCACACACGCACGCACGCACGCACACCACCTTTAGGATTTGTAGCTGAACCTAAGCCTGCACTTAAGTTTCTATTCTATATTTTTCTCTGTATCATCCTGAAAAATACTGGTTGCTCAGAAAAAATAATCTCTCTAACTTCCTTACCTGCCCACTCTTTCCCCCTCCCTTCTTCTCTGTCTACCTTTCGTGAGCTTTCTTTACTGTCTCTTTCTGATTGATCCAACGTATCATTCTTCCTACTCCCCTGAAGGTCCACTTTACATATAAAATATAGTTATAAACACCTCTTTATTTCTCATCGTCTACCTCTCTAAGGCAGAGTTCGCCCTTTTTTCAATTATTACCACTCTAAAAATACCCCTCCCCTCTTGAACCAAGCTGTTCAATGTGTATAGGTTTTATACATGGATATATTCCCCCATCCCATCATAAAAATAGTTGTTGCCCACTAAATATAGTTTTCATATAAAGAAACAGAATTGTGAAAATGTGTTCTCATAAACTGCAGCTCAGTCAATATCATAAGCAGACAAGATCCTAAAGCTAAAATAATCCATTTGGTTTGGCTTTCTCCCCCCCTTCCTAAACCTCCTAATGCAGAACAGGTTGTGTTTGCAACATGAAGAAATCCTGTCTTCAAAATTTGGGTTGCGATCCTTAATTGCTCCCAATTCAAAACAATTAAACGGAATTGACATGGAACCATAGTTGCCTCTTCTGGGCAAATAGAGAAGCATTACTTTATAGCTGCTGGAGTAAATGGGGTTAGTCCAACACCTCTGATGCTATGATGGGTGGAAACCGGTGCAGGCACAGGGAAATATCCTCTGCTGGGTGGATGGCATCAGCTCTGTGGCTTCTCCAAATGGCCACATTACCAATGTTTTCCTCATCACCCAGAGAGGCTAGTCTTGGCTCTGCCTGTAGCAACCATGTCAATTTGCTTGTAACTTCTTTGTCCTTTTGGATCAACTGTGGTCCAAACCCAGGGGATTCTTTGAGTTACCAAAAAAAAAAAAATCCTTTCTCTTCTGACTCCCGGGAGTTCGTGTTTGATGGGTGGACTTCTTTTTTCACTTGATTTTTCATCATTGTACATTGCAACTTCTCCTGGTCTGCATAAGGATTGCCGAGTTTGTTTGCACTTTAATAAATATTCTATTAAAATGCTTTGATGTGTTGATTTCTTGGTTTCTTGGGAACCCAAGCACCAAAGAAGCTTCCTGGGTGGAAGGATGTTGACTATTCATTGTCCTCTTCCTCTTGGTTGGCATAGATCCCCGCCTCCCAGCGCAAGGCCAATGCGCTCTTTCTTCGATTAACCCGTGTGGCCTCAAGGACCTGAAGAGAGAGGGAAAAAAATTACGCAGAGTTCATGATTGTTCATTATGAACACAAACCAACTTCTCTGTTTCCTTCCTCCTTTCCCTCTCTCAACAGCATCTAATGAGGGGGAAAGTGGTAAAGCGTCTGGTACAGCTGGGAGGTAGGAGAGACGTGAAAGTAAAGGTGGCGGGGTGGGAGGTTCTGGGTAGCATTCACCTCAGAGCCAAAGTTCACTTTTGACCCATCATTTTCAGTATAGAGAGACTGAATTTTCCTGAAATGTTCTGCAAGTTTCGTTGAACTAGACCTGACTCTGCATCAAGTTTTTAGATAACGAAGTGGATTGCTACACGCTATAGATCAGTGCAGTCTGGTGGCAGTGATCTGTATCTGCGCTATCCAATATGGCAGCCGTGAGCCACACGTGGCTACTGAGCATTTGCAATATGGCTAGCGTGGCTGAGAAACTAAATATCTGATTTTAACTAATTTTCATTTCAATAGCCTCATGGAAATAGTGACTACCATACTGGACAGCACAGCTATGGACAGTCTTGGTCTCTTCATAAACAAGCAGACGGGAAAGTAATTCCAAACAACTGAACCAGTGTGAATTCATTCCACCAAGCTTTGTGGACCTACATAAGCTGTGATCATATTTATACCACAAAAATCTACTTTGGTATAATTATGCTTGAAAGAGGAATTAAGTGAAAAGAAAAAGAGCTTCTCAGGCCACTAAAACATGGAATCTGAGCATTTTGATGTAACTTCAGGGCCACAGGTGCTGGTAAAGGAAGTGAAAGGTGACAACATCAAGGACAAATAGGCTCACCACCATCGGGGTGAGGCCACCCTCCCTCCGGCTCCCCAGAAGAGTCTGTGGACCCCAGGGGGGATCCTTCGCCAGTCTGCTCCAGCTTGAGTTTGGTCCAGATGACATCCAGATGAATGACATTTAGGTTGCCAACGCAGGAGAAACGGCTCAATTTCATGATACTGCACCGAAAGCAAGCCCCTGCATGCCAACCAGTTAAATGACTGTGGCATTAGCTTAGGATGTGCAGTTTCTGAATTTAAAGTCTAGCAGAGCCAACACTAGTTGGTTATCCAACCAACAGGCGATGAAGTCTTTGCTTATTCTGAGAACAATCATTCTGGCAAGGGACAGAGATGCTGGCAACTCCAGAGAAGCAAGGAGAGGCAGGTTTACCGGCAGTGATGGGAGCCCAGACGTAAGCAAATTCTGGTCAGATTAAAGGTCTGGGCAGGGAGCGGGCATCTCAACTTGCTTCTCTGCACCTCTGACAAATGCATGGACTTCCCAGAGCAGCAGTGTCTTTCCTCCAGGAAGGCTTCCCCAGTCCTCCTAGCAGGGATGGCTTTGACCGGATGTACAGGACACAACTCAATCATGTCTCCTGAAGGAATGTTCACCAGGAAGCACATAAGCCATGCCCTAAAGTGTTGGTGTGTAAACATATCATGGTCACCTAGTCAACATCTAAGAATAACAAATCAGTAGGAGGAAAGCATGTTTCCAAGTCTGGTAAACAGTAGAATCTTCTGGTCAAGGCCTGGTAACATGGTACTGGAAGGCAGTGAGGAACTGGAACTGCAAGTCCTGAGCTTTGTTTCCAGCTCTGTGCCTGTCGTTCATGGCATCTTGAGTCTCAACTTCCTTTATCTGTAAAACGGACACAACACCTGCCCTATCTCACAGGCTCTCTCAGGAAGCAATGCAGCCTCTGAAGTCCAGGCAGGTCTAAGTTTAAATCCTAGTAACTATGTGACCTTGGGAAAGTTTATTACCCTGTGCCTCAGTTTCCTTATATGTAAAAAGAGAATAAAAAAAACCATAGTACCGAGGTGGTCTGAGGAATAAGTGAGGCAAATAAACGAGGCAAAGAATTTACCAAAGTCTCCAGGGCATAGCAAATTCTTAAACAATAACTACGTATTTCTCTCATCATGTGAAAGGGCTTTATAAGCAATCACGTGGTATTCAAACATAAGACGTTTTGACAAGGAGCTCTACATTGTGGAAAACAGTCATATGTTTGCCTTGCAGACTGTACATACAAACTGAAAGGTTTACATAAGAGCTAAAAATAAATCTAAGGTTCTGAAAAAAATAGTCCCCATCAATTTCAGATGTCCCTTGTCTTGTATTTGGGCCCTATTTTAATTCTCAATCATCTTGAAAATTTTAATTTACTCTGTTCTTTGGGAACCCATTTCAATCCATCTATCCATCCATCTTATAGCTATTTATTGGGTTCCTACCAAGTGTCGGGCACAGGGCTTCATGTGCAAGATAGAACAGTCTCTTCCCTCCTCCAACAGACCTTCTGAAGATTCAAAAAGCCAAGCCCTGGGCTTCCCTGGTGGCACAGTGGTTGAGAGTCCGCCTGCAGATGCAGAAGACACGGGTTCGTGCCCCGGTCCGGGAAGATCCCACATGCCGCGGAGCGGCTGGGCCCGTGAGCCATGGCTGCTGAGCCTGGGCATCCGGAGCCTGTGCTCTGCAACGGGAGAGGCCGCAGCAGTGAGAGGCCCGCATACTGCAAAAAAAAAAGCCAAGCCCTTGGGGAAGGTAATGTGAATGAGCATTTATTCCACAATTAATTCAGAGTACTGTGTGTGTGAGTGAGTGTGTGTGTGTGTGTGTGTGTGTGTGTGTGAATAAAGCTCTAGCAAATCTAGAACTTTTCTTCTAGATTTCTACATATTAACTTTATTTCCTGAAGTCCATTCCTTTCCTTTCTGGGTTAAAAAAAGGTCTTGCCTCTGGGGCTCTGGTAATAGTAAACACTTACATCACAGGTATCATGAACCAGCTACGGGTTTTAATCCTCGCCTCTGTTCTATGGGATTCACACTATGAATTTCACATATGAAGAAGCTGAAGCACAGAGAGGTTTAAAATAATCTAACATCAGTTAGTAGGAGGAAGAGCTAACATGTGAACCCAGAGCTCTGGGTGCAGAGTCGATGCTCCGGGCCAGCATGTTCCACGGCTGCTCAGTGGCTGGGGGGGCGTATGGAGGAAGAAGCATCAGAAAGGGCAATAAATACACTCCACAGGAATGGAGAGAGAAAAACATAAAAAATAATAATAATACAAAGACCTGATTTAAGGTTTTATCGTTTTCACAAATTAAATCAGATTCAGGTCTGGTGGGAGAAAAAGAAAATCAATTCTCTCTGAACAATCCTCTAGTATTAATTTTTCTCTCCAGTGCTTAGGGAACTCAAGTGAATCACTTCAGTTTGAGCAGCAATCAACCTAGATAATTTTATTCTGGGATATAAAACAAAAGACAGATACGTTAAATAACATTTATATTAATATTTTATCCCTCATATCTTCCACTGAAGGCAGACAGGGCCCAGTCTTATCTTCCTTGGATGTATTTGACCAGATTTTCATCAGTCTTACGTTGACTCCAAGGGGATGTGGGCTCCTAGGGTCTAATTCTTAAACCAGCATTTCCTCACTGAGACCCACAATTAGACACTGAAGAAGGTCCATGTAATGATATTTTCAATATTCATTTTACAGTTTGTGAAAAGAACCTACTGATAAGCATCAGCTCACGTCTACAGTTAACCATAATTATTTTGCTAAATATGGAGATGTGAAATATACATTGTGCTATAGGTTAGCACAGCCAGTGTGAAGAGTAGTTTGCAATAGGTGGTGAATGGGAGGATGGGTAAGCCCTATAACCAGTACTTTTACCCCTAGATATATTTAGAGACTTTCTTCCATAAGTCGCACAAAGAGCTGTGTAAAATAACATTCATTGACTCATTGTTTGTAATGGCAAAGAAAAGGTACAACCTACATTTCCATCACTAGAAGAATGAATAAACAGATATGTATTCATTCAATGGAATACTATATACGGCAATTATAATGAGTGAACTAGAGCCGTAAGTATCAACATGGACACATCTAAAAATGATGCAGACAGAATAAAGAGTACAGGATACTACAATATGATCTATTTATAGAAAGTTCTAAAACATGCAAAACCATTAGATATAATTTATGTACATAGACATACGTAGTACAAGGATAAAAACATGCATGGAAACAATCAACACCAAACTCCAGAAAAATTCCCTCTCAAGAGGGAGAGAAATGGGAGCTGGGAGAGGTAACAAGAGGGCTTGAATGGTATTTGCAATATTAATTTCTTTTTAAAATATTAAGCAAATATTATGAAATGATAAGAATGCACAAAGCTGGCTAGGGGGCTTTATGATTTTACTTTGCCATATCCTTGACACATTGGCATGCCAGCTCCATGGCATCAGGGACATTGTTCAGGTGACTGCTGTCTTCTCAGAACCCAGAAAGTGCCTGATGTGTAGTAGGATCTCAATAAATTGTCAACCAGGTTAATGAATAAATGATTCTCTACAATTCTGTATATTTACAATAATTCTTTTAAAATAAAAATACAATGCTCTAGAAATAAAAAATATAAAAGCCAGTATGCTTTCTCATAGCATATAAATAAGTCAATATATATGTGGAAAAAATAAAAAATATTGTGCTTTTTCATAGCACAGGTTTGTGAAATCTGTGTAAAGGGAAGTTGTAGGGGAAAGGAGGCGGCTTGGGGGAAATTCAATGCTTAAAGAAGCTTCCAAACCAAAAGTACAGGTTTAAAGATGGAGGCGGGGGGAGGGGAGGGACTGCGTTGGTTCGCAGTAGGAATAAGTTATCCTAAAGTGATGGCATGGAGCTCTCTGGGTTTGTGTTAAGGTAAACAAAGGACTGATCTCAACCGACAGCCCAGTCCTCTTGAGCTGCATGGTTTTCTAACCAGACCAGAGTAGATTTGCTGTCAGCACCTGAAGAAACAAACAAACAAAAATCCAAACAGCCCATTGGTTGTACCCTCTAGTGCAAACATCTTCCAGATCCATGAGCAGGACAGAATCTTCTCCAACCCAGAGCACAGCACAGCAAAGCACAGCCGCGTGTACCACTGTTGCATGGACGCTAACATTTCAAGGCAATCACCCCATTCAGAAAAGGCAGGGAGAAAACCCCATGAGGAAATGGCAAACCACGACAGCATGCACCTGGGTCAGGCATGCAAGAAGACCAAGACAAACAAGTGGAAAAGTACCTCGGAAGTCACCTTGCAAGACAGTAACTTAGAGGTGTACTGGCAGAGAGGGAAAAACCAGGGTTAGTACATGGCAGAGACACACTCACAAAACGCCCCCCAGCTGGGAACTGGCACCACGCCGGTGGGGGGGAGGGGACACAAGAGGGGAGGTAACATCAGGAGACCAGGACACACCCACACCAAGACTTGCTTCATCTGATATTCATTTATTTAAAAAGTCTGTATCTTTTGCAGCAAGTAGATACCCTATTATTCCTCCATAAAAATATCAGATAAGCCATACTTCGTTAATTCAAGATTTGTTGCTTCCATCTTCTGTGCTTTGAATTAACAAGATTCTTTCCCCCCGGGGTTGTATGCAACCAGCTGCCCACCAGCAAGATCCTTAAGGGCATTTTGGATTTGTTAGAATCTATTGCCATCTGTGGACAAACAGCCCTTCCCCTACCTGTAGGCGTCTCCGAACCCCAAAGTAGTCTTGTAGTCTGTTGTCCCGTGAAAAGAAGACCCTAACCACAGACAGGGGATGGTCTGAATGCGAGGTTTGCAGAGGCAGATTCTCTGGAGCTGCTCTAAGGATGGCACTGCCAAGGGAGACCAAGCAGCCTCCCTCATCACGACCCTGCGGGTCCTAAACAAGTTCTTGAAAGTGGAGTGATTAAGTAGGAACTAAAATGATCCTTTAGTTCCTATAAAGGAAACTAAAAGTCACTGCAAGAAAAGCTCAGAGAAAAAATGTCCCGGCTGTGGGTAATGAGTTAGAAGGACTGACTCTGGACAGCCTCCTCCAGAATAGTGGTCACGACCTTGCATTTACACTCACGACTTTAGAGGCACTGATTGGTTTCTGGCATGGTGACCATGCCAAAGAGCCCATTGGACTGGATAGGAGGGATCGTATGTCTGTGATCACTGACTGCTTCTTAGGTACTGCACTTAAAAATCACAGCTCTGGGGCTTCCCTGGTGGCGCAGTGGTTGAGAGTCCGCCTGCCGATGCAGGGGACATGGGTTCGTGCCCCGGTCCGGGAGGATCCCACATGCCGCGGAGCGGCTGGGCCCGTGAGCCGTGGCCGCTGAGCCTGCGCGTCCGGAGCCTGTGCTCCGCAACGGGAGAGGCCACAACAGTGAGAGGCCCGCGCACCGCAAAAAAAAAAAAAAAAAATCACAGCTCTGTAATGATCAGACTGATGACCGGGGGCTGATCAATGTGGAGTGCTCGTCTCCTTTGCGCCTTCCCAGGGCATGTGTGAGAACCCGAGAGAGCTGGGGGCACAAAGCATCACTGATGTTGGCTCCCATACAGCCTGCGGTGGCGGGGGTGGGCACTGGAGCCAGACGGCCTTCCTCCATCCACCCAGTGAGAGTTTGGCTAGAACTCCCAAAGGGTGTCCTGGTCTAGAAGGAAGTGTGTGCCAGGAATTCTTGGAAAAGCAGTGACTGCCAGCCCCCAGCTTGGACTTAGTCCAGGAATTAAAGAGGTCTTCTTTTATTCCAAGACAGGCAGGGAAGGCTGAAAGCCCTCTCAGTAACTATTCTGGGGGCAAAAGAGGAAGAAAGAGAACACAGGAAAAACCCACCCAGATTGTGTGCTAGGAGGAAGGATGGGGCTCAATGTCCAGGAGGCTGTAATCTGGACTCAGCCCGGCACCCCCTCAACAGAGAAAGGGAAAGCAAATCTACCAAACAAGTTCAAGAGCACCCCTGACTCAAGAACTCATTGTCTTCTGAGGCTCAGGTCAGACTGCGGGGGAAAACTGGCCAGAAAAACAGTGTTGCCTCAGTATCCTTCCTTTGCAAGGTACCAAGAAACCCTACAGGAAACTATGATTCATCAGGCCATTATGAGTTGCATGACTGACCAGAGATGGCATCAGGCCCAGATAAGGGGACATTTCCACTTAAGATAACGTTTCCAGATAAAAGAAACCTCCACTGAGAGCAGGACGGTTGCATCTGGGTGGGCAGCGTGTGTGTTGCACAAAAACACCAGGCTGGGGGGATGGGTGGGGTTGAAGCTCAGACCCCCGACTCCCCTCACCAACCGTGTAGCTGGTGCAGGACTGCATCCACACAGAGTTTTGAAAAAGGGGGCCTTTTGCTAATTCTCACAAAGGCCCTGTATAGGCTGGGAAACAGCCCAGGGTAAGGCGTGTGGGTGGAGATTAGCAATCCTCCTACCCCCAGGTTAGCCAAGGGGTCCCTTAAGAGGTGGAGCCTGGCTCAGCCTTGAGCATGGAGACACTCATCAGGGACCACCCCATGCAGAACAAGGAAGCCAGCCCCGGCAGATGAAGACTGTCGCTACTCAAGGGTTATCTCAAGGCCTGAGCTGGGAACGAGGATGGCCGTTTGGGGGTAACCTTTTCAGAAAAGCGGCTTTTTCTGGTTCCTTGTCATTGACTTTGTCACCAACTGCAAAAGGAAGCGAAACATCCACAGGTGACTTCATACGACAGGTGACTTCATACGACTACTATAGTGACTCCTGGGCAGACATTCCCAGAGAGAGATTCATGATTTAATGTTCCATCTTCCATCATTCTCTGAGTCCTCACTGGGCTTCCAGCAGGAGAGAGGCCAGCTAAGAACATGAAAAAGACCACTAAATACTGCATGGTTGTCCCCACCCCATCCCCTGGCAGGGATCCCATGAGCCAGAGGCCTCCCTCCTGTCCTGCAGGTGATATTTTATCAAATGGGAGAGTGGAAGGGTCCTGAACTGGGGACAGGACTCCAGGCACCATTGCTGCTCTGGGGCGGAGGGATGCTGTACCTGTTCTGCTGGTGAGGATGGGGTCTTTTTCCCCAGGTAGGTTGGTGAAAGCTACTCATGGAAACGCGGGCACAGCTTCGTTTGCCTTCCCTCTCTTTCTCTTTCTCTCCTTCACGCTCACTGACATCATCGTACCCAGCACATCACTATGCATACATCCCAATTACCCCATTTGTTTTTAAGTCTACCTTCTCCTTGGGAAGTACAGCAGGTAAGAATGCTTCTCATTCAATTCAGAAAGAGCCTGCTGCTTCCTATGGGTGAACACGTGGTTAGGTCCTGATCACGCGTGAGGGACTCATAAATGCTGCCAACTGACTTTTTGGAAGGAATATTGGCAGGTGGAAGTGCCGGGTGACACTGGACCCAGGTGAGCCAAGTGAGGTTCATAGCGGGTGGAGGATCGAAGAAGCCACAGCTTGCCCTGGGGACAGTGTATGTGGATGAAGCCAGGAGAGCAGAACTACCAACCTCTGGAGCAGGGAAGCCAGTTACAACACAACTCAAGCTTCAAAGCCATCCAGCTGCCCCCTATGACTATCCTTCTGGTATGAGAGACCATTAAAGAAGGGGCCACAGATCAACTAGGAAAAGAGATGAACTTCAACATATTCTCCAGTGATGGATGACGACACAACAGAAAGATCCCCTGAATCAAAAAAACTAAGACAGGTTAACAGGCGGCTCTGAAATGAAGTCTCACCGATGAGCATATATTTGCTTTAGAAGCAATTGAAGTATGTTTTTTTTTGGGGGGGGGTGTTTTTTCCAGATTTGGGTCTCTTAAAAGAGGATATAGTGGGTTGGATAGATTATTTTTTCTGTTCCTAAGAATTTTCAACAGCAACAAACTTGGTTTTCTTGTAATATCAACAACAGTGCAAAACACTTGGCCTTGAATTTGAGATCTGGGGATATTAACAGCTTGATTAGTTAGCAGGTTTCTTTCTTACCCGAAATGTTAATTTACTTGAGAAAAATAGAGACAGGAGGCTATCACTTCACTGTGTAAGTGAAGGGCAATCAGTTATGTTAAAAGGCTGATTCTAGGGCTTCCCTGGTGGCGCAGTGGTTGAGAGTCCGCCTGCTGATGCAGGGGACACAGGTTCGTGCCCTGGTCCGGGAGGATCCCACATGCCGCGGAGCGGCTGGGCCCGTGAGCCATGGCCGCTGAGCCTGCGCGTCTGGAGCCTGTGCTCCGCAACGGGAAAGGCCACAACAGTGAGAGGCCTGCGTACCGCAAAAAAAAAAAAAAAAAAAAGGCTGATTCTAAGCAGCTTCCTTCATGAAAAGGGAAAATCCAACCTGGTTGACATTCACCAGGTGGCTGCCTGAGTGTTAGTGTGTCAGCCTCTGCCTATGAAATGAGTAACTTCACTTCTGGGTATGGTGTTTTCCCCTAACACCTGCACTTCAACACAAAAGGCATGCACAAGAGATACAGAGAGTGTGCTTCCAAATCACTCAGCTGGGTCACAGGCAAGTGGTCCATCGGTTCTTCCCCATCTACACATCCCAGCTAACTTCCACCAAAGCTGCTGATGTATGGTGTGGAATCATTGAAGAAAAGCCCCTTATAGCCCTAAGCTTCAAGGGGGTCACAGACTCCAGAAAATACCTAAAAAGGGCTGAAAAGAAGAGCCAGATAAAGTGACTTCGTGGACAGAAAAGGTCCTACAGGCTCAGAGAAGGAGCCCCGGCAGCTGAAACCTCAGCAGCAGCCATTAAGGGCCAGGCCCATCCCACTGTACAATACAGGGAACAGCCCAGAAATATTCCAGCCCAACAGAGGAGCTGGGCCAGTATTCCAAGCAATTTAGGCCTCAAACCCAAGTGAGAGGAGACTGAGACACACCAAGTGGGTCATTCAGCTGCCATAGGCGTGTCTGCTTGCTTTCTTTACCACTAAGTGTTCAGTATCTGGCTTCAACTCCAGAAAACCTTTAACTCAGCCAGCTTGGATACGAGAGGCAGTGAATCAGCACGGAGTTCCTACTGTGCGCCCCATCGCATTCAAGTGTAAGGCGACCGAATAATTTAGCATCCAAACTGGGGCGCTTTTAAGAGGGAAAGGAGATGATGCTATTAATAATTACTCCAGGACAACAGGCTGGACCCAGGACTGTCCTGGGTCAACTGGGGAGTATCCTCAACCGAACAATCAGCAATCCTCAACCGAACAAGCTATTTGGGGGGAGGAGGTAGTTACCTCAATAAATGCTAATGGATTCCAAGGAGGTTGGCACGGACCCCTGAGGCTGATCCCCAGGCTCCTGGCTGTGCAGGCTGTGGACAGCACTGGCTCTTAAGCCGCTTACTGGAGAAAGAAACCACAGAGTAGACGACTTCCTTTGTGGTTGGTGGGAATGTCACGTGCAAAGTTCTCGGGGTTGAGGGTAGCAGGGTAACTATGCGGCTTTTAACTGTCATTTTAAGTGGCTCTCTCCTGCCAGACTGTACACACCGGCTTGGTAACAGCCCAAAACATACTGTCTTCCGAGCACTGTGTACCATTTATAGGGATCGCCCAGAGCAGACACTGAAGGAATAGCATCGTCATAGTTCTCTAGAGAAATAACATCTCTACAGAACAGGTGAGCGATGGCTGAGATCAGCTCCCCAGTGCCTGCGGGTGATTTCAGGGAGCTTGTGTCCTTCCTCCCGCATTGCCCCTGCGCGGTGTCTTTCTACACACACCTCCCACACCTCACGCACTAGCCGTACCAGTAGACTCAAACTAGAACTTGGCAGCCAAAAGACCCACTCGTTGCATGATCAAAGTTTTTGAGAACAAGGCAAAACCCCCAACCCAACTGCAGGCATGTTAAACCACACATTTGAAAACTGGTGCTGGAAACACAGTGCCGGCCAGACAACCGCACACACATCCATGCCTGAACCGGAGTACCGTACGCCGTACTGAAATTCACCCTTGGACACGCGAAAGAGGAAAGGAGGAGAAACTTACACTACTATCATCCATTCTCTCGCGCCTTTTAGATTTGTGTGTCTCATAGTCTTCCATGAGGGTCTGCATCAGATTCTTGGGCCGCTGTGATCCGGCAGCCTCTTCGGGGGCTAAGTCAGGCTGCAAGCTGGGACCTTCAGGTGTGGGGGATGGAGGAGGTTGGACTTTCTCTATTTTCCCTGAAACAACACGAAGAGAACACCCTTTCTAAGCTTGTCTGGTCACGACTGCTTTCGAAAAGAAGAGAAGAACACTGGCAAAAAAAAGCAACCTCTGACATACCGAGTGGTACCAGGATGATGGTTAAGTGCAGGTCATTTTATTACAGGGATCAATGTGCTTAAGGATTAATGTCACAAACCCATCCAACAAAGACCTCAAGGAAACCGGTTTTAAAGTCAGTCAGACCAAAGAGGGCTCTCAGGCACTCTGCAGATATATGCCAGACAGACAAACAGACAGACAGACAGACAGATGCTGCCTCCAGTTGTTTTGGGGACAAGTATTCTATCACAGATCATACAATCAGACTGTCAGAGGTGGCGGTGCCTTTGAACCTTAAAGACCCATTTCTTACAGGTAAGGAAAACTTAGGCTCGACAAAGAGAAGGCTGTGCTGGGCCACCAGGAGCTGGCGATGGTATCCAGGTCTCCTGCTTCCCTTCCCTCTTTCTTCTCTTTCAGAGGTCACCAATGGTCAGATGACCAGCCTGGGTTTTTTGTATGGACAACACATGTTGTAAAACCTCTGAACGAGAACTAAGCTGTTCTTCCCAGGTCACTCCAGTCTTACACTGGCCAGCTTCATTCTTTACCTTACCTGCCACGGTCCTGAAAGCACTTAGGTTTGAGATCCCGGATCTTAAGGAATGAATGCCAACAACAGCAGCTTCAATGTTGTAGAAAAGGGGTGCGTCAGACTTGGGAAAGGTGAGGTTTTAGTTTTTGAGATGCCATACAGGTATTCTCAGCATGAGAAGATTGGGTCCACAGTCATCCACAGTGGTGTGGTGATGCCAGGCACTGTCACTAAGACCGCCTGCATCCCACCCTCTTGGGAAATGCCTTCTGGCCAATGAAGGAGTGGGTTATATTGCCAGAGCCCCAAACGCACCTCTGAGAAGTACCTTCAGGTGCAACAGTCATGATTTTTCCAACTATGCCCCTTATGGGAGACACAGCTAGGGGTCTGCGAACAAGGAATGTGGAGAAAACACACAAAATAAATGGATATTTCAAGCACAAAAGTTCAGAGACCACCAGGGGAGGGTAAAGACCCATTTGACCTCCTCCAGACCCAAGATGAAGACAGCTCACCTTTCTTTGCCTCACTCCCCCCAAGACTGCCTGATGGAGCTGGAATCACAAGTGAAGCCTGGGGTCCATGTCTCTGTGTGGGTGGCTATAGGACTTTACTGGGCATAGGTCCTTTGATGGGAGTTGGGAAGCCCCCCGGAGTTCAGGAAGCCCGAGTTTTAATTTCTGCTCTTCCATGAACCAGCCATGAGGTTGGCTGTAGACAATCATGTAATGTTCCCCCTTTGATCTTGAGCTGATCACTTAAGTTCTCCAAGTTTCAACTTCCCTAGCTAGAAAATGAGAATTTGGGAAGAAGTCTTGGAAGTCCATTCTAACTCAAACAGTTTGCTATTCTATCAAATACATTTGGCAAGAAGATCAACCTTTATTGATTAAAAAAAAAAAAGTATATGGCCAGCACATTTGGCAGTTAGGTGGGGAAGTGGTTTTTAATACACAGACACTCCATCTGCGGACCCACCATGACATTAGTGAACTTAGTGAAACTCATTGCTTTGACCTCAATTACCCAGATCATTGATAAAAAGTCTTTTGATATTAACAGTAAGGTTACAAATATTTTAAGGTCTTCAATCTTCAAATTCTCTAGAAACGGTTTCTATTTTTTATTATGGGAATCAGGGAATGCTATCATGACACTATGGACCCATCAACTATATTAAACATTTATCAAGATTTGACCACCCTCGCTCCATCTGTCCTGCCTGCCTGCCTTCCTCCCACCCTCCTGTACTAAAATATTTAAAGCAATCTCAGACCTCAGGCAATACTACCCCTGAAAACGTAGTGTGTATCTCTAAAAATTCTGATTGACTTTTATTTTATTTTTAACTTTTATTTATTTATTTATTGGTTGCGTTGGGTCTTCATTGCTGCACATGGGCTTTCTCTAGTTGCGGTGAGCGGGGGTTACTCTTCGCTGAGGTGTGCTTGGGCTTCTCGTTGCGGAGCAGGGGCTCTAGAGCGCAGGCTCAGTAGTTGTGGGGCACAGGCTGAGTTGCTCTGCGGCATGTGGGGTCTTCCCAGACCAGGGCTCGAACCTGTGTCCCCTGCATTAGCAGGTGGATTCTTAACCACTGCGCCACCAGGGAAGTCCCTGATTGACTTTTAAAATGAAGCTTTGAGGAAACAATACAGCCCAGTGGTGAGCATGCAGTTCTAGAGCCAGCCTGCTTGGGTTTGAGCTCATTAGTTAGCAGCCAAATACCCTTAGGGCAAGTTACTTGCCCTTTTTTTTGAAGTTTTTCTACCTCAGTTTCCTAATCTGTAAAATTGGCATGTTGATAGAAGTATCTACCTCATACGGTTGGTACAAGAACTAAATTAATATTTATAAACTTAATATTTAGAACGGCAAGCATCCAATGAGTCTAGTTAGTATTTATTTGGAATCTCAAAGAATAATATGTCTATGGAGTAAGAATGAGCAATTTCATGGGAAATTCTGCATAAAAATTTCACAACTCTTCTAAAACTAGAAATAGATACCACATGACCAGGTTGGTCACTTTCTAATTGACCTCTCAAGTGTCCAAATCATCCCCCACCAGCCAATCCTCCAGCATTAAACTTCTAGAAAGCATAGTACATATCCAGTGCCTCTAACTTCACCCTTTCACATATACCACCCCTGCCTCATAATACTTTGTTTATACTTCTGGGAAAGCCTTTTTCACATACTGACTGTATCAATCTGGTTGTTTAAGCTTTTCTTCTCAATAAAGCTGTAAAGTCACCTGAAGATAGGGACCATTTCAATCGGCTATGAATCCCCCTAACTCATTTGAATGTAAACTCCATTAGAGGAGGACCTTGTCTGTCCTGGTCAAGGCTGAATCCCACAAGGCAGGAGTTCAGGCTGTTGAATGAATCATTATGAATCATTATGAATCATTATGAATCATTATGAAATATACAGAGTAGCCACTTATTAAATGCTTGTGGATTGGGACAGAATTCCCAATACAGAATCTGAGCAAAGTGTTTAAACGTCTTCACCAAAGCACATGAAATAAAACAATCTTGGTCTACAGAACCACAGACGCGATGGCTCTGGAGTAATAACAAACACGTTTATATGGCATTTCATTGATAGGCTTCATGTCATTTGATCCTTACAACCACCCTGGGATGTAGTCAGGGCGAATGTCATGACATCTCTGAACAATTTAGACCATGGAGGCTCAGATGCTTAACATCAATCCAAATTACATTAGTTAGTAACAATCAGAGTCAGGTCTGGAACCCAAATTGTGTTGACTGTTGCTAAATTATATAATTGGGTGTGTGCTGAAAGAGAATCGTAAAGAGGGTGAAAAGTTACTATAAAGAAGGGGACATTTCCTGCTCGTTTCTTAGTATGCCAGCAAAATGAAACCCATCCCCGGAGCAAGATTTGCCGGTTACAGCCACTAGAGGTCACATGAGTAACAGGAACCAAAGACTAGCTTAGCGGGTCTGGAGCAGTGTCTTCCAAAGAGAAGGTGGCTGAGAGGTCCTGGAGAGAACAGAAGAGTTCAGATAACCAAGGCCACATCAGAGCCTCAGGAGAAGCTGTCACAGGTCTCCAGAGAAAGGGAGCCCCAACCCCGGACTTCTGGGCTGGTTGACATCTGGGGAAGTCGGCTCGGCTGGGCTTCTCTACCATGATCTCCCAGCACCCTGCCTCCAGTACGGTTCCAACCAGGACTGGAATTCTCACGCAATCTTAGGAACCACACAGGCCATCAAAAAGCTGGAGAGGGACCTAGCTTGCAGCCTAATCAAGTTTTCTCTTTGATTAGGATGGTGAAAAAACTCCTCGTGCTCTTCCACCAGTAACAGACACTGCAGACACCACCACTGTTCGGGCCATGGGGATCATGACATAAATGTGATGCCAAGCTTGGGAAGTCTGTCTCATCTTTTATGGCCTTGGAAAGCACTTTGAAGTTCCTTGGCCCTGAGGACAAATCTCATTAGAATCCCCAAACAATGATGGTTATCTTTGGTGTTCATTGGCGTGCATCCAGCACTTCCCCAGTACCCCCAGGTCCCATCCCCACTTGTCCCATCAAAACTTGTTCTCATGTAAGTCTATTCACCTGGTGAATGACTGAAGAGCTGACGGCAGCTGAAAGTGGCCTCTATGTTCAATGATAAACATCCTGCTATCTAGTTTCTCACCTGGGCTGAACACTCTACAAAATAGCTCTCTTGAAGGATCCCAGAAACAACATGAACAGTAAGTGTCACGCAGACCTCAAGGCAGACCTGTGGTGGTCTTGGCCAAGGCCTGGTCCCTGACATTTACAGAGCAGGGAGCAGGGACAACGTGAGCTTAACTGACACAGGAACCAACAGAAGAAAGCTAGACTGGAATTCAAAGTGGACGGCAGAAAACATACTCGAGTTTACTTCATACATATGATTTTGTCCAAACTATTCCATCTAGAGTCATTTTAGACTTAAGCATTTAAAGATGTTTGAGGATAAGCAGCTTCACTTGGCTGGGATGATTCCAAAGCCATGTTTCTAAAATCACATCCTATTACCTTAGCTTTGTAAGGATACTACTCAACACTGCAAACGGTCAAAAGGGCATTGGTCAAATAAGTTTGAGAAACACTCGACTAAAGAAAGCTTTAATGATAAAACGAGATAGATTTCCTTACCAGGGGACTTCTCTGAGGTTTTAGTGCTAATATGATTGTGGATCTCTAGTTTAGGAATGGGGGTGCAGCGTTTCTCAAATTTATTTAACCACAGAACCTCATTTCATAGAATCCCTATTAATATCTTGAGGAAAACAATTTGGAAAATACTATTCTCTAGTGTATACTAGTTAACCACTAACTACTAACTTATGGGCACAAGTTCAACTAACAAGTATGGGCACAAAGCTTACGTACAAGAACTTTCACCATTGTTCGTTTGTTTGCCTATAATTACATATGTGGAAACAACAAAGGCATCTGACTATAAGAGAAGGGTTAAATTAGTTGTGGCTTATTCAGATGATGGAGTATTATTTAGCCATTATAAGTCATGTTTTAGTCTCTCAAATTTAGAGGAATAGTTATGGACATGGGAAAATATTCAAAATACATTAAGAGAAAAAGCAGGTTACAAAAGCAGAAATACTGCAGGGGTTTAGGAGTGCAGGCTCCGGAGCTGGACTGCTTGGGTTCAAATCCTAACTCACTACTTATTAGCTGTGTAAAAGAAAACAAAAGTGCACACATGACACATGGTAAAACCTAGTCAGGATAAGATGAACAGTCTTGTGGTTGGCAGAATAATGGCTTCCACAAAGATGTCCAAACCCTAATCCCCCAAACCTGTGAATATTTACCTTACATGGCAAAAGGACTTTGCGGGTATGATTAAGTTAAAGACTGTGAGATGGGAACACTATCCAAGATTATCCAGTTGGGCTTGGTGTAATCACAGGGTCCCCATAAAAGAGATGCAGGAGGGTCAGAGAGAGAGAGAGAGAGAGAGAGAGAGAGAGAGATTTGAAGATACTATACTGTTGGCTTTGGATATGGAGGAAGGGGCCACAAGCCAAGGAACGTAGATGGCCTCTAGAACTGGAAAAGGGAGGGAAATGGATTCTCCCCAAGAGCCTCTAGAAGAAACACAGCCCTGCCGAGATCTTGATTTTAGCACAGAAGGACACTATTTTAGTGTGTTTGAACTGTCATAACAAAATACCATGGATTGGGTGGCTTAAAAAACAGAAATTATTTTCTCACAGTTCTGGAGGCTGGAAGTGTCAGATCAGCATGGGTACCAGCATGGTCAGGTTCTGGCGAGAGCTTTCTTCCTATCATGCAGATGGCTACCTTCCTGCTGTGTCCACACATCACAGAGAGAGAACGAGGTCTCTGGTGCCTTTTCTTATAAGGGCACTAATCCCATCATGAGGGCCCCACTCTCATGACCTCATCTAACCCCTACTATCTCCCAAAGGCCTCATCTCCAAATACCATCACATTGGAGGTTAGGCGTTCAACAACATACTGAATTTGGGAGGGGACACAATTCAGTCCATAGCTGACACATTTCAGATTTCTGACCTCAAGAACTATAAGATAATAAATTTGTGTTGTTTTAAGCCACTATATTTGTGGTGATTTGTTACAGCAGCAATATGAAACTAATACACATGTAGACCCAATGTTACCTTCCAGGCACATGTGTGCCTGAGAAAAACTAGGCAGCGAGTAGTTAGGATTATGAATCACTTTGCCTTTTATCTTTATTCTTTACTTTCCAAGTTTTTTTCTACAATAAGCATGAATTAATTTTAAATTATAAAACAAACCAGAATTTTTTTCTTTTAAGTATTACCACACATGCTAATAAAAGCAGATAAAGCTGGGGCTTTCACCTTCATGGACCAGGCAGATCCGGAAGCCTTTCTGTCTCACCAGGCAGCACACACAGGCCCAGGGGAGCTACTGAGCTGACACCTCCTGGGGCCTTAGAGAAGCACTGGTCACATTCACTGGTGACTCTCACAGGCAGACTAAGGAGAAGAGTGGGGGAAGCAGAATTTCACTCCAAATTAGTAAATGCTGTCTCCCATGATTAATGGAAGAAAAAACTAGGAAACATGAATTTGTGTTTCCTGTTTGTTTAAGTAGTTAAGCCACGCCTTGTCCAGAGAGAAAAGGCCACGCCTTGACTGAGTTTCTGGATTCTCCAAAGAAGATGGATTTCCCTGTGCTGATGGGGGCAGAGAGAAAAACCCACAATTCTTCCCACCCAAGGGAAACTAGAGCTAGGGCTGCATGTCCTCAGTACACAGCTGCTGCCATCCATGACAGCCCACACCCTCCCTCTATAAGAAGAGGAGTAACTTCTAAAAAGCCAAGAGGGTGGATTCCCAAAGTTAAGAAAATTATTTTGGTCAAACATTAGGATTTTGGTGATTATTATATTCTATACACATGGCATCTGATGTCTTAAAAATCAAAGATCCTTTGTTTCTACATTTCTCAAAAGAAAGGAAAAAGCCATCACCCACTCTTATTTAAAAACCAAACCGAACAAAGACGCCCACCAGATAACATGCTTTGGCCCAAGTCCCCTCAATGATCTCCTTTCTTCATGGAGCCTTGGGGTGAGCTTGCAAACAGCTAAACGACTCGCAGATCACCAGAAAGAAAGGGGCTCAGACTTGCATTTTCAATTCCATTTCCTCCCAATACAAGGGAATATCCTGCCTGTCAGATCCGGAGTCCATGGGCTTGTATGGTTCCAGCTATGACCCACACACCAAGAGCTAGTCCCTGGTCCTTTCATCTCCTCCTTTGAAGGCCCCAGGGGTGGGAGAATGCAATGATACGAATCTTCAGATTATAAGCCTAGCTCAGAAATGAGAAACACCCCTGCCTGGCGACACAAGTCTGAGAAACTTCCAAATATTATTACTTCAAGGTACGGTGGGATGTTGGATGAGTTGTCGATATTGGATCATTCCTCTGAACAGAACTGGAAAATGAAAACTGGAGAAGGAAAGAGTTTTGCATCTGCAGGGGAAGCATAGTTTAAGACCAAAATAAGACAAATATTTAATTAAAACAGTAAGGATAAAAATCATGGTAAGTAGCAATTGTCCCACGAGGATCTTTTGGTTAAACACATTTCTACCAACACAGTGAGCTTAGCTCTATGAACATTATCACCCCCCTCCCCAAAAAAGAAAATATTTTCACGGTAATTTGTAATTTCACTGTCACCCAACATGCTTAATAATGGCCTTTGTTTTTTGAAATCACAGCTGACTACTGAAAGCTAATTCTTGAACTCTGATTTTATATGAGAAACTTTAATTCTAAAGAAGTAACTATGAATAAATCTCAGCTAGGACTAGAAAGCAATTTTATAAAAGCATGTTGTATCATTTACATCAGGGCTCCAGTAGCTGCAGAAGAATAACTCATAAGTAACTCTGCTAAGGTTTTCTAGGTCTTTTCTTAGAACAAAAACTGCAGTAACGGGACTTCCCTGGTGGCGCAGTGGTTAAGAATCTGCCTGCTAATGCAAGGGACATAGGTTCTAGCCCTGGTCCGGGAAGATCCCACATGCTGCGGAGCAACTAAGCCCATGCACCACCACTACTAAGCCTGCGCTCTACAGCCTGTGAGGCACAACTACTGAGCCCTCGTGCCACAACTACTGAAGCCCGCGCGCCTAGAGCCCGTGCTCCACAACAAAGAGACGCCACCGCAATGAGAAGCCCGCACACCGCAAGGAAGAGTAGGCCCCACTCGCCGCAACTTAGAGAAAGCCCATGCACAGCAACAAAGACCCAATGCAGCCAAAAATAAATTAATTTTTTAAAAACCTGCAATAAAAACAACGCTTATTGGAAGCCTTTTGTGCACCAGGCACTGACTGTACTAACTTACTGATGAGGTTGGTACTATTTTACTCCCGTTTTAGTGATGAAGAAACTGAGGTTTAGAGAGGTAAGTTAGTTAGAAGTAAGTTAGTTACACAGCTAACAAGCAGTGGAATCAGGATTCGAACTTCAGATATGAATCCAGAAAAATGACTGTCACATATAAGCATATGTTTAATTCTCCTTGACCAGCTTTGGTATCAATTTATATTTGAGTAATGAGAAATAAAGACAGAGAGACTGAGAATACCTGTGATGTCAGATGCATACAACTTTTGGGGAAACCTTTGACCTTTACATTCAAGGTCATGAGAAATAAAATACCATTACATGTAACATGAATGTGTTCTTCGGTGCTCTAATGGCCTGTCCGGCACCCTCTTCCCACCACCATCCCTAGTCCTCCCCCCGTAAGTAGCAAGCAGCTTATTTACAAAGATGAAATGGCTCTGAAACATCAATCTCCCTAGGGAAGCTCACGGCAAGTTGCCATGGTTAGTAAGAGACTGTCATATCCTGCCCTGAACTCCAGCAGTCACGGGGGCCATCCTGCTCCCAGGCCTGGTTTAGATTAGCTCGCATTTCTTACCGGGCGCAGAGCAGGGATCTTACAAGAATTAGGTCCTTTGATCACCTTTTCGTTCTCAGCTCAAGACTGCATGTTTCTTTGTATGTAGGTTCACACAGTTGTGCAGTTGAGTCTGAATTTTTGGCAGCAGCTCTCCTAACTTGGAGCATGGGGTAACCAGGCATCGGTAAAGGGCAAGTAACCAGGCCACCATGTGATGTCCCCAGCAAAGCAAGGGACAACCCAGACGCTGTGTGTACCAGAAGACCCAGCACAATCAGCAGTGACAGCAGAAGCTGTTACAAAACGGAAAGGTAGGAAGTGTTGTTCTTCTCCAAAGTTCTACGTCCCAGAAGCCATGACCATAGGCTTGTCACAGAAGAAAGACCACAGTCTGTATCTTGTCAGGAGTGAAGGTGATGGGTTTAACCATGACAGTTGCCCTTTTCAAACCACTGAAGGCAATGTCCAAAAAGAACTTTGAATTCTGTAACTTGAGAAGTTCTGACCTCACTGAACACCTTCAACCTTCACCCCTTGCCGAACCCTACTTCGACCTAACCTTTTCTTACCAATTCCTTCCCAAATGGCATGTGTTTTTAAAAATGAACATATTCGCTGGGTTCAGATAAATAAAAATACAGGGAGTTTCTGATCCAAGGCAGAAGGAACAATCTTAAAGAGCAAAGGAGAACAGCAGAGAGCAGACGTGGTGTTCAATGACCACCAGTAAATGAATTTGGCCAGCGTTGGCCCTACTCCGCCAAACCTAGTCAGGTAGTGGAGTGAACACTTATCCCTGCGCCTCCTCAAATTAAGAAATGGATTCCTTGCTTGAGCTCCCAGTCCTTTCAACGTTTTCAGGCAATGAGCCTGTCTCCAGAGTGAATGACTGAGCTTCCTCCTGGGGCATGAACTTTCAGAAAGAATTCACAAAAGCAGCCAGGCTAGATGGCTGACATGGACGACGCTAGTCCCTCGCCATCTGCCCAGATCTTTGGACAGCACCAGCAATTTGACTGTTGTAGTTTGGAGCACTGAAATTAAGTTCTGAAAGCACAGAGGAACCATTAAAACTAAGTTTTATCATAACTTACTTGGCAGCAAAACCCGAGGTGAACCAGCGTGAGGTTCTTCTTGGTCTTTATTGATCCCACTTAATAGAACAAACTCTAAGTTTCACAGCAGAAATCGAATTTGATGACAGGTGCAGCCCCAGACTCCACTGGGTGTGTTCAACAATAGTACATGCGTTGCACTGCTTTTCTAAATAATGGTATGGACACTTCACGGCCTTTCTAAAATCAAAAAAATGTGGAATATATCTGGTCTCAAGAGTTTGGGTAATTTGGATTCTATCCTAGATAGCTGTTGGGAGGGTTACATGAGAAAATGAGAAATAACTGCGTGTGAATTACAGTACTGGGCTTTAAGGTCTTGGTGAGTTGCAGCTACTGTGATTACACTTCGGTCACCAGAGAATGTTCAAGGAACTTGGCGGTATACATAATCATCTGTAGGATACTCCACGTTCAGCTTTAGAACCTTCACACAGCCAGCTGTGCCCCTATAAGATACGCAATTTGTACCTGCCTGCAGCAAAGGGAAACACTGTACACTCCTGAAGAAGCGCTCTCTCTCACCTGGGCCTGGGAGGGAATCCTTCTGTCAGTCACCCACACCAAGGTCTTCTACTGTGGAGGACTGAGGCTATCTCAAGTGAGACTTGGCCTCATTCAGCTCTAATTCAGCATGGAACAAAGGCACCAAGCTCTGAATATTGTGCTGATATAAACATTTTTTTTCTATCTAGGAGTTTTCTTTGTGATATTGGGAGATAATGAAGGGAAAATGACCCAGTCAATAAGCTTTATAATAATGTAATGAACATCACATGTGCATTCAATTCAAACTGACAACAGAAGTCAAAACACCTTGGAAATCTTATTTTTATAAGAGGTATAACTAACGTATCTTTCCACATATTAAAAGACCTAAACAGACAGGTTATGGGACTCAATACCCACATCTTTTCCTTGACAGCTCCACAGAATGTCTCACTGGGCAAACTGTCTGACTCGGTAAATCAACTTGACACCTGGCATGAAAATGCAAACTAGTTCCAAAACCTAAGCTAATCATCACCTAACTAACTGGGTTTCTCCGGCCTGCCTAGAACTTGGAAGTGAAACCAGGATATCTAATAATAGACACAGGCACTAAAGAGAGAACTGTCTGCTGCTACCCCTCCTATGAAAAGACATTTTAACAGGTCTAAAGTGTAACTTCGGTGAAATGTTTGGGTTTTCCTCCCAAACTCATTCCTCAAGGGCGTTTTACAAAAGTGCGTGGGTTACACCTTCAAATCGGGCTTGTGCACCTGCCTAAGTGCTTCCTTTATTCTCTACTTCTAAGTACCATCAAGAGGAGGCCCACATGTGTTCATTCTTGGGAGCATGGCCTCTCCCATAACCCAGGGCACTCGTCAAGATGGCGGCCGGCCTTTAGACGTACATAGAAAAAAAGCCGGTGGAATGGACTCAGGAAAGCAGGAAGACTTTTAATTCATCAATTCATGGCGGAAGGCAGGACAGCTTGGAGATTTGTGGAGATAATTACCCCTTGGAAAATCCTCACTGGCTTCCCACTGACTGCAGGATAAAGTCTAAAATCTAAAACCTCTGACATGATTTACATAGCTCTTCACTGGCTCCAAATCAACTGTCTTTTGTTTTGTTTTAAATCTCTTCCTTTAACCCACCCTAACTTTATTTAGGCACCTCAAACATGCCAAGTTCTCTTCCTCTGTAGGTGCCCTTCCTTCTAACCTGAACGATCTCCCCCACCCCCTGAACCCAACCCAACTCCTTCAATTCAAAACTTAGATGATAGTTTCCCAAGAAAGGAAGACTTTCCTTATCCCCCCAGTGAGGCGGTCTTCCTTGCTCTGATCTTCCACAGGTCTCCACGCTTCTCTGTTATGAAACTGCCACCTTTCTTTGATGTTTCTGTTACTGAACTATAAGTTCCCTGAGGGCGGGGACTTTATCTGCCTTGTTCACTTCTGTATGAACAAATGCCACACAAGCCCTATTTAAGTGGACCTTCTTCTGTTAAAAGTCATGCAAGAACCAACAAGATTCAATTTCCATATAATTTTTCCTAATAAACGGTCTTTGAAAATGATTACATCCTTTCAAAAATAGAAATCTCATCATCTTCCATCTCGAAAGGTAAGGGAACCAAAAGCAAAAAACAAGTACCTTTTCAACACCTGGGAAATGGTTGGGAAGCACTTCTCTTTCCTTATCACATCTTGGCTCTCAGTGGCTTTTACTTGCCTTAAGATTTCAGGATTCCATCATGTCACCAGCATAATTTCTACCAGAGGAGATGTTAAAAATTATATTTTTCATCACCTAATATCAAATTGTCACTCTGTGTCATGCAGTGACCCAGCTGAGTCACCTCTACCGGCATGAAATGGGGTAGGAACTCAGCAACATCTCCATTCACAAAACCAGAGTTGGAGCCAGCAGTTCTGACCCTGGCCATGAAAGGTCCGGTTTGGCTGCTAAGAGTGATATGTCGGCCTCCTTCCTGATCACGAACTTGGAAGCTGGCTGGCTAAGCATTACTCTAAACGTTTCCAGGCATGGATAGAAAAAAATTACCTTTTGCATTCAGCTTCTTTCAATCCAGGTTTTAATTCTGGGAAGCCCTGCCACCTACTTTCAATGTTCTAGAGGTAAATGTGAAGAAGTGAGCTGCACACACGTTATCTATCATGACTGTGGTCAATGTGACAACCAGACCCAAGCAGGGTGCAGACTTGCATGGATGAACTACCATCTTACTAAAGGAGCAGAAACCAAGCCTATGCGGATGGGCTATGGGGGAGGAGATCAGCATTAGCATAGGAGGAAGTACGGGAGAAATCGGTATGGGGCTACTGGGATGCTGAAAGCAGACATTAGGACTCTGTCCTGTTTTAAGCCTGGCGGGAAGCATGACGGACCACAGCAGGTCAGGGAACTAGAGGAAACTGTGGAGATGTCTTAATTTTTGTTTGTGTGCTAGAAGTCAAGTATGGAGCAATAAGGTAAGGGGTTTAATTAGAGATGGAGTGAAGAAAACTGAAAATACCACTGAGCATATGCAGTGTAGAGAAGGTTTTATAATGAAATCATATAAAGGGAGGGCTAGGTAAGTGAAGCCAGCTGTAACTGATAAGAGCCATGGAATCTGCCTGCCATGTGAGCAGAAGTTGCTGAGATGCCTGCAGAAACCTCCTCCACCAGTGAGGCTGCAGGTTCTTATGCAGGCCCTTTACAATCACTTACTTGTGAAGCAGGCTTCCCAGACTGGGCTGAATTCAAGTGGTACCAAAACTTTTTTTAGGATCCCATATGGAAAACCCAGCTGGCATCTCTGTGCCAAGCCATCCCACAACAAGACTTTAAAGTGAACTCAACAAGTAAGGATCTTTGGGAAAAGCCAACCAGTCACTGTTAAGCATAGACAAAGAGCCTCTTCTGAAAGTTTTCTTTGCCTCAAACACTCAGCTGGCCATTGCTCCATGACCTGAAGGCATTAAAAAACATATCAAGAGGGGCTTCCCTCGTGGCGCAGTGGTTGAGAGTCCGCCTGCCGATGCAGGGGACACGGGTTCGTGCCCCGGTCCGGGAAGATCCCACATGCCGCGGAGCGGCTGGGCCCGTGAGCCATGGCCGCTGAGCCTGCGCGTCCAGAGGCTGTGCTACACGACGGGAGAGGCCACAACAGTGAGAGGCCCGTGTACCGCAAAACAAAAAAACAACAACATATCAAGAAAGTCACCATGCTCTCCCTCTTCCTGCTCCCTTCCCTTTCCTTCCTGAATAATTTAGTCCAAAAGCTATTAGGTGGGGCTGAACAAGATGAGTGCCTGCAGGGAGGGTGGGAGGAACCCCAGTGGCCCAGAGTGGTGTGCTGGAGCCAGAGCAGGGTGGGAAGGGACACGGGTGACCCAGCACAGGATGTTAGAGCACAAGCTGGGTGAAGAGGGTGTTGGTGACAGGAAACAGCAGTTGCCACCCAGAAAGTGACACTTGAACCCATGTTTGGTGAGGAAAATAGTAGATTGGTTCCATAAGGGGGGAGGGGTTTGATCAAATAATAAATATATTGAGGATAATAGGAACCAGGTACCTTGTTGTCAAGGAGGAGGTTACAAATATGGAAAGAGAGAAAATGAACCCAGTGGTATTAGAGTAGAATTAAAGGTATCAGGGTGAGCTCATGGTTTTCAAGATAGGTAGGTAGATAGATTGATTAATCAATCAATCAACTGACAGATAGATAGAATGTGTATATATTCTCTAATTCTGACCACTGAGAGTGGCTGAGAGCAGTGCCTATCCAACAGCAACGAGCACATCAAACACTCAGACTTTGGTTTCTAAATACCACTCTCCACTGAAAGGAACTAGTGCTCTTTGTTGAAAAGGCTGATTTCAGGGTTAGGAAAGTATAAGATGAGATTGGAACATCTTGTGGCACCAGAAAGTAAAGATGTGCCCAGAGAAAAATGGGGACATGTCAAAAGGACACTGAAGTTAGCCTGAAAGGGCTCCTGTGAACTATATGTGAACAATTCAGGATAAAAATAACAATAGAAATGGATTATAACCCACTAAATATAATAGGAGTCCATGAGACCATCTGTCATAGATAGATAGATAGATAGATAGACAGATAGATTTAAAGTCTGAAGAGGAGTGAGATAAAGATTACGTGGTACCAAAGCATCTCACCACAAAATATTTGTTAATTACAAAGGGAAAAAGTAACTATTGTACAGAAACCCTCAATCAAGCGATCAAAATTAGCATCATGTGAAAAAAGTTAACATCTGTCCCTGTAATGGGACAAACTGACACCACGTACTACCTGACTGGATGCTGTAAGAAGAATAAGCATCAGTTCTGTGGTATTCCTACCAAACATGCATAACCTGAACGTAATCATGTGAAAACATCAGGCAAACCCAAACTGAGGGACATTCTACAAAATTGGGGGTGAGCAAGCATCATGTTGGCAATTTACTCTTAATTCAGAATAAAAAAGATATTTGTATTTAACTAGGGAACTTTCCTTTGGCTTTGAGATTATTTCCAATTTAAAAGTTACTAATGGGAAGAGTTAACTTGTGTTATTATAGATTTGATGGAAGCCAAGTGTCAATGGGCTTAAGATCTGGATGGACCAAGAGTAATGCCAGTAATTATATGTTAAGGCAAGACTTCTTAAATTATCTCTAGTGAAGGAACAGTTTTTCTGCCCAATCTATTATGGACCATCCATTAAAAAAATACAAAATCCCACACTTTCATTTGAGGACACTATCAAATTGCTCCAGGAGTTTTCAAATGCTCACTCCCTGTGTCTGTACTTAGCATGGATCAGGAAGAGTCATGAACTAGCTTGGACCACACCTTGAGCAGCTCTTCTCTTTGGTAGGATGTGTGGTTCCCCAAGTGCCATCATGTCCAAATGAGAAATAAAAATTACTCGTCACAGTGTTATCCATAATAGTAGCAACAAGAATTCCCACTGTAATTAACGTCAACCATCTATACAAAGTATTCAAGATAGGGACTGTCCAGGCAATGGGAGAAGATTAGAGGACTGCCTTTACATATAGTAACTCAACTTCTCCAAAAGGGTCACAGGACACAAATAGAGGAGACCACCTTGATTCCAAAGTAATTGTTTTGTGGTGACTTAAAGAAAGATGTAAAGAAAGACAAATCCATAAAGATCAATTATACAGAAGATGGACCAAAACATCTTCTATGGGTCGATCTGCAACACCAACCCATAACTGTCATTGCTGGGAAGACACTCAGCATTCAGAAGGGGTTAGGAGAAGACATCCCCAAATCAGACAGGTTTGATTTAACTGCAGATACTGACATCCATACAGTCCACCCAAGGGCCGACTCTGGGTCTGTGCCACACATAGCCTCTCCCTCAGACAAGAGAGAACAATTCTCCACAGTAAACCAAGACCACAGCAGAAGGACAAGAAAGGAGCTATTACATCCTTTGGGAAACGGCAAACACCATCTAGGCTCAGGGTTCTTCCAGAGGACACTCTGACACTCCCAATGTGTGTCTCCGAACACTGAAATCCCCGTTCCAGTGTCCCCCTGACACCGATTCCAGCCACACACAGAGGAGGGTCCACATATATACAACCCTGAAAGCTGGAATCGGCAACACCGATTTCTGCAGCATCTGTCTCTGGTCCGCGGCACTCCACTTACCTGGAGCAGTTTTGTAGCACGATGTTCGGGAGGGCAGTGATGGGGCATTCTTTGCCTTGGGGCTCTGGGTACTCTGCAAGACTTGTCTCTGCCTCTTCAGCTCCTCTTCCCTTTCTTGGGCTGCTCGGATCTCTTCTTCGATCATGGACAAAGTCCGCTGCTTCCTGGACCTCAGCTTGAAGGGCCCAACCATCACATCGGACTCTTGAGTGGCCAGGAGTGAGGCTGTGCTTCTCAACTCAGCTGCCTCTGAGTACTTGCTGAAGTAGCTCCCTTCCAGTCTGGTCTCCTCCATGTTTATTGGGCCACTGGTCTGCACTGCCGGCAGTGGCTGGGAGGGCCCCCTTTCCCTGAGCGCCCTGTCTTCAGTAGGCAGAATCTTTGGCAAAACATCCCTTTTCTCTTGAACAGGGGAGGACACCTGAGGTGGTTCAAACATGCTCTGAGGCTTCTCCGAGCTGGAAGCCCCAGTTCCAGCTTCCTCCAGACTTGCTTGAGGTCCCTGCTGTTCTGCTCCACCCTTGTTGGTTTCAGACACAGCTCTGTCCACTTGCTCGGCTATGGCTTGTTGAATGGCATTCTGCACCAGGAGACCAGCCTGATATTCCAAGGGGTCATCAACCGATGGAGAGTCTCCCAGCGTGGACGAAGGGGAATAGAAACCATGGTCACTGAATGACTTGGAGACACCTTCTCCTCGGCCCTCCGAGGGGTTGTCAGTTTGGGGAGTCTGGGGCAGAGAAAAATCAGCCAGCAAATTTTCCTGGAGAGCATTGGTTGTCTCGTTGGAGGCCCCACTGTCACTGATGTTGTCCATGCTGAAGTCATTGGACAGGGTCTCCAGGACGGTGGTATCCTGGGACCTCACCGACAGCTCATCCAAGCCGGAGTCAAGTTCCTCTGGAGTCAAAGAGACATTGACTGACCTTGAAAACTGATCCAAAATCCCAGGTTCGTCATCCTTGACCACGGTGAGGACAGCCCGGGCACTTGTAAACTCGCCGTCCTCTGCCCACAGTTTGGATAAGGGCCCACGTTTGGACGGCTCACTGTACGGCCCTTCCTTCCCCTGAGGAGCTGTGCTGCCCTGGCCCCCTCCTCCGGAAGACTGGCTCTCCGGGGCACAGTGGGCTTTCTGTCCCTTGGCTGCTGAAGAGTCTTCGGGAGGTCCCCCGACAGAAGCTGGTCTCGAGATGGTCAGTGTCTTGTCTGAGTTGACTGGCCCCAGAGGTCTGTAGAAGGGCTTGATGGAGAAGAGCCTGGGTGTACTCTGGCCCTTGGCCACTGTTTGCCTGGAATTCTCCATCAGCTGGAACTGTTTGCGAGCCGCGGAGAAGTCTATCTGCTCCGTGACGATGTCCTCCTTTGCGCTGTCAGTCACGCTGGAACGTTCTCGAGAGGACGCAGGGGCCGGGCCGAGCTGCGGCGTGGCCGGCTGCCGCCGTATCAGCAGCTGCTCTTGCTGCGCCCTCCTCTCCTTGCGCTCCTTGTACTTCTTGTGCGACTCCAGATGTTCCTCGTTCAGCTGCTCCTCGATGGTCTTTTCCTGCGGAGGGTTCCACCATTTGGCGGCGATGCCAGGATTCTTTTTCACGGCCTGACTCCGGATGAGTTCTCGCCTCTCCTTTTCCAGCTCCAGCATCTCTTCTGAAGGCCTCACTTTCCTGACGCAGTACTGTTCTTTTTCACTCTCGTCGTCCTCAAAGAGCTTGGAGGGCTTCTTGTCCTCGTGGAAGGCACGCAGCTCGAACTTGGCTTCCTTCTTCAGCGTGGTGAGCGTGAACTCTCCGTCTCGGGAGGAACACCGCGAGCTGGTGGAGGAGCTGGGGCTCACGGGCACCTGCAGGCTGTTCCCCAGCAGGTCTCTGGGCTGGTCGGGGGGTCGGCCGTTGGCTCTTTCACCCTCTGCCATGGTGTCAGAGGTGCTCTGATGGAGCTCCAGGGGAGGGGGAGCCTGCCTGCCAGCCACTCTCTCGGTGGGTTCCGGCTGGACGGCCGTGTGGGCAGGTGGGCTTGGGCTGCCCACCAAGATGGCTGCTCCAGGCTCTGGGGAAGACGTGCCGTTGTAGGTTCCGTCCACAGCAGAATCACAGCAGCTGGCCTCCAGCACCTCGTCTAGATATCGGATCTCTCTGGCCACATCATTATCCAGAGATTCATGGTGATCAGCGAGGAGGCCATTGTGGGGGGGTGAGTAGAAGGGGGAGGGGTGGTCCATGGAATGTGGAGTCGAGGTGATTCCGGGAACACTCTTACATTCTGCAACAGAGACCTCAATTTCCATGTTTTTGTGATCTGGGGGAAGAGGGCTGGTGGCAGGCTCCAGGGAATTGCCACTACAGTTGTCTCTCTCGTTTTTTAGCCGGATATCATCCTCGGAAAGCTCGGGAGCCTTCTGGGAAAAAGAGAAAAAACAGAAGTCAGGGTTAGAGACCACATCGCTTATGGATATGAACTTCAGACATTAGCTGATAACTAACTGGAAGGAAAACTGAAACCACAATGACAGGATCTTTTGAATACAAGTTTCTCTTCTAAAAAATCCTTTAGGGCTTCCCTGGTGGCGCAGTGGTTGAGAATCTGCCTGCCAATGCAGGGGACACGGATTCGAGCCCTGGTCTGAGAAGATCCCACATGCCGCGGAGCAACTGGGCCCGTGAGCCACAATTACTGAGCCTGCGCATCTGGAGCCTGCGCGTCTGGAGCCTGCGCGTCTGGAGTCTGTGCTCCGCAACGAGAGAGGCCGCGATAGTGAGTGGCCCCCGCTTGCCACAACTAGAGAAAGCCCTCGCACGGAAACGAAGACCCAACACAGCCATAAATAAATAAATAAAGCAAACTGTCAACAAGTAAAAATAAATAAACACTATTATTAAAAAAAAAATCCTTTATATATTCATTTTGTTGCAGTAATGGGTATCTAAACCTTCTCAATTTTACGATTCCATTTTGTTTACCTGGTGTCCAGAGAACTTTCAATAAATGCTAGTCCCGTTTTTACATTTAAGATTAAATTAGGGGGACTTCCCTGGTGGTCCAGTGGGGAAAACTCTGCACCCCTAATGCAGGGGGCCTGGGTTCTATCCCTGGTTGGGGAACTATATCACACATGCATGCCGCAACTAAGAAGCCTGCATGCCGCAACTAAAAATCCCACATGCTGCAACTAAACATGCCACAACAAAGATCCCGAGTGCCGTGACTAAGACCCAGTGCAGCCTAAATAAATAATAAATAAAATAAAATTTTTTTTAAGTAAATTAGGATTTGGATCATCTGATGATATTGCTCAAATAATTTCTAAAGTGGGGCTTCCCTGGTGGCACAGTGGTTGAGAGTCCGCCTGCCAATGCAGGGGACACGAGTTCGTGCCCCGGTCCGGGGAGATCCCACACGCCGCAGAGCAGCTAGGCCCGTGAGCCATGGCCGCTGAGCCTGCGCGTCCAGAGCCTGTGCTCCGCAACAGGAGAGGCCACAACAGTGAGAGGCCCACGTAGTGCCAAAAAAAAAAATAATAATAATTTCTAAAGTGGAAGAGATTATATAGCAATTGTATCCGAATTTTTCAAAAAATTTCATAGCAAATTTCTGCAGAAATGTAAGAGAACTATTTGTATGTCCCCAGCTATAAAAAGAAGGTCGTTTGGCAGGAACAAATCTTGAAAACATGATTCTCAGCCAGATGTAATGCAATTATTCTGTAGACAGGAAACTTTTTGAAAATTTTTTCCAAAATAAAATATTGGAAAACAGTAGATCTCTTCATCGGCCCCTTAAGAGCTTCAGTGCCACACTGCCATGGCTGTAATTGACCACGTGCATTATAAACACAGAACCAAAGCCACTGACCACACAGTTCTGTTCTCAAAACAATGCTCCTTGGTTAAGGAGTGAAGAGCTAGTGGATGATGGCCCCTCCCATCTAGTTCCTAAAATGCTCTGTATGTGACAGCTTCAATTTTGTGTTTAAATAAAAAAACTGTATTTTCTTAATGTTTTTAAATGCATCATATTTTTCATCAGTTATCAATCCCATGTCACTTTATTTGGCATTAGTTAAGATTAATTTTCAAACTCCAGGATATATATTTTTTTCTCAGACCAAAGGACTCCGGTTTGTCTCAGATAATTCAGCGGTAGGTTGTGAGCTTCATTTGAGTTCCCCTCAAGGATTTCACTAACACTTTTATCAGCTCTGTTTCAAGTCTCAGGTCTAGAGGGTGCCTGGTATTACTGACTTAACACAATGCAAAACTGCAATACGGTATATTTTCCTTTATTTAAATTTAAACATTGTTAAAGGCTTAGAATATAATATTAAAACACCACCTTAGGATGATTCTCAGGGGATTAATTTAAAAATCCTTTCAAGGAAAGTGAACAGTTATGGATTTGTTCGTAATATCTAGAACAATGTGGAAGTTCATGCTATGTGCTCTGCACTGCTGTCAGAATGTTGAAAAACTCTCATGGTCATCCGTGAACTGGAAGGTTACCCATGAACTGGGGGTTTCCTTCACTGTGTTCCCCACATTCCTCTTTAGACTTAAAATCAATCAAGTAATATAAATTCCTTCCTTAGAACTAGGCAACAGTAATGAATATTACTCCTTTGTCAGCACCTTCTGGTCTCAAAGGATCTTCCAGCCTTGATGTGGCCTTTGTCAAAGTCTGGTACTTAATATTTATAACTTCCACTCTCTTTATTTTGTTTTTACTTCATTTTTGACCAGTGTTAACTAGTGGCTCTTTTGTCTTTAGAATGAACTAAAGAGGCATGGCCAAAATGTTGCTACTGTCCTTTAAAAAAAGTTAACTAAACTTTCTTTTCGTAAGGAGATTCAGTAACTTCTATGTCATTCAAGAATTATAGGAGGGCTTCCCTGGTGGCGCAGTGGTTGAGAATCCGCCTGCCGATGCAGGGGACACGGGTTTGTGCCCCAGTCCGGGAAGATCCCACATGCCGCGGAGCGGCTGGGCCCGTGAGCCATGGCCGCTGAGCCTGCGCGTCCGGAGCCTGTGCTCCGCAACGGGAGAGGCCACAACGGTGAGAGGCCCGCGTACCGCAAAAAAAAAAAAAGAATTACAGGAAATTTGAATGCCTAAAACTTACTGGCTGTCATTAAGTCTTCAAGAAAACCTAGGTCAAAATTAGCCTACTCCATGTAAAGTTATTAATGGAATAAGCTGACCAACAAAAAGAGACACGGTATTGCTATGGTGAAGTCAGACTACTGAACCACTCCCCAACCCCCGGCCTCATTTGGCCAATGATTCTCTGCTAATATTCTTCATGGGAATAATAGAGCTTTCCTTCTATCTCTTTTGGCTTTTTTTGGGGGGGGTGGAGGTGGAACAGGAAAACAGTAGGAAGCTGCTGAATTGAAATATGGTTAAAAATCATTGTTCTACTGAAATGGAGAACACTTTTCAATAGTTGACATGAGAGGAAAGAGGGCAATGTAACGTTAAAAGAAGCTAAAAGGCAAATAATTAATTCTATAGATCATTTAGTCATTGATTCATTCATTAAAAATGCAGGAGGCTTGTTCTGTAGGGCATGGCGCAATTAACGGCAACAATAAATTCCAGGAGACAACACCCTTTTTCTTAACAAACACTGGATTTCCCATACTTCCTAGGAAGCTGTAAGTCTATTTTGGGGTTTACTTAGTCTGGTCAGGTGAAGCGAAAAACTTGCCTATGTTAATGTCTTGTTGCTGATCACAGAGATTGGAGTAACTGAGCCTATCTCCACAGCATCCCGGAGAACACTTTGTCAGCATTGTCCCTTTCTCCTGGATGCTTCACAGTCCCAGTGTTGGACGCTGGAGGAGCTGATGCCCTACGGCTTTTTTTTTAAGAACTGAAAAAACGGTATCAACTTTTTCCAAGGATACTTTCTGAACTAGCAACAACTGTCCCAATTCAAAAGTTTAAATATCTGAGAAGAGCATTTGATGGTGCATTTTTGCAGTGTCAAGAAAACTAACTTTATCCCTGAGTCAGAAATGATGAGTCGTGTGTGCGATGTGTCAAATATTTTAAAAATGCTAATTACAGGCAAAGTTTGGAGTCCCAGTGTAATCTGAGGCGATTCCTTTCCAATACCTTAAAAAAAAAAAATCTAGACACTGGAGGGTATAAACAGGAAAGAGGCTCTCCTTCCTGTTAGTTACGTGGGGCCCCAGCTCCTTTCCACTAATTCAGAAAATTCTTACTGACTCTCGGTTCCATCCACCTCAGGAAGCAGCAGCTCTGAACCCTCATCAGGGTAGAAGTCCTTACAGAGCTAAACAACTCCCCATTGCTGACTTACAGTCCTGCCTCAGAGTTCCTGAGTTTTTGTAAAGTTAGGGAACAATTATAACCAATGAGCAAATTCCTGAGTTCTGTCTCAGCAGGAAGAATTTACCTTCGTGCAGGATGACCTGATGTGATCAAAGCCACCGTAACTATAGCAGGCGAATGAAAGTGGGCTGGGATCCCCACCGTGCGAGGATCTGGCAAGAGTCTGCGTTTGACGTCATTAAATGATGTCACGTTTAAACCAACAAATACTTATTGCTCCCTTTGAAGAGAAGAAAGACCAGAGTTTTCTCTGTGTTTCAGATAAGGTAAGCTTGATTCCAGATTCAGACAAAATGCATTCGTTAAATGGATTTTTAAGTCTTTTCTGAAATAGACTAGGCCCCAATGCAAAAAGCAGGAAGATAATGAAAGAACCAGCAAACTGGGTTTTCGAAGGTCAGAGAAAAACCAGGGTGCTAAGGGGCGGGTGGGAGATCCTTGGATGGCCCCAGCTAACCCTCCACGTGGAGGCCTAACAATCCGGCACGTGATACCTGCCGGCCTCCTGGCTTCCCAGAATAGCTAACAGCTGGTCAGGATGTCTACCATTTACTTTAAAACACTCAAGCAGACACAATGTAAGATAGCTGTGTGTGTCTGAAATCAGTTTAAATTACATTCCAGGAGCAGACAGCCATCCTAATCCGGAGTATATACACTAAGAGTGTTCATCCAGGATCTAATCAGAAATCCCACCTTCCACAGGAGCCCGCCTTCCTCCCGGAGTTTAGCTCTAACTCCCAAGGGCCCCTGAGGCTTTTGCTAATGGGCATAATTAAGGTGAGAATAAAAGGTTCAGAGAACTCGAGAGACTTCCCAGGGTCCCCTGGCTAGTAAGTGGCACAGCCAGGACTTGAAGGCCAGTTCTTCCTAATTCTATCCCAGTATCTCAAAAGGTATTCTCAATGACTGGAAGCTTCCAGAACGACAAGGGAAGTCTTAAGAAGGTGGACGGATCTGAAGAGCATTTACTCGGCTTTCTGGCTGATGGTTTGCACACTTCAATCTCTAGAAGTCACGTACGATTCACAATTTGGCTTCAGAAGTCGAGGACCCCTTTCCCTCCTTATTCAGAATGGACAAGAGACAGATTCCCTGGAGACGTAGCTTCAGTTCCTACCTTCTGCTCCACCTGCAGGACCCTCCGGCTAGAAATGGAGGTGCTGGCCTCTTGCTCGTTCTGGGAATTTGGCCTCTGAAGGGGGGTCCTCTTCTTCCTCTGATGACACCCCAGAGGCAAAATACTAAATCTCACATCCCAGTCATGGCAATGGACAAGGCTGCAACTTCTCCCCAGCACCAGAGTCAGCAGCACAGGTGGGATTCTAGAAGCCTGTTTGATTTGCCCAGAAAACACATCAGGGCCCCGACGCCTGCCCGGCTTAGGTCATGGACGGCAGTGTGCGGTACCTGGGCCTGCAGCTAGGTGCAGCACGCACAGAAAGAACTGGAAGGAAATGCATTCTCCTCAGCAGGTCTGGCTGGGCCCAGGGAGACTCCAGAAAGGTGTCCTTCGCTACAAGGTCAAGCGAGAAGCAGAAGCTTCTGCTCACTTCACGTGTCTGCTGTTTGCCTCTTCCCAACCTCCCTACCCTGCTCTTGACAATGTCTGTCACCAACTTCCCAGTCTCCTAGCCTAAATGCACCGTGTGACCCAAATGATTCAAACGTCAGGCACCTGCTGCACGAGCAGGTTTCTCTGCTCTGAATAACCCAGATTACTTCCTATGAAAGCCACAATATTTAAATTAGAAATGCGTCTCCCTAGGTAACAGGTGACCTGACCCTTTAATCCAGTTATTTTTAAGTTCCACCAAAAATACAAACTCATCCTTGGCCTACGAACAGGGGCACGGCTATGAAAGAAAACGTCCTTGTAGTTGTCAAACCAGAGGGTATCTCTGTTTTTCTTTCTTGTTCTCCCTCTCTTTCCTAACTCGAGTTTTTAGGGCACAACTGCTGTGTCCCACAGGCCACGCATGGCTGTCTCTAGGAAGGTTCGTGCAGGACTCTACTTTCTGGCTGAAGTTTCCATCATGAAGGCAGATGGGAGGAGAAGGTGCAACCTGGCAGGGGGATGATGCTTAGACACCTGCAAGATGCCCGCACGGGTCTGCTGAACTTCACCAGCCTTGGAGGGACGGGGTAAAGCCACAGTCGGGAGGTCTGGGTGAGACGGACTCCCCAGACCAAGGGAACCTGAGGAGTGTGGAAAGGGAGCACAGAGGCTGAAAAGGTCAAAGTGCATTCCTGCAAGGAGAGGCGTGTCCTGAGAACCTGTAGAGTGACAAGCCCTGTGCCGGGGCCATGGGAGGTCCCTAGGACTCTGGGGTGGTCCCCACACTGCAGCAAGGGACTTACAGCCTTGGAAGGAAAGAAGACAGATTCACATAAAGATAGCATACAGCACAGGCAGACAGACTAATACAACATAACTGGAAAGAAATTTCCCACCCTGTTCAGGGTGGCAGATGGTGTAGGCTGAAAAGACTGTATGAAGGAGGCTGGGAGCGCCAGCATTCCTCAGCAGCTGGCCTGTGGCTCCCCACCCCCACCCCCCACCCCTACTAGAGAAGCCGCTGGGACTCTGAGTGGTCCCTTCCACCCACCCCTGTGAAGGCACAGAGAGTGGGAATGTCTGAGGATGGCTTGCTTCCTTTGTTGGGCTTTGGGCCTCTGGGCCAGGAAGTGGAGGGGAGTGACCCCAGTGATAACCTGGGCCACATTCCAGCCCCAGGCAGAACTTCCTTCCCACTCCCCAGCAGAGCTTCTTCCGGCCTGCAGAACCAAAGGCTGGTGTTGATCGTGGGAAGCAGGGAGGTGGGCCACTCCCCAAGGAGGCGGGCCACTCCCCAAGGAGGCCAGAGACCCTTCCTGGCTGATGAGAGGCAGACCTAAAACCCCCAGCACTCTGGGGTAGTTAAAGCTAAAATTAGACCAGACGGGCTCAGGGATAATGACATGACCCTCAATAAAGGGGGATAACACTAACAACATCTCTGGGGTTTCCTTCCTCCTGCCATGAAGCCATTACCACTAAATGTGACTCAGACGGTTCTAAAAAGAGCTTCCTGGGCTTCCCTGGTGGTGCAGTGGCTGGGAGTCCGCCTGCCAATGCAGGGGACACAGGTTCGCGCCCTGGTCCGGGAAGATCCCACATGCCACGGAGCAACTAAGCCCGTGCGCCACAACTACTGAGCCTGCGCTCGAGAGCCAGCGAGCCACAACTACTGAGCCCGTGAGCCACGACTACTGAAGTCCACACACCTAGAGCCCGTGGTTCACAACAAGAGAAGCCACCGCAATGAGAAGCCCGCGCACCGCAGTGAAGAGTAGCCCCCGCTCGCCCCAACTAGAGACACCCCGCGAGCAGCAACGAAGACCCAACACAGCCAAAAATAAAATAAATAAATTTAAAAAAAGATTATTAAAAAAGTTTAAAAAGACCTTCCTGTTCTTCTTACAGGCCCAGCCCTTCTTTCTGAGAGCTTCTGTGGTATTGGTCAAGACAGCAATCACCCTCCTGCCATTCTCTCTGGCTTAGGCCTCAGGTACAGGCTTGCTGACGAGGGGGTGAAAACACTTCTGGAAACCCCTTCCACTGGAAACAAGGCTGGCCTATGTCTTGACTCACTCACGATCCTGGTGAAGAAGTGGTCCCTTTGTAACATAAGGGAGACTCCCCAGCACCACAGCCTGCTCTATTAAAAGCATCCACTGAAAAGCCAGTGGCTCAGATGTGAGGCTGCACATGTGGAAACTTAAGGTGTGGTCTGATGAACACGTTTACAGCTTAGGCTCTCTCTGAAAGACACTAAAGAGGGTGTGTGTGATGGAGGTGTGATGGGAGGAGGTGAGGAAGGAAGCTGCTGCCTTTTCTGCAGCCGCTGGTGAAAAGCTTGTTTCTTTCAGTCACTTGGAGATCTGTTCCCTACCAAAGGGACTGAGAACCACTGGGAGATTTCAGGGTTTCCCCTAGATGAGGAGAGATGCCTCATTTCAGCTCCAAGAAAGGCAAGTTTCGCTTCTTCCTCGATGCGGTACACCCCAGGCTCTGTCAAGGAGTCCTAAGATGCTCTTCCCACCAAAGGCCCTTTTCACTGTGAAGCTATTTTACGGGACAGTCCCCACCTCCAGAATAAACCAAGGTCAAGGCCACAGAGGGAACTCTGGCTCCCGCAGCCTGAAATTTCTGGGGTAACTGATTCTGCTGAAAGCAAAAGCAAGCCTGGCTTCAGTTCTTTATAACTTAGCTGTGTCCTTCTTGGTTTTAAAATAGTTCAGGATCTTGGATTCATGCCCGGACAACCAGTAATGGCAGAGAGCAAAAGCTGGGCTCCACCGTGGACCCGGGAAAAATCCACTATGTGGAGGCAGAGCCAGGAGAAAAGAGAAAACCGTGCCAGACGCTTTTGAGATTAACTCTTCGTCCACAGATGAGTCTGTACTTAGGAACAGAGCTGACGAGCTTCTCTTCCTATGGCCCTGGGTCCCACAGGAGACAGGCACACACGTTCCCCCAGAAGCCCCAGGCCAGTCCATGAACGTGGCAAGGTCTACAACAAGGGCTTGTAGATTAACTACATACAAGGTGATAACAAGAAAACCCGTCACCAGAACAGCTACGTCACTTGGTTCTGCTGCGGAAAAGGAAACACACACACACACACACACACACACACACACACACACACACACACACACACACACACACACACACACACGCTCATGCACCATCTTCAAAGCATTATCTGGCAAAGATGATGTGTGCGGACTTCTCTGGTGGCGCAGTGGTTGAGAGTCCGCCTGCTGATGCAGGGGACATGGGTTCGTGCCCTGGTCCGGGAAGATCCCACATGCCGCAGAGCGGCTGGGCCCGTGAGCCATGGCCGCTGGGCCTGCGCATCCGGAGCCTGCATCTTTGCATCTTTGCCTGCACTGTATGTGTGGTGGGGAGCTCCCGCTCTGCCCTTTAGCATGAAAGCTGGGAGTCTGACAAGATTAGCAAGAAGAGAAGCAAGTCTCCAGTCTGAGCCCAGCTGCCCACACTCTCCAGCAGGAAAGGCATCCACAGCGTAGCCCCGAAGTCCCCACTCTGAGTCCTTCCTCCACAAAGACTCTGGCTTCACAAGGGAACCCTCTCCTTCCAGATTAGAAAGCAAAGGACCATAAGCTAGGTCAGCAGACTCGGCTTACCCTGCCCGGGGTGCCCACTTCACATGTCCCCGGTCAGAATCGCCTCTTTTTCCAGGCAGTATCCTGCGCCCCGGCTCAAGCTGGACAAATTCCTTCTGAGCCTCCTGACAGAAGACTGTGGAGTCACAGCTGGCCCTCCTTCTGCTCCCTCAAAGGCCATTCACACAGAGAAGGACTTTAACCCCCTTCAAAGAGACCTTGCCCCTCCCTAGCTGGCCCGAGCCTGGAGGGCAGCAGCCGGCCAGCCAGAAACAGCTCTCGTTCACGCCTGGCGCCCAGGGCTGCGTGGGCAGGTGGGAGCTTAGTGGTGCTGAGATGAACCAGTTAGGGCTGTCTTCTTGGAAAGTCAGAGATGGGCCTTGGGCAGGTAGGGAATTAATATCCTGGTGATGCTAAAAGCAGCAAGAAAAACCTGACAGATCCCGAAGATCCAGTTAAATGGACTTCATCCAGTTAAGTGAACTTTTTAGGACAGCTTCTGTATGTGTGTGTAAAATAATAAATGCTCACTGTAGAAAATTTGGAAAATAAAAGTTACTCATCCTCACTCCACACAGAGGAAAGCAGCTAATGGTTTACTGCATTCATGCAGTCTCCTTTTTGGAAACATGTATTTAATAGAGTTGAGACCACACTATATGCAATTTGTAGCCAACTTTTTTTCACTTCACATTATCTCCAAGCACTTTTTATGTCCTTTGATGGTGGTGGTCAGATATATTTTAAACGGTTACATTGTGTCCCACGCTGAAGTGGGACAGAATTTGAAGACAGGGATGAGTGCTCTAATTTCAAGGAATCTCTGGGGGAAGTGGTTTTTCCTTTCTCAGGGCTAACTAGTATCTTCTGCCACAAAGAAAACAGACCCCCATGTGCCCTGGGGAGACATAAACGCCACAAGTATATCCCTCACTCTTTCGTCATAGAATCAGACCCCCAGCACCACACACTAAGGGTCACGGCGTGTTAAGGACTGGTTCCCAGAGCTGTCCCAGGGTGGACGAGGCTCCACCCACCTGATTCCCCCGGAACTCTGGGTTGACCTGGAAAGTCTTGGGCATAATTTAGGATTTTGGCTGAATGGAAAGCCAATCAGAATTCCAAGGCCATGCAGAACTCATTTTCTTCAGTAAGATTTTAGAAAGGACAAAGAGAACTGAGATTCACAGTAAACTGAATAGAAAGAGGAGGACAAATGCCAACCATGGTCCTGTGGGCCAATCTATTTGGGGTCAGTTTGGGACCAGTTTATCCTGGTGAAACAGGCGAGCAGCTCAAAGACGGTGGCAGCCCAGCGTCGCAGACCCCCTGTGACTCTCCCGGAAACACAAGTCTGGGAAGGAGTCATCAGAGTGGATGGAGCCCAGGCAGGCTCTTTTGAAAAGGAAGTTAAATGTATACTATACTTTACAACTATTTACAACATCCAAGCGACATTGTTAACGAGCTGAAATTTATTTAGAAATATCCAGGAGTTTCTCAGTGACTGGGTGATACCAAGTCACCAGGGAGCGTTACACTACGGAAACTCTTAAGTTACGCCGCCCTTTGGAATAATCGGAATGTTCTGCTGTAGGGCCAAAGGCATTTCAAGATACTACTTAACGGTCTAAAGTAAAATGAGGAGGGGAAATCACACACCCAGGGTGGCACTGCTCTGCTCAGGAATGATAAAGCGAGCAGGGCCCTCCATGAAAAGGTGCTTTCAAGCCAAGAGGCAAGAGTGGTACCCAGGACCTGCTACATAATCACACCTGCCCCTCTGCCCGCATGAGGAGGTGTGTAAAAACTTGTTTTAAATCTGCCCTGTCCGCAAAAGAGGAAATTGTAGGTGCTCTTAAAGTACTATTATCTAAGCAATAGGCACACTTCTGACTGGAGTCTGAGGTGTCACCGTTTACTACACATACACGCACACACACACCTATACATACGTGCACATTGTTATGAGGTGAGTTGGGTCCCCCCCACCCCAACTTCATAAGCTGAAGTCCTAACACACAGTACCTCAAAAGGTGACCTTGTTTGGAGGTAAGGTCTCTACAGAGGAGAGGTCATCAATTCAAGTGATGTCATTCAGGTGGGTCCTAATCCCATGTGACTAATGTCCTTATAAAAAGAGGAGATTTAGACACAGAGGCGTACCTAGAAGGAACGTGAAAAGGCCGAGAGAGAAGTCAGGGGTCCATCAGCCAAGAAGAGGGGCTGGAACGTCCCTTCCTACGGCCCTCGGACGGAGCCAACTCCACCGACGACACCTTGGTTTGACACGTCTTGCTTCCAAACCGGGCGACGATAAAGTTCTGTTGCTTAAGCCACCCAATTTGTGGGACGCTGCCACGGCAGGCCTAGCAAACCAATACACACGCTCACACATACACACGGACACACACGTGCACACACACACATGCATACTCATCACTCATATTCGTACGCACACGCCCCCCTCCCTCCGGCTGCAAAAATATAATGGAATTAGGAAAAGCGCTCTGTGGCAAAGTCACAGTGACTTGCCCCAACAGTGGTTTATCCTCAGAGGCAGAGGGAGAAATTCAACTGGGAAGCTAGACGGAGGCTGCAAAAGCATGAACTGAGCCACCCGCGCTGGCTGGCGGTGGGGGGTCTCCCTACGTTCGGGAGCAGAGCGGAATGCGGCAGCACCTACACGTCGAGGCTGTGCATCCTTCCTCCTCCCTCCTGGCTCTGAGCTTGAGGTGTTTTTCGGAGTTTACGAAAACAACTGTGTACTGCCAGTTTAATTCTCGGGCTGCTGTAGCCTGATCTGCTTTGGTTTCTGAGGGTGCCTTGCACTGGGAGAAAGGAAGTCATTGGGAAACTTGCTTGGCTGGGAAGCAAAGTGCAGTTTGTGAGGACCTAGCAGCTGGGGTGGGAAGGTCATCAGTGCTACTATGATCATCCCTCAGTGAAGGTCCACTGCCCGCCTCCTGGGGGCCAGTCTGGGTCACACACCCTCACATGCCTTCTCTCTGTGCTCCCTTCACCAGCTGCAAGGTGGGGATTCTCACCCATGCCACCGAGGGGCGGGCCCCAGCCTAAGAAGCCTCTTCAGGGTCACACAGCTGGTCAGGAACAGAGGTCTGGCTGGAAGCCAGGAATCCCACCCACAGGGCAGGGCTCTGCCCCTGGAAGGCATCCTGGGCAGTTTAGGACAGAGCAGATCCAGAAAGTATGCGAAGGATCAAAAGGGAAAAATTAAAAAGCGAATGCCAGGCAGCGACAGACTGTCTGTGAAACCACGTGCCTGTTTCTCCCTGACCCTGGGAAGGCCAGGCTTTTTTTGGGGGTCTTAGTTTTCTGGTCTGTAAAATAAGAGAGCCAAACTAGGTGAACCCCCCAAATGCACCTGCTTTCTGCTCCTGACCTCTGTCTTTCTGTGATGTTAGCATGAACCTTGGGCAGAGGGGAAGCCCAGGGTAGTTCTGAGTCTGGTAACGATGCGGGCAGAGTTGAGAAAAAGCCAGCCAGCAAATGGGGACAGCTGCTTCCTTTGAAATTGCTTGATGCTTTTGCCAAGAGACATTTCAAGGGTTCCGGGAAGGAACTCCACTCCGTCTTAGACATTCCCCTTGTCAGAACTTTATCTCTTTAGTGGAAGGAGTTTATTGTGCTAAATGGAGCCATCCCATTTATGTACCATTAGCGTGATAGAATGTTCCAAAATGGATCTGCTGAGATCACAAGGAACTAAATGCAAGCAGGCACGGTGGAGGGACTGCCTTCTAAAATGGTCCTACCCAGGGCTTCCCTGGTGGCGCAGTGGTTGAGAGTCCGCCTGCCGATGCAGGGGACGCGGGTTCGTGCCCCGGTCCGGGAAGATCCCATGTGCCGCGGAGCGGCTGGGCCCATGAGCCATGGCCACTGAGCCTGCGCATCCGGAGCCTGTGCTCCACGGCGGGAGAGGCCACAACAGTGAGAGGCCCGCGTACCGCAAAAAAAAAAAAAAAAAAAAAAAAAGATAAAATAAAATAAGAGCTTGTTTACCTGAAAGAATCTCCAATTGGAGTGAAGTGTGGGAAACTAAGCCATAACCAGCCCTTAATTTATTGAGGGAAAATGGATGAGAAGGGAAGAGAATAGTGACTTCCCTTAAAAGGCTGCAGGAAATCTAGACTCAGCAGCACCTCCCAGGTGCTCAGGACCCTGAAAGCCAAAGAGCAGGGATGGGAAGAACACACGAGGATGTTTGGAACCCCCAGCTATGTCACACACCACGATCGCATTTATTCCTGTAAGAAACATTATTCTACACAGAAAGAAATTGTTCACCAACTTCCAAGCCCTTCCCTTCCCACTGTACCCTGCAGTCTCCCAGTGTACCCTCTGCCTCTGATACTGCTCAAAAAGAAGGCTTTAGAAGGGAGGAGAATCTGGAATTGTAATATATGGTATGCTTCATTCCAGAACCAGATGAAGCTGGTGGTGACCTTGTAAGGGACAGGGTCTGATTGCCAATACAGGGCCCCGATGCAGGGCCTGACACGCACCCCATCTCCACTCTGAGTCTGTTGTGGGTCCCTCCATCAAGGATCATAGACTCAAAAGGTCCCTCTGCTTGCTGCCTCAGACACTATACCCTTATCTTCTGCAGGAATACTGGTGCCATTATGGTGCATCACGGACACAAAGCTTTAAGAAATGCACTGATTGCAATCTTGTCTAGAACAGTAAAAACCTGCAGCCAATGAAAATGTGTAGTCATAAAAATCAGCACCTGAAAACTGCAACTGGCTGAACTGATGGAATGCTATGGAACCTTTAGAAAGCATATTTTCAAAATTGCATGGCAACCTGGAATGATGCTATATTAATATATTGTGTATACAGGGGTACAGAGTTCTGGTTAAGAAGGGGCTTTGGTATCCAACAGACCTGGACCTCTCCCTCTCTGTAAAAAGGATATAAAACGACTACTGCCTCAGGGAGCTGACGTGAAGTACAATGACCAGTAGGGGGATTTGTCCTACAGTAAAAGGACTCAGTGAATGGTGGCTAAAATAGAAATAGACAGAATATATTTGTAACTCATATCACAAAGGTTAATATTCATGGTATATATAGAACTCTTACAAACCAGTAGGAAAAAGACCAACAAACCAAACACAAAAATGGACAAAAGACATGGAAAACAGTTGACACACAAAAAATATATAAATTATTCTTAGACATACAAAAAGATTCCCAATCCCACTCATATAAAAGAAAAGCAAAACTAAATTATGAGATAAGTTTTCCACCAAGAAAATTAGTTATCAGAATGGGAGGAAAGAGGTACCCTTATCCAACTCCATGAAGTTGCATGGCAATTAGGCATATGTATCCAACTTTAAAATATGCAATGTCTTTGACCCAGTAATTCTACTTCCAAGAATTTATTCTCAGGTATAGTGGCACGTGTATAAAATGACCTATATCGAAAGGTCTCTAATGCCACATTGCTTGCAATAATAAAAGACTACAAATAACCTATTAGTGGACTGGACTATTCATAAAATGCAATAGTATATGCAACCTTTAAGAGGATAGTACAGCTCCCAGCTCTATGAGAACTGGTATAGGACAATCTCAAAGATCTACTGTTAAGCGACAAGTGGTACAGGACAGTATATACACCATGCTACTTTAGTTGTTAACAAAAAAAGAATGTGAATATCTAGTCATATATATACACACATACACACACATATATACAATATATATTACACACACACACACACACACACACACACACACACACACACACACACAATATCCATAGACTATGCCTGAAAGGATAAATGTGAAACTGATAACAATGGTTTTCTCTGGAATGGGGCGGACTGGACATATGAGGTACTAAACTTCTCTTCACTGTGTTCCTTTCTACACCTTTTGAATTTTCAACCATGTGCATGTATTAACTTGTGAAAAAAAATTAAGTACATAAAAATATGAAAAGTGAGATGGGCAAGAACTAAAAGGAAATATGGCATCACGAGAGATTAGAGAAGATTAAATCACTGTCTCAAAGCCAAGGATCACATTAATATATTAACGGGTTAACCCTAGAGAATGGGGGAACTCAATGCTGAAGGCAGAATGAAAAGCTGACGTGGAACGTATCACTTTTATTTTACAAAGGTGTGTATTATTGAGCATGTATTACTTTTATAATTGGAAATGTAATCTTTGAAAGTAAGCACGCATCAATAAATGTTACAAATTTGAGCTTTAAATACACAGACTTAAAAAAGACCATCTTGTCTACTTGTTAGGTATTGCAACACCTCTCAATCTCCAATTTCCGTCTCCATGGTGAGTAGGGAATCCTTTACTCAGCCATGATGAACAAGTGTTTCAAATATGACCTTCCCTCAAGGAAGTTGTGCTTTCTTGCTGTAATATCATACTTTTAGGAGCCGACCATACTACACAATTGTGAGATGACACAATCTTCCTTTTTCATCAAAGATATGTAATTGACTCACTGTTATAGATGAATATTTTCCTTCCATGAGCTGCCTATTCCCAGAAATGTTGTGAAACACTCTGTGAGTAACCAAATTCCTCTTTGGGAGTCAAATGTCACAGAATTTCATGAACTATGTCACAGACAGGATATGTCATAGGAAAACCCCATTAAAACGTTTTCCAAGCTCTGATTAGTCAAGCAGAGAACAAGAATTGGAGGCTGACTTGATTTATTATTCTAAACAAGTCTTTTTTTTTTGCTCCATTCAATTTAATTGTGCAGTGGAGTCAACCTAGATGCCTCCCCATCCACCTATAAGACAGACAGACAGGTGGACACATACACAAACAGGGACTCAGTGAATTTTAATCAGTTTTTTATTCTAGTAGTTATTTTAAAGCTTTGAGTCGAGTTTTAAAGACAGTATTTTGGGTTTGCTAAATCTAGTCCTCTGTAAGCAAAAGCACACATCTCATTAATGTTTCAATTGAGCGCTGGGAGGGTGGGGACGCATGATAACTCTGGGAGGCAATCCTAAACCCTGGGCCCAAGTGCCATTTCTGCCTTGGGATCCTCCCTACCTCACTCCCCGTCACCCAGTTCCCAGCCCTCAGGCTGGGCCTGAGCATCTGAGATCAGCACGAGGACTTAGCATGGAGCCAGGTCCTCTTACAGTTCACCCACCAAGCTCTTCTCTGCTCACAGGCAAGAGGTGTTATACAGCCAGGCTTCGCTTCCCCAAGACAACACTCACAATTCTGAAGAAGAAAGGAAAACCCAACAATCAAAGGTTCTCTTTCCATGAAATACCTGGTGAGCTCTAAGAAAACTCAACAAAAGGATCTACCACTTAGCAACGGGAAAGAGGTCTGATCCTATTGAATCAGTACCTATGGATTGCAGGGGAACCAGTGGAAGGCTCGAGAACATTTAGACTTCCATCCACACAACAGGTCTCATCATATCATGCATATCAGTGTCACTGTGAACTGCCGGTCACTCTGAAAACTCACGAACAGCCTTTCTTAAATTTCTTCAAAAGCACAAAGTCCTATGTGAAGGCAGACTGTGCAGCAAACAGACCTCTGATCCAATTCACTCTGACTTGCACGGGCAGGAAGAGAGGACCCCAGGTAAGTCCAGATGATTGACCTGAGTGTCCTGCTCTGCCAGGACTAAGGGATCAGGACATGGGCTGGGGACACTGGCCTGATGAAGAGCAGGGTGCAGCAGGCAGCCAAGGAGCACTTTGAAAAGCTCAAGCCAGACCCACTCAAATCTTCTGACCCCCACCTCATGCAGCAAACTGATGCCACTGACTACATGGGATTCTGAGCCTGGTTGCAGACAGCGTTGCGTTTGAGGTTTAAACCAAGAGAAACTTGACCTTGACACGGAGGACCTGACCCTGACCTGGTTCTGATTCTGCTCTAGTCTTGTGCTTTAGCCAGAAACAGGGAGAGCATGTGATATGACCCCTCTTTTGCCCACAGCTCTGTGCTTTCCCAGTCTGGCCCCGGGCCAGCTCTGCTGGACCACAACTTTGGGCGGCCTGGATATGAGGGCAGCTAAGGGCCGGTCACCTGCTTCTGGCCACTGCTTTTGTGGCTCTGAATGCCAGGAAGGAACCTCTGCAAGGGGATGCATGATAAACAGCCGGCAGTAAGACAGGCCACGGGGAGTCACAGAGGGCACTTGGCTTTGCACAAAGAAATGTGCTCCTTCCTTCTGCTTAATGCCAAGGGAACCCGACCACCACTTCAGATCTCATTTCTGAGGAATCTCTCTGCTGGGTTGTGGAATCCCAGGAGCAAGCACTGTGGTTGAAAACCAACAAGTTATACTGATTATGGAAACAGGATAAAGTCTGAGAACCAGCAACAAAAGAAGAAGGCGGGGGGGGGGGGGGCACCATTCACTTGCATAGCCTCTGTTCATCCTGTTTACCCTCCCGAGGCCCCCTTTGATCTGGTGGCTGACTGCTGCTCACCAGTTTGCTGCCATGGTTTTTAGACCCTTCTTTTATTCTCCATTTATTTATGAGTGGTAAGGTGATCCAACGGGAAGAACTCGAGTCTAGAGAAAAGAAGGTCAGGGTTTGAATCCTCTGGTGTCACAAAGTGACCGTGTGATGCTACGTAAGGGATTTTCTCCTCTCTGAAACTCAGGTCACTCACATGTTAAAGGGGTATAATAATTATCGTAGTGGGCTGAATAGTCTCGCCTCCAGAATCCACATCCACCGGGAACCTCAGAAGATGACCTTATCTGGAAATCGGGTCTTTGTAGATGTAATTGTTAAGATGAGATCACATCGGATGAGGGTGAGCCCTCGGTCCAATGACAGGTGTGGTGTCCTGATAAGAAGAAAGGTCACACAAAGATGCATACAAAGGAGAACTCCGCGTGAAGACAGAGACGGAAAGTGGAGTGATTCATCTACAAGCCCAGAGGTGCCAAGGATTGCTGGCGACCCCAGAAGCCAGGCGGAGACATGAACCAGACTGTCGCTCAGAGCCTCCAGAAGGAATCAACCCTGCCATCCCTGACTTTGGATTTCTGGCCTCCTGAACTGTGAGAGAATAAATTTCTACTGTTTTAAGCCATTAAATTCATGGTAATTTGTGACGGCAGCAAAGGGAAACAACACACCTCCCTTCTAAGGCTGTTATGAAGATTCCCTAAGAGACAACACATGAAAGCAGCTAGTTTCCTGCCCGGGGCAGGGGAGACCCTCAACACAAGGCAGGTCACTCTTGCTCTGTCCTCTGGCAAAAGGCTAATAATAGGATTTTCAAGCTTTATCAAGTAGGTGGCCACATGGTATTTTGAAAACTCATGGACAAACCGGGGAGAACAAAGGGATACGTGTGGCATCAGGGCATCCCCAGGCAGCACGGCTGCAAGGCAGAAGCACACGTGGATGCTGGTGACCAGTGAAGCCAGTTTGCAAAGACTGAAGCTGCAGAGTCCTGGAGCTGGCAATGCGTATGCACCTGTCAAACAGGGGAAGGCACGTGGGGGCCCAGAGACCTCCGGTGGCGGCTGAGGTTGATGATCAAATGACCATAGCCCTATACTGAGCATTTATGATATGCCAGGCACGGGACTAAGCAATTTGAATGCATACAGATTTATTCCTCAAAACCCACCTAAGAGGCCAGGGCTCTTGACAGCTCTATTATACTGCTCAGAAAACTAAGACTCAGAGACTTTTAAGTGACTTGCCCCAAGACATCCAGCAGTAAATGGTGAAGCTGCCTGTCTCAGGGCCTTTAACTACCATCTTGCCTCTTGTAGAAGCTGGAACAATTGGACTTATCGAACAAGAAATATTAGCCCCTTGGGGCTTCCCTGGTGGCGCAGTGGTTAAGAATCCGCCTGCCAATGCGGGAGACATGGGTTCGAGCCCTGGTCCGGGAAGATCCTACATGCCGTGGAGCAACTAAGCCCATGCGCCACAACTACTGAGCCTGAGCTCTAGAGCCCGCAAGCCACAACTACTGAGCCTGCGAGCCACAACTACTGAAGCCCGTGGTCCTAGAGCCTGTGCTCTGCAACAAGAGAAGCCACCGCAGTGAGAAGCCCGCGCACCACAATGAAGAGTAGCCCCCGCTCGCCACAACTAGAGAAAGCCCACGGGCAGCAACGAAGACCCAACGAAGCCAAAAATAAATAAATTAATAAATAATTTTTTTTAATCTTAAAAAAAAAGAGAAAGATTAGCCCCGAGATTCTTTTTCTACCTTACCACATTCTCTAAATGAATCCTAGAACCTTCCCATGAGCTCTCTGCCTTAGCTGTGTGTCAGTTTCCTTTACAGGAAATAGAGATGATATGGATGACAATGTCACAATTATTCATTGAACATTACAATGTCTAGGCATTCCACTATGCCCTCTATATACGTTATCTCAATAGATCCACGCAGCAATACCCTGAAGTAGGGTATAATCCCTATTTTGCAGATAAAGACATTGAGGCTCAGAGCTTAAATAATTTGCCCAAGGACACAAAGCAAGTAAGTAACAGAGCTGAGATCTAAGCCCTGGCTTGTCAGCCTCTCCTAAGTCCACTATAAAGAAGCAAATATTGACATCCTTTTTGCTTTCCCAAGATATAGGATGTGCCACAGCTCACTGAATCTAAGAATTCACTTTGGGTTCTTAGGTATGTCTCAGATACAGCCTTTTTTTTAAAATAATTTTTGATAAATTTATTTATTTATAAATGTATTTATTTATTTATTTTTGGCTGCGTTGGGTCTTCGTTACTGCACGTGGGCTCTCTCTAGTTGCAGCGAGCGGGGGCTACTCTTCGTTGCCGTGCGCGGGCTTCTCATTGTGGTGGCTTCTCTTGTTGCGGAGCATGGGCTCTAAGCACGTGGACTTCAGTAGTTGTGGCTCGCAGGCTCAGTAGTTGTGGCACATGGGTTTAGTTGCTCCACAGCATATGGGATCTTCCCAGACCAGGACTCGAACCCGTGTCCCCTGCGTTGGCAGGTGGATTCTTAACCACTGGATCACCAGGGAAGCCCCTCAGCTATAGTCTTAACAAGCTGTGTCTGCCCTCTGCCCCTACTTCAGATGCCTGGGTTTCTCCTCTAAAGGCTCAAGGTGAGTGACTTTCTCTTCAGCAGAGTGGTTGGAATTCTCTAGATAATGTCTGGCTACTCCCAAGAATGTCTCTTTGTCTTGTACACAGTTTGGACAACAATAGCAGGGATCTGAGAGCAGCCAGTCCACTCCGGACATGGACCCCTCCCCAAGCAAGCAGGGCAGAAGGTGGGGATCCAAGAAAAGGAAATAACAGGGGCTGGGTTTGGGGTCGGGGGGAGGTCCAATGCGGAGGAAACACAACCAACAAACATCTCAAGCCGTGAGGCGCTAGAAAGCTCCTGGAACAAAAAGGTTGCCTTGAGCCAAGATGTTGCTTTGTTGTATTCTAAAACACTCAATCTCCCATTTTTTTCCCCTTAGTTTTTCTGAGCATATCCTATGCAAAGTGAAAAAATGTAACGCCAAGCCATGCTCCCGTGTTGGTGATTTCAAGCTGAACCTCAGAATCGGTGCAGGGGTTAAAACTCCTGTATCTCATCTTGGCAAGGCACGTGGCCATTAAGGGGATTGGGAAAGGAGAGGGGGCAAGGTTTTACTTGCAAAAACTGCGGTGGCGCCAAGGGTTCCCCACCAAGTCAGCCTCCCTCAGTGTCACCATGTAATGCTGAAATCACTAAGTGAGCATATATTCCTTTCAGGAACCTGGTTGAGCCTGTGTTATGAAAAGCATTCTTTAAAATCACTTCTTGGGGCTTCCCTGGTGGCACAGTGGTTAAGAATCCGCCTGCCAATGCAGGGGACATGGGTTCAAGCCCTGGTCTGGGAAGATCCCACATGCCGCAGAGCAACTTAAGCCTGTGCGCCACAACTACTGAGCCTGCGCTCTAGAGCCCGCAAGCCACAACTACTGAAGCCCAGGTGCCACAACTACTGAAGCCTGCACGCCTAGAGCCCAAGCTCCACAACAAGAGAGGCCACCGCAATGAGAAGCCTGTGCACCGCGACGAAGAGTAGCCCCTGCTCACCACAACTAGAGAAAGCCCACACACAGCAATGAAGACCCAACACAGCCAAAAATAAATAAAATGAAATAAATTAATTTTTAAAATTAACGCTTTAAAATAAAATAAATAAATAAAATAAAATCACTTCTCGATTTCACTCTCTAATTCATGTTTAACAAATCATGTATTAGGCCAATTAATTTCAGAGGTGGGATATGAACACAAAAGAATAAGCTGAGAGAATATGACATGTTTAAAACATTGAGCCCAGTTAGGTTCACACATCCAGCTTGCCTTCCTCTTTGTAAGCCTGGATCTATCTTTGCAATCTTTAAGGATTCAGGAATATAAATGCACCACAACAACCACTGCTGGGAACATAGGTCCCAGGGGCAGAGGAAGTCAGGTGTGTGGTCCAGAAAGATGTCCCCAGTCTGTGATCTGAACCCCACCCAATGGGTGCTCCAGATCATGGGTGCCCCTATGGTTTGCTCTGGGTCTCCCTTCCTCCACCAAAGCTCAGCACAACTAGGCCTTCAATAAATGTCGCTTGGACGATTTTCTAATAGACACTCATGAATCTGGAATTAAGGATCTGCCGCCCTGCCCAAGCCTGACCTACTTTCCTAAGTCTATCCCCTCGCTGGCCTCTCCTCCCTGGCCCTTCCCTCCCTCCCTCAGCTTCCCCCAAAGTCCAGGTCCAACCTGCTCCCCACTCCATCCCAAGTCTCCGGGTGAGAGAAACAGCCCAGCAGAATGAACTGCTCTGTCACATCTCCACATCCTTCTAGAGGACTTGCCCTGTCATCGTTGGAGCTCCCTGAGGGCAGGGCTCCCCTCACCTGAGTCTGTGAACCTCACACTCAGTCCGTGTCCATCAAGGGGTGTCAGCACTGCCCTCAGAGGCTTTGTGTCCCTGCGAGGGCTTTAACTACCTCAGCCTGAAACAAGACCTCTCAACCTCCAAGATTTCTGGTGTTATAATAACGTGCCACCTCACTGCTGAAAATTTTCCTCCAAATTACAGGCTTATGGCAAACCCTAAGTAGTACTGAAAAGTTGTAGTTTTTGACGTCTGTGAAAAATAAACTCCACACTCAAATTTTCTCCCAGCATTATAAACTCCGAAATCTGTCAATGCTTTGGTTCTCAAAAAGGAAAAAAAAAAAAGCAATCGGGGGCATATCTTTCATATACTTTTTTTTTATTGTGGTAAAATATATATAACATAAAAGTTGCCATTTTTTACCATTTTAAGGGTACAAGGCAGTGGCCATTAATTACATTCACAATGTTGTGCAACCATCACCACAATCTATTTCTAAAATTTTTTCATCACCTCAAACAGAAACTCTGTACCCACTAAGCAGTAGGGGGTATCATTTTTGCAACATTCTGTGAGGCTAATGAAGTTGAAAGCAGATTCTAGGTAGATGGATTATATCTTTGTAGCAAACATACGGGAAAAAAGACTAGAAGAGAATAAAATAATTATTGATTGTATCAGGATAGTGGCCGTGACTGCCCTATTTTACTTTCTAAATGTTTGATAATTACTTTTTTATAGCCCCTTTTTGGTCTCATAAGCATGCTAGAAAACTAAAGCCACAATGAAAAATAACAGTGAAATAGATTAATTTTATTCAATTGATATTTTCCTGAAAAGCTGTATGTAAATTAACACCAGAGTTTGTCAGAATTTGAAAGTATCTGGGGGAGAAAAAAAAAAAAGCCTTGTTTTGACTTGCAAATCCCAACCACAATTACAGATATGCTTCATCTGCATTATGTCTAAATTCACAATATTGCTCATATTATTATAAAAATAGATGGCTCTGCTTCTATTTTGTAAAAAAGAAAACAAACAAAAAAACAAAAAGAAAAAGCCCTAGCAATTTAATGGTATCAGGACCAATACCTGAAGGAATTAAAATGGTAACTTGTTTGGAAAGGAAAATATGGTCACCTCTACCCCAGCCTCAGTGATCTAAGACCCAATTTCTAGAGTGACTTTAAAAACAAACCGAATAACTAGAATACTTTTGCACCTTTGTTATATAGGTGGAGATTAAGCCTTGGTATAAGAATATATCCCAGACAGATAACGTCAATCAGTGGTTAACTACTCAGAGATAATCCCCTCTTTGAAAAGTCTGTTTTCAGTTGAACCTTCTGGTTGGGTTAATTGATGACTTATCTTCCATTAGGAGCACCATGCACATCAAAGCATTGTTTGGGGACAGAGCAAAGCAGACAGGAAGGAGGGGGCCTCTTTAACCCTCAGGGCTAATAGCTGGAATTGAATATTTCCTAACAGAGATAGCAGTTTGCAGCTTAATAAACTAGCCATTTGTTTGAGAACTGAATGGCAACCAATTTCTGGGCTGTTGATGGATGTCTAAGAGCACACATGCTTGTGCTCACATACAGAGCAACACAAGCCTTTGTCCTCCCAACCTCTCAAATCCACTCCCGGCCAGCATTCTCCCCCTTCCCTAGCCTCCTATCTTGCCGCACCTGTGACCAGCACAGTGGTCCTTGGCACACCTGCGCTGGGACAGAAAAATCACTGAGCACCCATCACCTCTCTCTTCACAGTAACACCCTTCTTCAGCACATGCCCACCAAGGGAGGCTTCTCTTCTCCCCACCTAAGAGAGGCTGCAGCCTTACATGTCCCCCAGCAATGATGCTAGCAGGAGCCTTGGGGCAGTTAGATGTGTGGTCCCTCCCCTTTACGCCAGTACCTCACTTCGCACTCCCAGAAGCTGCTTTCCTGGGTTAGAATCTTCTTCCTGCCAGCCACCTCTGGACCCAGCTCTCAGGTCTTCTGGCCTCCTTTGTGGTCAACTCTCTCAGACCTTAGTCACAAAGTCTCATCATCTGGGGGTCAGAGCTGCGAGCCTGCTGAGACCCAGAAGATTCCACCCGCATCTCTACCACAGAAAAAACCACCCTGATGGACCTGAGGTTTTCTTTCCTCTTCAAAAAATCTCAACCATGTTTGCCAAAGAAGCACACTCATCAATGCAAAAATATGCAGTGTAACCACATGATCATTTCTAAAATCACTAAGGCTGCTGATGACAAGTAATAATTTGCGTATTTACATTGTGCATAAGAAGGGGAGGGAGTTTGAAAGAATATGGAGAGGAAAATAAAAGCATTAGACTAGAGGGGGATATACATAAATAAAACAACCTGACTACTTTGCTTCATCAAGCAGAGCCTTCTCACAGCATTACGCAAAAAGCTTTGGAATGAAAACCACATATACGATGCACAAAGTTAATTAACTAGCTGAGGGATCTTTCAAGTCTAAAAGGATACTTGTAATAAAGTTAGTTCCTCTCGGATTTGCCTGCTGATAAATTTTATGTCCACCCACATGTTTTGAAAAAAAAAAAAAAGTGAGACCAACTCCCCTAGAGTAACGAGCTGTGAAACACAGCAGTACTTAGGCATCTCATTCGCTCTGCTGGTCACCACCAATGAACAGCAGGATATGATGAACAGGGGTCAAATCACAGGGGCTCTAAAACATGTTAATTTGTAGCCACCAAACGGACATTATTAAAAATTAACTCCTGATTATTTTTTTAATGACCTATACAGTATGTGTGGCTAAGAGTCCTTTAAAACAACTACCACCGGGGCTTCCCTGGTGGCACAGAGGTTGAGAGTCTGCCTGCCGATGCAGCGGACGCGGGTTCGTGTCCCGGTCCGGGAGGATCCCACATGCCACGGAGCGGCTGGGCCCGTGAGCCATGGCCGCTGAGCCTGCGCGTCCGGAGCCTGTGCTCCGCAGCGGGAGAGGCCACAAGAGTGAGAGGCCCGCGTACCGGAAAAAAAAAACAAAAACCAACTACCACCTACGTGGTTAATGTCAATAACAAAACCTCCCAAAAACTGTAGAAAAAGAAGCAGCTTTGGTCAAGTGCGTTGAAGTTAATTCAACTCCCATGTAGGAGCTACGAAGCAACCAAATTTTAAGTTGCAATCGTATAAACATTTAGATGCTATAATGGAACCACAAGCATAGACTTTTGCTATTGCATGGGAACTACAATGTGAGCATTTACATCACACATTCATTCTGTGTGCCTTTTTCTGGTATAAGTAACCCAAGGGCTTTACTGCAAGCCAATCTCAAAAGAAGCCACAGGATACATGCATATTTAAGCTTCTGACTGATTATCCTTCAAGGTGAAGCTCTTCAGAAAACTAACCATTAAGAGGTATACAGATCCCTGCCTGAATTTACAGTGTAGAAGGAAGGGGTTCTAGCCTTGCTCCTTCTGCCGTCTTTACTTCTCCTCCTGTAAAATGGGGATGCTGTGTAGGATGACACAGTACATCACCTAAGAGATAATATCACTAACTTGAGCAAGTTGATCAATCTGTCAACTAAGATCTCAACAGATATCAGAGAAATGCAAATCAAACCTACAATGAGGCACCACCTCACACTGGTCAGAAAGGCCATCATTAAAAGTCTACAAATAACAAAGGTTGGAGACGGTGTGGAGAAAAGGGAACCCTCCTACATTGTTGCTGGGAATGTAAGTTGGTACAGCCACTATGGAAAACAGTATGGAGGTTCCTCAGAAAACTAAAAATAGAATTGCCATATGATCCAGCAATCCCACTCCTGGGAATATATCACACAAAACTATAATTCAAAAAGATACATGCACCCCTATGTTCATAGCAGCACTGTTCACAATAGTCAAAACATGGAAACAACCTAAATGTCCATCAACAGATGAATGGATTAAGTAGATGTGGTACATATATACAATGGAATACTACTCAGCCATAAAAAAGAACAAAATAATGCCATTTGCAGCAACATGGATGCAACTTGAGATTATCATACTAAGTGAAGTAAGTCAGAAAGAGAAAGACAAATACCTTATGATAGCACTTATATGTGGAATCTAAAATACGGCACAACTGAACCTATCTACAAAACAGAAACAGACTCATAGGCATAGAGAACAGACTTGTAGTTGCCAAGGGGACAGAGGGGAGGGAGAGGGATGGACTGGGAGTTTGGGGTTGGTAGATGCAAACTATTACATTTAGAATGGATAAACAACAAGGTCCTAATGGATAGCACAGGGAACTATACTCAATATCCTGTGATAAACCATAATGGAAAAGAATATAAAAAAAGAATGTATATATGTGTATAACTGAGTCACTGCTGTACAGCAGAAACTAATACAACATTGTAAATCAACTATACTTGAATAAAAAATAAACAAAAAAAACAAATCTCAGTAGAGAGAAAGGGCCCAGATAGTCTCAGGACACATACCACACGCCTGCTACCATTTCACACTTCTGAGGCACCAGGAAGATAGAACCAACACTCTGAAGATCTCAACAGCAGCCTTCTGAGATAGCTTGGAACTATGACTGCCATGTTGCACAGATAAATCCACAAAGAAGCATCATTCCAAGGTTTAAAACATTCTAACCAGGTACAAAACTCTCAAGGGAGTCCAAGTTATAAACATTACAACTGAGCAGAAGAATCAGGTTTAGAAACTGGGTTCGTTCCACACCAGGGAGCCTCAGCCACTCTCTATCTCGATTCTGCCTTCTTGGAATTCCTAAGCTGAGTCCACTCTGCTCATCCCAAATATTCAGGTCTAAGGCGTTTCCAGGCCATTGGAGCTGATAAACGAAGGCCTAACAACAGCTATGAAAACCAGCCTTCAGAACTTGATAAAATGAGGCCTCGGAAGAGCTGATGCTTATTTTTCAAGTCACTGGAACACAAGCAGATTAACGGTTTCTTCCGTGAGTGTTTACTAGGAACAGAGAGATTGAAGATTCAAGAACTGCACTTAGGGGAGCTTCAAGTAAGGGACCGTTTGTGCTCTGGGAAGAATCTCAAACATTACCAGATCTGGACCTGTTTCAATTTAAATCTCAATTTGTTTGGGGCTAAACATATGAAACCCAAACAAAAGGTCTGGACAGAATACAGTTTGAGACTGAACGGAACTCAAGACATGACACCTTGCTCTTAAAAAAGAAAAAAGGTAGAACTCTTGTAAATTCCTAGGGTGCATTTAGATTACAGGCAAGGAGGAAAAAGGAGAACTGTGTCCAAGTGACAAACACACAGTAACATGGGAGCTTCGGGGTGGGGGGGGAATTCAAGAGGTTCTACTGATTCAGGATGGAGACCCTTGAGTAATCCTACAAGATGGCACCCCTTCAGATGTTTGAGGGATCACGACACAGCCAGAAAGGAGAGGGGAACAGATGGATCTAAGTTCATGAGACCAAAAGCGAAATCTGAGCAAGAAAGAAATAAAAATTAAAAGTGCATCTTTTGCCAAAAAGGCAAATAATTTCTCTCAGTTCAAAGGGGATCTGGGAACAAGGGCCCAGCTGTAACCCCAGAGGTCTCGGTTCCAGTGCCTCTATAGCTAGCAGACCAAATTTCAAATAAAAATAAACCGGTTAGGGCAACTTACGTACACCACATGAATTCATAAGGGACATCTGCCCTCAAGATAAAAATTCAAGAAAAAGTGGAGAAATAAGCTAGAGGGAAAACTGCAAAGAAGATTCTCTGCAGCAGCCATACTCCAGGTTCTAATTCCTAAGCAGAATTTGCAAGAGGTCAAAGATCAAGGTTTTATCAAAAGCTGCATCTTTGGAATTCTGTCCTCCCCTCGAAGAGATATTTAAACTAAGAATGGTTTAGAAGTGTGGAAACTTGAAGTGAGAAGTGGCTAGCTCTCCTTTTACATTCTTTTCCATTATGATTTATCACAGGATATTGAATACAGTTCCTTGCGCTATACAGTAGGACCTTGTCGTTTATCTATTTTATAGATAATAGTTTTGTATCTGCTAATCTTCAACTCCTAATTTGTCCCTCCGCTGCCCCCTTTCCTCTTTGGAAACCATAAGTTTGTTTTCCATGTCTGTGAGTCTGTTTCTATTTTGTAAATTACTTCATTTGTATCATATTTTTAAGATATCATATAATTGATATCATATGGTATTTGTCTTTCTCTGTTTGACTGACTTCATTTAGTAGGATAATCTCTAGGTCCATCCATCTTGCTGCAAATGGGATTCTTTCATTCTTTTTTATGGCTGAAGCTCTCTTTCTAAATTTAACACCACCATTAAGACATGAGAGCTCTTCACTTGCTTCGTGTCTCCCTGGTTGCAACTTGAGCACAGACTATCCAGTGGCTGTGAGCAGGAGATCTGGATACTGGGCTGGGCTTAGCTGCATCCATTCATTTGCTTTGGCAAGTGGGTACCTCCTGCGTCTCAGGCACTGGGCTGGGCACTGTGATACATGGGGAGAACCAGGCATGGAGCTGCCCTCTGGAAATTTATGGGAGTGGGAAAACAAGACTCAATCACAAACACATGTGAAGTTGCACCTGTAATAAGTGCTTGGGAAGAAAGGCATTGGGTCCGTTGACACCCTCTAACAGGGGAATGTGAGCTAGTCAGGGAGGTCAGGGGAGGCTTCTGTGAGGAAGTGACAGTTGGGCTGCCATCTGAAAGCTGAGGCGTTAAATAAGCCATGGTGGGGACAGAAGACTGTTCCAGGCTGGTGTGAAAGGCCCTGGGGTACGGGTGAGAGAAACAAGGGGACAAGAAATGGCAGATAGCTTCGGTAGCTGGTGAAAGGTATCAGGACTGCCACCCCTAAGTATGCCCCTTTGGCATAGGATTATTTTGAGCTGAATGCAACTGCGAAGAAGTAGATGCAAGAAAAGCTCTCTGCCTTCCCCTTATTTGTCTAGAAGCATGACATAGATTCATAAAGGTGTCCCCCCTTCCTCTCTCTACCAGAAAGCACAGAAGGTAATCACCAGTGACAACTCCAGACCCTCATCGGCCCAGAGATGGCCCCAGGAGTCTACGTAACAATCCTCACTAAAAGTAGCCTTATCTATCATTAGTCTCCCCATATATTTGCATTCCTACAATTTGCCAACCCTAGAAGCTCAATGTCCTTTTCCTTTGTCTTGTCACTTCTCTACAAAATTTTTGTTCTTTGCTAAGATGCTACAGAAATTCAAGTTCTAACCACCCTTTTGAGGTACTCATAACTGAGTACTCCCGTGTGTATGCACATGGAATGCATGCATTAAAAAACTCGTTTGGGGGGCTTCCCTGGTGGCACGGTGGTTGGGAGTCCGCCTGCCGATGCAGGGGACACAGGTTCGTGCCCCAGTGCGGGAAGATCCCACATGCCGCGGAGTGGCTAGGGCCGTGAGCCATGGCCGCTGAGCCTGCGCGTCCGGAGCCTGTGCTCCGCAACGGGAGAGGCCACGGCGGTGAGAGGCCCGCGTACCGCAAAAAAACAAAACAAAACAAAACAAAAAACTTGTTTGCTTTTCTCTTGTTACTCTGTTTTTTCTCAGTCTAATTTGCAAGGCCCCAGCCAAGGAACCTAAGTTGGGTAGAGGAGAATGGGCTGTTTTTCCCCTTCCCAACGTTGGGATGGAATAAAGGGGTCATGATGGAAAAGATGTCTGGAGAGGTGGATTGGCCACCCATACAGGATTTGGGTCTTAATTTCAGGTGCCATTGAAAGGATAAATGCACGAAGGGTAGGAGTGGGGAATGACATACCATTTGCTTTGCCAGTCTCAGTTTTCTGTCCTGAAAATGGCCTGCTTTCTGGCTAATGCCCAACAAAGCTAGGAGTCTGGTCAGGGAATGGAATCCCAGCAGTGGCCATGCTGCTCTGGGCTTCCTAGAGGCTGTGGTCCAAGGACTTTGGGATTTCAATTCCATAGCTCCATAAACCCAGTGAATTTGAAGCCAGGCCTGAAGTAATGTATTTACTGTTGAATGTCTGATCTTTTTTTCTTAACTTAATCTTTCTGATCCAGCCCTGGAGATAACACAAACAAAAAATATGTGATGCCAGTAACACCGGATGGCAAATTTACTCTCTGTTTGATAAAGTTTATACTCTAATACATAATAATAAATGTCTGTATTATTTCCAAACACACTGCGTGTTCCTAACAGTTCAGTAAACATTGTCTAGATTATAGAAGTAAGCCTGATCCCTTTAGGCACCACCCTGCTAATAAGGATATTCCTGCTCTCAGATGGTGCTAGTTAGCAGTTGAGGCTGAAAGTGCCGATATGAAGCAAACTGCACTGCAGAGGTAGAAAGAGTGTGGGGTTCAGCATCAAACAAAGTCTTTTGGATCCTGGCTCTATACCAGCTTGCTGGAGGACAAGCCAGTGGACCTCTCTGAGCCTTGGTTTCCTTATCTGAAAATGGGATATGGTCCTTAGAGTGCTGTTGTATCAAAGGAGATCCTATATCTAACATGCAGAGGGGGCGCCCTGCGCACAGGGACTGTCACGGTGGTAGGAAGGGTGGTCGCAGTAGGAGTAAACTGGAGAAGACAGCCACAGCTCCCTGTGGGCCAGTGGCTCACCGGGCTGCCTAGTAAGTGGCTTGTACATTACATCCCAAAGGGAACCGTGAAAGGAAAATATTTCATACAGAGGACTTCCCAGCTTAACCTCAGCCTAAACCCCTTCATTCTCATCTTGAAATCATGCAAGCAGCTGCAGATGATTTCAGGCAGGCCTGCAAAGCCAGCCATGTTCCCTCTCAGGGGAGGCCAGTGGGAATGATCACAGCAGCTGCCCGGGGTTTCGTCTGGAGAGAGGCAGTAGCCCTTCACATCCAAAAGCGGCCAAGTGCAAGCGTGGCTGCCTCAGTCTGCCTTGCCCTGGCCCATAACCTTGAAAGGCACTGGTAGATTTTTCTACACCGCCCCCCCCCCACGATTTATCTTTCAATCAGATCCAGAAAATGACAGTGAGAGAGGATTCGCTCCAGCAAATATTCCAGATGCAGTGAGATGGGGAGAAGACTCCATTTCTGCACATAGAGCCTTGTCCCTTGGGGTGCTTAGGGAGTGGGGCGTCGGGTGCAGGACTGTGAACTTGCTGATAAGACTCCCAGGGGCAACCCTGCAACCTGCGTGCCTGGTTTTTAAGATCTCTGCTTTAGCAAGGTGTGATCCCTAATTTGATAGAAAAGCCTGGAAAGCCACCCAGTCTACATTAAGGACCTCAGCTGCATGACAAGAGTCTTGTAGGCTTTCAAAAGCTTCAACTCCTTTAAGATGTTCTTCATAACCTCTACTTCTATTTCTTCTATTCTAGATTTCGGGAAAAGGTCTGATAGAGCATCACTTTGATGTCAGGAGGCTTCATGACCTGGTTTCCGGGCACAGTCTCCGGGCACTCGCCTCCCCAGAAGCTACCCTGGGCTCACTCAGCAGAGGCCTCCAGCCTCGTGGAAAATCCTCAGACCAGAATCTTCAAGTCACCTGTGAGAATCCGCTCCTTTTCTAGGCTGAGGAGGGCCTGGGCCAGCCTCACATATTCTGGTTGAGTGTCCAGTATAAGAACATTGCAGGGGGCTTTCCTGGTGGCGCAGTGGTTGGGAGTCCGCCTACCGATGCAGGAGGCAAGGGTTCGTGCCCCGGTCGGGAAGATCCCACATGCCGCGGAGCGGCTGGGCCCGTGAGCCATGGCCGCTGGGCCTGCGCGACCAGAGCCTGTGCTCCGCGGCGGGAGAGGCCACAACAGTGAGAGGCCCGCGTACCACGAAAAAAAAAAAAAAAGAACATTGCAGGAATCCTTAGTTATTCAGAAGGATTTCTTAAAAAGCTCCTTGAGACAAATCCTAAAAACCATACCTCTTTTGCAAGAGTGCCAGGTGGCCTTCGAGGGGCCAGGGAGCAATGTGGGCCGTCTACATATCAGGGGCTAGGGGACAAGGTCTTCTGCCTGTCTTTGGCACAAGGAGCTTCATATGTGGGACACAGTAAAAGAGTGACAATTAAGGCCACCCATTTCCGATGGCCTTTCTCAGGCCGCCACCCCCACCCATGTAAACAGAGGTCTTGAGGGGAATCACCCTAGTATCTGAACCAAGACCTCAATCCATTTCTTATTTAATGATTCTGCAGAATCTTATGATAAGGTGCCTCAGTTTCCTCCTTGTGACTGAGAAGAGACAGATCCAGAGACAAACACAGGGGCGAGTGGACAATTATCAGCTTCCTTCTGGATGGGCAGTGGGGTGCTGCCCGGTCTTGTCCACCACCGTCTCATCTTTCCAAAATAGCAGGAAGGCAACCTCTGCCTCCCTCTGGGCCCAATGATACGGAGCCTGCTCTTTCAAACTTCAGCTTGCGTCAAGGTCAAATGTCTAACCCTTCGAAAGTCAGATTTGTAAAAGGCCTGAGGTTGTTGGCTGAGGAAACTCAGTTCTTAGTACCTTTCTTGATAAAGTGCTTAAGATTAAAAAAAAAAAAAAGCGTGCTTTGTGTGTTATTTGTATGATTCTCAGCTACCATCCCCTCCCCCTCCACTCTTTTCCTCCAGCTGTCTGCTTTCAGAGCGAAATTATATGCCTCAGAGACTACAGTCCTAGGGAAAAAAAGTGAAGGGAAAGGGGAAGGTGAAAGGTGTTTACAACTGGTTTTGCTCCTTCCCACAAGAAATGGAATTCAATTAAAAGCCCTCTCCATCACAAAAGTGCAAAATTACTATGCTTATCACTTGCCAAGTCAGAGCGGTTTCAGGGCAAACCTGATTTAGACGGGTAGCTCTAAGTGACAGGCCTCTTTTCCCATTTTTCATTTTTCAGATTTTGTTTTCTCGGGACTCCTGAACTGATTCATGCAAAGCAAATGAGATTTCATAATAGACTCTGGGACAATTCCACCCCCTGGGGGCAAACCTATTCATTAAATGTGGGGTGAGGTAATGCCGCCCATCTGCTAGGGAAAGCTGGGTGCCCTCTCAGCCACTAAAGGAAAAAGTGCTTCAAGACCATCCTGGGGAAATGGGGGGGCTTAAGGCTTGTACCTTCTTAGGTTTCCTTCCTCAAGATAGTTGCTCGGGACTCTCAGAAAAACATCTCATTCATAGCTGCCTGGAAACTTGAGCCATTTTTCCCTGGAAGTCATTTCATTAGTTCAGGGGAAGTGGCTTTCCCTTATCCTGAAAACCACATGTCAGGAGAAGGAAGAAATCCCAGAACAAAGCATATGGCAGAAAAAGCAGGAGGCTGATGGGAGCCAAAGCTGAGAGGCAATTCTGGATCTAAAATGGTTTCTATTAGTATATAAATGGATTCTGCAGGAAAAAACAAAACCATTTTATTTCTAAAACACTCTTTTTCTTCTTATACATTAGTGGGGAAATCTCAAGAATGAGTAAAATCTTCTTCACCATGGGGACAAAATTTGTTATTAGTTTTTGGTAGTGGTGATAAGGGGGCTGATTTTTAAATGCTGTCCTTGTCTTGCAATAGGAAACATTCTCTTTTCTTTCTTCCTTTCTCCCTCCCTCCCTTCCTTCCTTCCTCTCTTTTTTCTCTTTCTTCCTTTCCTTCTTCTTTTTTTTTTTTAAAGAAGGTCTAATTCTTAAATGTCAAAAATTGGTTATGAAAGCAATAGCTCACTGAAAAACCTAACTGAAAAGTCTCCATTCTATGTCCAGAGCTGGGGTGGGGAGAACTGTTGACACCTTTTCCATAGTGTATTTATATAGGAATTTATATTTGGCTTAAGTCTTGGAAAGCACAGAGGTGTGCAGCAGGTGAGGGGAATTGCTGGAAAAGAGCTAGTGACTGTAGAGGGTCTAAGGTCACACTACTTTTCTTTCTTCTTTTTTAATGAAAGTACAGTTGATTTACGATGTGTTAATTTCTGCTGTACAGCAAAGTGATTCAGATATATATATATACACACATTTTTCAAAATATTTTTTCTTTCTTAACTGAAGGTCTGGTTCTGCATCTGGACAGAAATTCAGCTTCCAATCTGAATTGTGATCTTCATTTCATCCCTGACAGTTTGCAAAAGAGCTTGGCTTGTGTGCTGGGAACTTGAGCTCTAGAACCATCTCTGCTGCTCACCTTTAGCAAGTCACTGACCTGCTCAGTTTTAAAAGGCAGTGCCTACACATAATAGGTACTCAATTAATTTTCTTTTTATAACAGCTTCATTGAGATACAATTCACTCTTTTAAAGTCTACAATTCAGGGGGCTTTAGTATAGTCACAGACTTATGCAACCATCACTACTACTCATTTTTTGATCAATGAATGAATCAGAAGTTTAAAGGTAACATGGCTTTAAGTGCCAGGCTGTATTCTGAGCACATTTTGTAAAATAATTTACCTAATCTCCCCACCCAATCTATGAAACTCGTCCTACTATGACCCCCACTTTATAGTAAAGTCAACTGAGATCTGTGCCCAGGCAGTCCAGCTGCAGAGCCAGCATTCTTAACCAGTTTGAAAATTCTGTGATTCTATTAAAAGAGTCTGACATAGTGAAGTTCTTCATTTATTACATCATTAATGCTATAAATAAAAATAACAGCCTTTCTTTTCATGTCCATGACAAATCTGCTGTCCTGAACCAAAAAATGTCTCTTTCCCAGGAAGAAGCAGGAAGATGGCTAGACTGTACACCCCTTGATACAGGGATGCATCCGACTCATTTTGAGGTCCCTAGCACCTGGCACTTAGTGGAATCTCAGTAAATGACTGACAGATAGGTAAAGAACTGTGCCTGCCATGCATTATACACGGACCACCTAGAAATCTCCATTTAGACTAGCCCGAAGGAAGGGCCAGGTGCCTATGGCAGGCTTAATAACCAGATGCAAATCACATCAGCCATCACCAGCTGGTGCCAGAGTCCCTTGGTCCTGAAATTTGCATTAATGCTGCAGGGATTTTTTGTTTTGTTTCTGTGGGTTTTGGGGAGCAGTAAGGATGAATCGGTCTGGATAAGCCAAGGAGAAAACGCATCACCCTTCATACACAGAAGCAGCAGCATGAAACTGCCCGGCCCTCTCCACTCTAATTGAAAATCAGATTTGAGCATGTGATTTCGGACTCACAGGCTCACTGATTTGTGGGGCTTGTTTGAATAATCTTGTACATTTAAGCTGGCTGGGGGGAGGGGAAGACTCAGAGATGTGCTAGTTCAATGCCATGCCCAGCCCATGGTGGTCCTACTCCAGGAGCTCAATTCTCCTTCCTTCTAAGACTCTAACCGCCATCACTTTGCCATTGCTATGGCCAAATGTTGTGATTCAGCCTTAGGAAAAAAGCAAAAGCCCTGATGCCAGTGAACAGCACAAAATGGGGAGGGGGCAATGGAGGGGAGGAATTTCAGTAATGTATTTCCATGCTTAAAAAAAGGTTTTCTTCCCCCTCTCCCACTTGCTTTGCGAAGCTCCCCAAGAACAAAAGGCTATTCTTGTGGGGGACGGCTGGCCATATGTGATCTGCTTTCAGAGCCCAGGGTCCGTAAGAAATCCCAGGGTTAAAAGGAAACTCAGCCGGAAGCCTGGGTGGCTGACGGGAGAGCTGACCCCTTTCTGTTTCTAAGGCAAGCCACCAACCCAAACACAGCAGCTGGAGTTAAAAGCAGCCCTCCCCGCAGGATTCTCCCCAATGACGGAACTCACAGCTAGCAAGATTGTGCAAAGAAAGACAGTCAGCGTCCTCTAGGTCTGCAGTCTTTAATAACTAGGTTTCCGTCTGCATCATCTATTCAGGATGACCCACTCAGACAATGTCCCCCATTTACATGGTTTTCAGTGAGGTCTCCAGGAAAATTTTCTGAGGCTTCCTGACAGTCCTTGCCCCAGGCATAAGTTCCAGGGAAAAGGGGAGCTGCTACCTTACAATGATGCTTGGCACAAGAAGAAAAAAGCCAGCAGCCAGAACACAGAAGATTCACTATTTCTGTTCTCGGAATTGTTACTTTCTGATTTCTCTTCTTTCCCATTGATTTTCACCAATCCAGATCCCCACACATATGGTAGCGAAAAGTGTAATGGTCAGAAGTGAGGGTGACAAGCAGTAGAAATCTTGGCCAGAAGTAGCTAAAGGATTTGGCCAGGCAAGATGTAAAACCGGTTACTCAAAAGGATTGAAAGGGAAGACCCAAACAGATATTTGTACATGAATGTTCATAGCAGCACTATTCAGAGTAGCCAAAAGGCAGAAAAATCCCAAGTGTCCATCAATGGATGAATGGATAAACAAAATGTGGTATACACACACACGAATATTATTCAGCCATGAAAAGTTATGAAATTCCAATACCTGCTACAATATGGCAAATTTGAAAACATTATGCTATATGGAAGAAGCCAGGCAGAAAAGAACAAATATTGTTTGATTCTGTTCGGGATGATGAAAAACGTTTGGAAATAGATAGTGGCAATGGCTGCATAACATTGTGAGTGGTTTAAAATGATAAAAATTTTATGTTTATATATTTTGCCACAATTTAAAAAAAAAATTAGACAGTAAGACTCTCAGAAGCCAAGATTCTGTCTTAGCCATCTTTGTATCTCCAGCACCTAGTACACTCCAGCTCAGAGGTGGCAACTTCACAGATATCTGCCAAACTAACCACTTATGCAGTAGAATGGTTGTTACGTTAATGCCATATCAGTTTACAACGCGCACCCCACCAGGCATCTGATGCCTCAGGATCCAAACCACATCTGAGTTATCACTCCAAGAATTAATTCACAAAATGATCTCATCTGCAGAAGTAAAAATTCACCCAGTTTTATTTCTCCAAAAGGTTTATGTCCATGTAGATTTTATATAGAGTCACACAGATTTTATTTCTTGTGCTACAGGAGCTGAACACTGGCATTATAACCTAGGTCATTAACACAACATTAAAATGGCCCCAGACACACATCTAGTTGGCACAAGAAGATAGAGACATCTCTCGATAAGACTTCAAAGTCAGTATTACTTTATAGAAAATGTACAGATTTGGAAGGGGTCTTTGGAGTAATTTTCTACAACCCTCAACGAAAGCATAAGGATTAAATTTATTCAAAACATTTAGTGAGCATCTAATCTATGCTAGGTGCCCACCATTCCGGGTTGTGGTGTTCTGTGGATTTCTCAGATTCTAAATCTGTGAAAATCTATCTGAACAGCTTGTTCATTTCTAAATCATTCCTAACCAGAAGACATATTACTTTAATAAAAAGTTCTGCTCACCAATTCCAATGTGTGTGTGTTTGGTGGGAGTAGGGAGGTCCCTCCACCCACCACCCCGTCCGGCCACACACACCAACAAGCAATTCTCAGACACCAGCTGGAAAACCTGCAATTCAACTCAGTTCTGACACTATCTACCTGGAGACAGCATCAGATCCCACAGGCTAAAGACTCAGTCCTACGAGACTGCCCTTGCCCCATTTCAGATGCCAATTGCAAGCCCAGGTTGTTATATGTGTTTTTTACCAATCAGCTACAGATCGGTGGTTCCCATGACCCCTGCCTTGGGCTCCATTAACTTGCCAAAGCAGCTCACAGAACTCAGGAAACCTGTTTACTCAGTAGGTTACTGGTTTATTATAAAAGGATGTAACTCAGGAACAGGCAGATGGAAGGGATGCAGAGGGCAAGGTACGGGGAGAAAGCATGGCGCTTCCATGCGCTCTCCCAGTGAGTTACTCCCCCTAAATCTCCACGCGTTCACCAACCCAGAAACTCTGGGAACCCTGTCTTTTTGGTTTTTTATGGAGGCTTCATTACATATAAGTGTTGTCTTGATCTGTTTGCCCCTGGATTCTCCTTAAAGAACTATTCCTTCTGCCACTACCTCCTTCTGCCCTATGGTCCAGGGGAGCTGATACCCCTTCAGTTCCAAGAGTGAGCATGTGACCCAAGCCTGGCCAATCAGAACACTGCACCTTCCCCACCACGTTCTCTCTCTCTCTCTCTCTCTCTCTCTCTCTCTCTCTGGAGCCATGATGGGTAAGAGAACCAATCACAGTCAATGAGACTCCATTCCGAGACTCTGGTTGGAACTGAGAGGAACTGAGAAAATGGGATAAAAGCCTAGAGCTGCTGTCATCTTGATACCGTAAGGAAAAGAGCCTACCGAGAATAGAGCCAGTGCAGAGGAAAGCACAGCTGAATGGGGATGGAGGGACATTGATGATGTCATCTGAACCCATGGATTCCACCATGCCCGAAACCCATCCTTGTACTTTTCAGTGATCTGAGCTTTTAATCCTCTTCAGTTTAAGTTATGCAGTCCTTTGCTTCTAGCAGCATTTCCCTTCCCTTAAAAATCGCACAGAACTCAATTTACATTAAAACCTAAACTGCAAAAACATCAACTTTTTTCATTTTTGGTGTATTACTTTTACTAATTACAGTACTGATTATAAATTTCTTCAGTTATTTTTAATATATTGTACAATACTTTATGCCAGTCTAATCCGCTCATGATAATAGGAAGAAACAACTGATCAGATAGTGCAATTTTCCTATTATAACTCTTTGAGGAAAGAATCAGCAAATGAGACCTTGCTTCTAACATCTCACTCAATCCTAAGCCTGGAAAGCGTCAGACACCTGCTGTGTTATTCGTTACAAAATGGTTTGGCTCCATCTTCAGAAGTTAAGAGTAAACTCAATACCAAAACATGCAAATAGAAATTCGAAACAAAATATACTGAGATAATTGAACCGTTCTGTCCCTTGTCTGCAACTGTATGCATTTGTCCAAGTTCACAGAATTATATAGCAAAAAGAGTGAGTTTTACTGTGCGTAAATAAAAAGTGAATAAATCTTAAACGATATATATCAGTATATCTCAACAACACAAAACTGTTTGGGATCAGAAAAGCAACAAAGATCACACACATTACTTTATAAATCAGCACACACAAATTTCAAAGAGTTCTGAAAGTGAAGTCACCTCTCTTGAGCTAAGAGGATGTTTTTTCACAGTCTGTATTGATCACGGACAATACCTGATCTTTGTGAACTTGAAAAAGTTCAAGTGTGTAATCCACACTTCTTTTCTCTACTTCACTCTCACTAGAGGTAATATAGACTATCTCCCTCCACTCTTTGACTTGGGCTAGGAGAAGCACACAAATACGAAAACTGCTCCCCAAGCCCTGCTGGGGACAGGATGTCTGGCCAGAAGTGGGTCTGAAAAGGAGTTCCTATAATAGTTTTCAAACCCTAAGAAGGATATTCTTTAGCTCGACCCCCACGTTGACCTACTTTGCCAACAGGTTCAAGGTCAGTGGCAAACAATTTGATCAGATTTGAAATCAGGACCTGTATAGCTTTCATGTATTTGCAGTTCATGGGCTGTATGCCTAGCTTTCCGACAATGCATCCACAATCATTACTAACTAGTTTAGAAATAATTATAGCATTAAATCACCAGGTAAAAAGCCCAGAGAACATTCCCACTTAAGCTGTGCCTCCCTGAGAAGAAAAGTGCTATATAAATGGAAGGTCCTAAGGTATTACAGTAATTACTAGGGAAAGAGAAATAATTCACAGCAAAATCGGAACTTGACCCCGAAGAGCATTTTTGCAGACTCAGAGCTGTTCTGCTTTGGCTTTCTTACAGAAGAGTCACCCAGAGAAACACACCTTTAGCTATTTAGAACTTTCCAGTGTCTGAAACGTCAGGGATGTGATCTTTCTTTCTGGACGACTACAGTACCTTGAGTTCAGAAAGGTAAGTTCCCTAAAGAATAACAGGAAAAGTCCATTCACGAGTTTGAGGCACTAAAGGTGCACTAAAGTTCCCTGGGCGGCACCCGGCAGAACTCCAGAGTAAAAGGAAGAAACCCAGGAGACCTACCGTAAAGAGAGAGAAGAACATCCAGGCGGCAATCATGACCTTGACTCTCCCTCAGTCACAACCTGATCTTGGGAAGCAGCTGCTCCTAAAGCTTCGCCCGGGTTTCCCTGTCCTCGGTCAGATGTCCGACGTAAGGACACAGCCCTCTGCCAGGTCACTACGTTTCAGGTGAAGCGGGACGGAGCTGGCATCCTGTGCACACACGTACCTGGTGGACACTGCCCCAGACGAAGCACACACACTGCAATGTGAACCGGCCCGACTTCTCCGATTCAAAGGTACAGTTTGGAACCATGTTAGAGCCTTCAAGGGCAAATGAAACAGGAGTCGAGTGTATTTATTTGTACACAGCTACTAATTATCAGATTACATTTTATCAGATCAATTATGATTCCACAAATGCTAGCTGTGAGTTGAATTCAAAGGTAATGGGATAACAGAGCCCTGGGGAGGCAGTGGGCAGTTCCTGTTTTGTTTTTTAAAGTTCGGATGATTTACTTTATAATAAACACCAGAAAGTGACCTTCAAGACGCTTTCCCTCCTGCAAAACCACTGGCTCTCCACAGTAAGGAGAGTCACTGGACACTGTGTTTACAGTAAAGACAAGTAACTCTATTGGTTCAGACAAAGGCACCTTTACAAAGAGAGGAAGAAAACCTGTTTAGCAAAGAGGCAGGTGCAAAAAGGGACAAGCCCTTCATGAAAAGTGATACGAAATGAAGTCACAGACGCTCCTGTTAATGGAACAGGATTATAATTCTAGCCTCCTAAGGCACAGAGTCCAAATCCTACTTTTACCGAGAACTGTTATTGGGTTGGCCAAAAAGTTCGTTCGGTTTTAAGTAAAAATAAAAGACACGTTTTTCATTTTCACCAAGAATTTTATTCAACAATGTATTCGCTAACTGAACAAACTTTTTGGCCAACCCAATATTAAGAAGAATTAAACAAAAACTGTTGTCCTGTTTTTAAGAGATTTGGGGGAAAGATACAGGAAGCTATGCTCTTGGCCTCAGTTAGGATGGCTGGCTCCCTCCTTCTAAGGCCGAGGGGCAGCGCCATGACCTCACCCACTGGCCACTGGAATCAACCAGTATTATCTCTCCAAGTCATGACTTACCGGATCCATGCTGTATTCTTCAATACCGTAGAGGTCTTTTCTCAATTGGTTTTTACATGCGTTACATCATCTCTGGAGATCATTTTCATTCTACTTTTAAAAATTCTATCAGACAAATCTAGTCTTGACTTCAGCCCCAATTTCTGCATGTGAAATTAAAAGAGGCAGTTCTTTGAAGTAGATACACCTGCTCTTCTGCAATCTCATTTTCCTTTCTCCCCCGCTTTTCCCATCAGCCTAACCAATGCCCTCTCTCTGCCACTGCTCACGACACTCTGACCACAATGGCCCCTCCAACCCCAATCTGTTCCTGCCCCATGGCCTTTGTTCTTGCTGTTCCCTCTCCCCTGAACATTTTTTCTCTAGCTCAGCTCTGCCCAATAGAATGTTTCTGCGGTGACGGAAACGTGCTATATCCGCACTGTCCAATATGGTAGCCACCAGCCACACGCTGGCTACTAACTACTTGAAATGTGGCCGGTGTGACTGAGGAACTGATTTTTAAATGTCATTTCATTAATTTAAATGCAAATTTAAATAGCTACAGGTGGCCAGTGGCAACCAGATAAGACAGAGCCGCTACAGCTCTTCATTTGAGCGGCTTCTTTTCCGGGTTCAGACCTCAGCCCAAAGGCTAAGGGACCCTCCCCTGATCACCACATCTAAGTAGCCTCCTTACCCCACACTCCCTTTTCTTCTCTTCTCAGCACTTAGCACCACCTGAAATGACTCTGCCTGTGTTTGCTTTGTACTGTTTGCGTCCCTCCTTTAGAATGTAAGGTCGCTGAGGACAGAAACCTTGCCTCTCTAATTCACTGCTGCCTCTCCAGAACTACCCAGAACAGTGCCTGGCATAGAGCAGACACTCTAAATATTTGCTGAGTCGATCAATGAGTCAATCAATGCACCTGGCCCAAGTGTTTCCTTGCTGGAATGGAAAAAAAAGGAAGTCCACCCAAGCTGGCGAGTGAACTGTGAATTGCTTTATCAGAACTCTGACCCAGGGAACCACATTCCACAGCCCATCCAGAGCATGCAGCTGTGCGTTCAAGTGGTAAGGAGGTAAAGAAGCCTCCAACCAGGATCACAAGGTTGGAGACTTGGAGACCATGGTCTTGGGATCCCCCAAGAACAGACATGAAGCTCCTCTCATGGAGGGTAAGAGTCACTTCTGAAGAAACAGCTGCAACCCTGAGGACCCACACAATTAGTGCCAGTCCTCGTGGGAATGAGCTGTGTCAGGTACTGGACACAGGGCAGTGATCAAGACAGACAGGACACCCCACCCTGTGGGTGCTCACCTCCTCTGGAAGAGATGGACACATTAGCACTACTAAGATGATGCACTACTTCTGAGACTCTGTGAGGGGGACTGTACCAGTGCTATGAAAGCACAAAAGGGGACACTTCACTTAGCATGGGGTAGTCAGGGAAAGCTTCCTGGAGGAAGAGCTGATTAGCCTACACCTTGAAGGGGGATAGAGTTAGGGTTGTCATAGTAGTATGCGTTGGGGGTTAGAAGTGACAAGGTGCCAGGGAATGGCTATTCCTGGCAGGAAGGATAGCAAGAGCAAAGATACTTAGGCATGAAATGGCAAACTATTCACAGAGAACTGCCAGTACTTTGGTTTCACTGGTGTGTAAAGGGTGAGGTCTGGAGTGGCAAGAAATAAGCCTAGAGAAATGGGTGCAGGGTGAAATCATAGCTCATACAGGCCTTGAATGCCAAGGATTGGGGATTTTATTCTTAGGGCAATGGGCAAGAGGCTTTGAGAAGAAGGATGACATGACTATTGGCTCTTTAATGATCTTCATGATCCTAGAGATGTATTGGTGGTGAAGGAATTGGAAAGGAGCGTAACACTTGAGACAATTATACTATGTAGGACAGGGATGGAAAATACTGCCAGTGTGTCCAGAAGCCTGATGGTGTCAAGTGGGCTAGAAGCGATATGGCTGCCAAGATAGGCTGATGCAGTCACATCCTTTGGACTGATTTTACAATCTAATGCATGTGCGCGCGCACACACACACACACACACACAAACACACACACCTGTGGGGTCATGAGCCCAATGCCCATGGTCCAAGAGTGATAATCTACTGCAGCAAGAAACGCCATCTTGGAAGGTCAGGAAATGGTGGCCAAGTCACTCTCTGCAGCTTTTCAAGGGACTGTCTCTAAGTGGGACTGGTCAAGCATGCTTGCTTCAGATGCAAATCCATCTATTTAGATAAATAAATCCATTTAGGTTTACGGATTTATCTTATTTAGAGCCAACCGGTAGGCTAGGTGCTCTTACAAACATGATCTCCTTCAATAACCACAATAATAAACCATCTCTTAACAAGATTAAAGAGCCTTTATACTGCCCACACAGCTGTAGTTTTCCTTTTTGATATTTTAAATTACTTTTAATCTTAATTAGATAAAAATGCACAGAGCATGCACATGGTTTTTAAAATCAAATGGCAATAGAAGGGTTAAAGTGTCAAAACTGTTGTCCCACTTCTTCCCATCCCTTAGCCTCACACCACTTTCAACTCTTTATAGTTATTTCTTACGTTACCCGCCATACTTTTTTTTTTTAAAGTCAGACTTTTAAATAAGATGTTTATGGGCTTCCCTGGTGGTGCAGTGGTTGAGAATCTGCCTGCTAATGCAGGGGACACGGGTTCGAGCCCTGGTCCGGGAAGATCCCACATGCCGCAGAGCAACTAGGCCTGTGAGCCACAACTACTGAGCCTGCGCGTCTGGAGCCTCTGCTCCACAACAAGAGAGGCCACGACAGTGAGAGGCCCGCGCACTGCGATGAAGAGTGGCCCCCGCTTGCCACAACTAGAGATAGCCCTCGCACAGAAACAAAGACCCAACACAGCAAAAATAAATAAATTAATAAATAAGATGTTTATGTCATGTTGCTTTTTATTTTTCAGTTTTAAACATTATCCATTGACTCCCCCTGTGCTTGTTATCCCGATATTTTTATGTATTTCACAAATTTTGTTTTTATATTTATTTATTTTTGGCTGCATTGGGTCTTAGCTGTGGCACACAGGATCTTTTAGTTGTAGCACGCAGGCTCTTTGTTGCGGTGCGCGGGCTCCACTGTGCGTGGGCTCAGTAGTTGCAGCGCTTGGGCTTAGTTGCCCTGCAGCATGTGGGATCTTAGTTCCCTGACCGGGGATCGAACCGGAGTCCTCTGCACTGGAAAGTGGATTCTTAACCACTGGATCACCAGGGAAGTCTCTGTACTTCACAAATTTTGGTTAATTCTTCAGTTTTCACATTATTAGGATCATGTGAATTTTGTATACTGCTGACCTAAGAAGTACATTATAATTACATTTTCTTGTCTAATTTTATGGGGTTTTTCTCTAGCGTTAAGAAGTACCTCATTTTCCCCAATTCTTAGTTTTCTATGTTTATTACTAACTCTTCCCACAATTCTAGAAGGTCTGTAAAATCTCCTGATAGCATTTTCTGAATAGTTGAGTTGATCAGAAAATTTATTAGCTCCGCTCTGTCCCACAGCCCTTTGTCCTCCTGCTCCTGTCTTGCCTGGTTGACCACTAGACTTCACTTTGTGGGATCCCTTGTTTTCTGCATGCTGCCCACTTTTTTTATTTGCTCTTTCATTTTGCTGGAGCATATCCTCCAGTACCTTTCCTTTTCCTTTCCTCACATCTGCTTTAATTTTAATTACTATTTTATGAAGGTTATATAGGCACATAATTTAAAGTGCCTAAGAGTTCTATGGATTTTGTAGAACACAATCCTTTAACTCCATCCCGTCACTCCCCTCCCCTCCAATTCTTCCTCCCAAGAAGAAAGTACTTTAACCTCTTTTAGATAATTTTTAGTAACAATTTTATATTGTTTCTTTGAGATTTCTCAGTTGTTGGCACTATTTTTTGACTTCCCAGTATGGAAAATGAGGATTTCATGATTTTTTCTATGTCCTCACTACACAATGGCCCCTATCCTCACAATATAATTATATTAAAACTTTTAAAGATCAGTATTATTATGATTACATAACACTACTTTCAGGTGAGCCATGAGCCATGTGGTAAACTATGATAACTTTTCTGAATATCTTACTGTTTTCTCCAGTACTTTGCCCCCTTTACTCAGTATTTTATATATTTCTCACTAATTCAAGCCCTAAATTTTAACCATATCTTTAAATCTCTTCTCATGACACTGAAATGCATCAAATATCCTATTAATTCCACCTTGGGAAAGAAATCACTTCCTGAGCCTTCTGACACACTGTGGGAGCAGAGCTGGGATTTCCCACTGTCAGCACCTGGAAACTTCCTTTGCTTCTTCCATGCTGGATCTCCTATTTCCTGTATCACTTGTAGTTTTCTCTCCTGGTTTACTCTCTCACTTCAGTGAACAACCTCCCTCCAGTTGCTTCCTGAAAAGCTTGTATGTCTGAAAATGTCATTGTTCTACCCTCATACTTTATTAAGAGTTTGGCTGGATAGAAAGTTCTAGCTTTAAAATCATTTTCCTCCAGACTATTGAGGGCACTGCTCGACTGCCTTCTTTTTATTTTTATTTTTATTTTTTTTTGCAGTATGCGGGCTTCTCACTGCTGTGGCCTCTCCCGTTGCGGAGCACAGGCTCCGGACGCGCAGGCTCAGCGGCCATGGCTCACAGGCCCAGCCGCTCCGCGGCATGTGGGATCCTCCCGGACCGGGGCACGAACCCGTGTCCCCTGCATCGGCAGGTGGACTCTCAACCACTGCGCCACCAGGGAAGTCCTGCTCGACTGCCTTCTAACTGCCAGTGTTGCTATTGAGATGTCAAGACCCATTTTGATTCCTGATCTTTGCCTGTGATAAACTTTTTTTTGTTTTTAAACCCTGGAAGTTTATAGGATCTTCTCTTTGCCACCAATGAATTATTTTTAAAATAACATCTTTATTGGGATACAAATTTTTTTTAATTAATTAATTATTTTTGGCTGCGTTGGGTCTTTGTTGCTGTGCGCAGACTTTCTCTAGTTGTGGCGAGTGAGAGCTACTCTTCCTTGCGGTGCGCGGGCTTCTCATTGTCGTGGCTTCTCTTGTTGCAGAGCACAGGCTCTGGGCGCAAGGGCTTCAGTAGTTGTGGCTCTTGGGCTCTAGAGCGCAGGCTCAGTAGTTGTGGCGCACGGGCTTAGTCGCTCCGCGGCATGTGAGATCCTCCCGGGCCGGAGCTCGAACCCGTGTCCCTGAATTGGCAGGCGGAGTCTTAACCACTGCGCCACCAGGGAGCCCTACTGGGAGACAATTTGCATACCATACAATTCAGCCATTTACAGAGCTGGACAACCACCATCATAATCAGTTTCAGAATATTCTCATACCCCCAAAACAAATGCATACCCATTAGCAGTCACTTTCTATTCCTCCCTTCTCTCTTCCTCCCCTCCCCTCCCCTCCAGACCTAGACAACCAGTATGCCACCAATGAAATTTTAAAATAAAACTGGAAGACAGAAAGCAGACACATAAGTAGTAAAAAAACCAAACAAGGGCTTCCCTGGTGGCGCAGTGGTTGAGAGTTCGCCTGCCGATGCCGGGGACACGGGTTCGTGCCCCGGTCCGGGAAGGTCCCACATGCCGCGGAGCGGCTGGGCCCGTGAGCCATGGCCGCTGAGCCTCCGCATCCGGAGCCTGTGCTCCGCAACGGGAGAGGCCACAACAGTGAGAGGCCCGCGTACCGCAAAACAAACAAACAAACAAAAAACACAAAACTCTTAGGACCTGAAAAAACAGGATCCTAAGCAGTCACCAGGGAAGGCTGAGAGCCAACTGATTCATATGAAAGACTGCAAAGGACTCAGGAATGTTTAGACATTCTTGAAACAGATCAGTCCTCCTTACTTTAACCATACATCTCCTTCAACTTGGTGCCAAAAGTTTTATTCCTATCGTCTCCTTTCCTGTTGCCCTTGTGTTTGCAGGTTTATGCCTTTAAGAAAACTCCCTTAAGCGAAAGAAGCCAGCCACAAAAGGACAAATACCTATGATTCCACTTACATCCATAGACAGAAAGGAGATGGTGGTTGCCAGGGGCTGGAGGAAGGGAGGAGTGGGGAATCGGTATTTAATGGGTAGAGCGCTTCACTTTGAAGAAATGAAAAAGTTCTAGAGAAGGACAGTAGTGATAGTTGTATAACAATGAGAACGTACTTACTACTAAACTGTACACTTCAAAATGGTTAAATGGTAAATTTGATGTTACACATATTTTACCACAAAAAAGCCCAATGAAACCTCCCTTTAAACCTCACTTTAATGAGGTTTTATTTGGCTGGGAGCAAAAGAAGGTGCATGTGTTCAATCCACTCTCTTTACACAGAAGTCTCTTGCAGATAAGTTTTTTTTGTTCTTTAATTCCATTCTTTAGGCCAGATCAGTAGTTCTAAACCTTAGGATAACAGGACTTATTGTAAGAGCTACAGAGACAAAACCATGTGTTTTTTCTATAGATTGTACTTCATGGGTGATTCCAGGGGTGACTTTTATTTGCCACACCAAGCCTTACCCTTTAGAGCCTGACCCTCCCATATTACCTTGGGCTATATTAACAAAAGTGTCAAACTAAGAGCCAGAGAAGTGATATTCTGGACTAGAACACAGGTTCCTTTCTTGACTCCACATATTAAGAAGGTTGAGGTTGGCGGTAAAGGGCTTTAACTATCAAATGCGATACAGGTGGAGGAATGGGGGCATGATGGGGAAGGCTGGGTGGGGTGGGGGTATGGTGTGAGTGTGAAAACATTTCCTCAAATCTGTAATATCTAACTGCACAGGCTTGATGAAACTCCCAACAATGAGGAAGCACAGGAAGAGAAGCCAACGTGAGATTCCAGTTCATGTACGGGAGAATTTTCTGTCACCTGAGCACTGTCCAAATACAGGCTGGACTGCCACTGGAAAATCAGGTTCTAGTTGTTGGCAGAAAGACCACTTGGGACGGGGATGCTGGGGCTGGACTAGCTGACCTTTAAGAGCCCTTTCAGTCCTGGGACTGTCTGTGAAAATGCTCATGTCCACAAAACATAAGCCCAAACAGTAAACAAAATGCTGTGTCCCACCAAGCCAGGTGGTTAAGTGTGGTGTGCTCTATTTTCAGAACATAATCCCCTAAGAAAAATAGGTTCCTAAGAAAAGGAATACAGGATTACAGGCAACATACAAGCCACAATTCTAGTCCACCCCTGCCTTTCCAAAATTCCTCTTTTTAACGATGTGTATTTCCAAACCCAAACGACAGTAATTCTCTACGAAATGCTCTCATGCAAGTTGTAAATTTTTCCCCCTGGAAAAAAAATATCATTGGCTTCATTACTTTTCATCAAGAGGAAAACCTTCAACTTGAGCTACTTTGGTTGACGTTCCAAAATAGACATCTTCTAGAAGGCTTTGGAAAATTAAGCAAATAGAGTGTCAGAAGAATCACCTTCTCTTATTTATTAAAAGGTACATAGTCTTTCTGCAGCACTCCCAAAGCAATTTCTGCAATGTTACCAGGTTGAAGCAGTACTTCTTTCTACTTACTGCATTCACTTTATCTTTTATATTTTTTTAAATTTTTGTCCTTTTTTAAAATTGAAGTATAGTTGATTTACAATGTGGTGTTAGGGGAACTCCCTGGCAGTCCAGTGGTTAGGACCCCGCACTTTCACTACAATGTCGTGTTAGTTTCAGGTATACAGCAGAGTGATTCATATAAAACTTTTCAGATTCTTTTCCCTTATAGGTTATTATAAAATATTGAGTATAGTTCCTTGTGCTATACAGTAGGTTGCATTCACTTTATTTATTTTTTAAAATATTTATTTATTTATTTATTTGGCTGTGCCCACCAGGAAAGTCCCGGTTGCATTCACTTTAAATATGTACCTTTCATTCCATCTCTGGAAAGATACAAAATACTTTAACACAAACCACAGATTCTTCAACTTTCTGTTTATTGGTTTCCTGAGCTCAAAACACTTTAAATATTCAGCTTATCCAATTCTTTCTAAATTACCAGTGGGCACAGCTTTTATAGACGGAGGGATCAGAAAAATGACCAGGGATGACGGTGCTCTAAGTACACGCTTTCCACGTCTAATCATAGCCACTATGTGTGCTAAGCAGACAGGCTGCACTGGGCTTCCCCCATCTCTTACCCTAGCTGACATCACACCTCAACGGTTTTGACTATCTAGAGCTGTCAGTATTCTTGGCAACGTCTATTGAATCTTTCCTAGTGACATAAAACACAGGGTTGAAAACTGATGGAACATATGACTTTTTTTTCCCTCCCAAGTTTTTTTTCTTTTAGAAAAACAGAAGACACTGAAGACCTTGCCTGCCAGTTTGCCAGTGACTACCACTGGTCTCCCTTCTGGGATGCAGCCTTCAAATTGCCTTCAAATCCCTTCTGGGATACAGCGGGTTAACAGTAGCGATGAGTTACATGCTTATATCCCCAGGGTTACCTAGCACAGTGCCTTGCACTTGGTAGCTGCCAAACGTTAGGTTCACAAAAGTGAATGATGAAGAGACAGAGAAGAAAGATACTTTTTGAGGCAGGGAACCTCAAGTGTCCAACCCAAGTCTCTATCTCTCCCAGCTGGCAACAAGTACCTAGAGACAAATGCACAGTGCAATGCTGTGCAACCCCTAGAATGGAACTGGACGGTACTGCTCCATTCACTGGCTGGATCACAATGATTGTATCGAAGTCTTTTCCATACGATTCTTTGTGGAAAAACCAAGGCAAACCGATGATTAACCTAATATCTCAGCTTGAAGATTAAAATAAGCTACATACGGGAATTCCCTGGCAGTCCAGTGGTTAAGACTCCGTGCTTCCACTGCAGGGGGCACGGGTTCCAGCCTTGGTCGGGGAACTAAGATCCCGCAAGTTGCGCGGCGCAGCCCAAAAGAAAAAGCTACCTGTTTTCACTCCCTGCTGTACAACAGAAAGGTATATTTGCTGCCTTTCAGATGAAATGTTGACCGCGGCCAGGAGATTCTGAGGGACCTCATCAGATTCTACAAATGGGAAGTAATAGTTCTTGGCAGATTGATACAGAATAATCATTGAAGGCAACAAAGTACTAATTTTAAAAGAAAACATCTTTATTCAGCCAAGGATGGACTGCCCGGGGCAATATTTCAAATTAACTACACAAATCTCCTAAAATTAGTTGTCATATGGGATTGCTCTCATGGTCGAAGTACAACTAAATGTATTTTGGCCTGAGGGTCAAGAGGCCACCACTGCCATTTCCCACACCACGAGAAATATTCTTGGAGCAAAACCCCATGCATGCATATCCACAGGCTGGCTTTTATCTAGGTTACAAAGGGTAGTTGCTTAATTTGAAAGAACAAATGTGTCCTCAGCCCTTTTTTTTTTTTTTTTTTTTTTTTTTTTTTTGCGGTACGCGGGCCTCTCACTGCTGTGGCCCCTCCCGTTGCGGAGCACAGGCTCCGGACGCGCAGGCTCAGCGGCCATGGCTCACGGGCCCAGCCGCTCCGCGGCATGTGGGACCTTCCCGGACCGGGGCACGAACCCGCGTCCCCTGCATCGGCAGGCGGACTCTCAACCACTGCGCCACCAGGGAAGCCCTCAGCCCTTATTTTTTAAATTATTTGAGTCAACAGTAGTCTAAGAGTACAAAATGAGATATCTTTCTAATTAAAACAAACACTGTCTAAATCCCCAAAGAGAGTTTTTATTAAAAATTACCCTCACTGCAGGAGAATGAAAATCAAATAAACTGATATATAATAAAAACTAAAAATATCTGAAAAAAATTTTTTCATACACATTTGGGGATAAGAGCTCTTTTCCCAATGTGCTTTTAATGTCATTTCAGAATGACATGCTACAAAAATAAAACAAAGTTGAAAATTCATAAATGCTAAATAAACCACGATCTTTTTTAAAATCTAGGAATACATAACTTTAGAAAAATTCTCCATAGGAAAATACAGACTGATAGAAGAAATTCTCATGTATTTGGCAAGCAGTGACCAAGTACCTACTAAGTGCCCGGCCTAAGCTACTGGCTCATTTATCACTATGTCTAAGGATTCAAAAGAAGGTTCTTGAGTGGCCGACATAATGAAAGGTACATGCTCCCCCCACCAGAAGTGCACCAACTGTCTAAATCAGGGTTTGATAAAACACAGCCCATGCAGGAACCCAATCTGGTTGCCACAGGTTCTTGTAAATATGGTTTTATTGGAACACACCCACGCCCACTTATTTACATACTGTCCAAGGCAGTTTTCAAGTTCCAAAGGCAGAGCAGAGTAATTCCAACACGCACCACACCGCCCGCAGAGCCTGAAATATTTACTGCCTGCTCTTTACAGAAACGTTTGCTGATGCCTGGTCTATATCAACACATATCCTGGTGTTTATTTAACAATTGCCCAGATAGCTTTGGACTTCCAGGTACAGAGTTATGAAAGAGGCAGCGGATCTCAGGAACAAGAGCCCTGATCTATGAGTCACAGAACAGGGATGGACGCCTGGCCTTGCCGTGTACCAGCCCCACAGCCTTGGCCGCTGACAGCTCCTCTCTGAACCTGGGTTTCCCACCTGTCAAAGGGAAGAACTAACACCTGCCTTACCCACCTCACAAGATGCAGAAGTGATTTCGCCACTGTAAAGCACAACCTCAAAAGCACAACCTCAAAGTGAATGGACAGTCACTACAATCATGAAAGCTCACGCTGAATGTGGGTGTAGAATGTGCCACGTTAGGACTTTCTACGTGTCATCTCACCTAGTCCTCACAACTACCCTATTAGATGGGTACCATTATGATCCCCCTTTTACAGATAAAGGAACCAAGGCTCAGAGAGGTTAAGGGATTTGCCCATTGTCACACAGCAAGTAAGTGGTAAGCTGAGTCTCAAACCCAAGAGTCAGACTCCAGAGCTTATGCTGTTAACTACCAAGAGCACTGATTCCCCAAACTCTGACTCACTGAGAGCTCTCCACCAAATCTATCCACTTCATTGAACAAAGGCCTACTAGTATCATTTCTGAGACAAGTGCTGTGCTTGGGCCTGGCACTGGAGGGGTACAATCTGTGTGACAGCCTCACTCATGTGCTAGATGTTAAAAATTGCCCATAGAATAAATATTAAAGCTTTATCTATATGGGTAGTGAAAAGAAGCCCCAAGCAAAGATACAGTAATCTTACCTCGATGGGTGCCAGGATCAATTTCAAATGAATAAACAACCCAGAACAATTGGCGTGCCTACACAACTCAGAGGCCGCTTTGGCAACTCTGTCTTCTCTACACTTCTAAACATGAAGTGTGCATAATTTTGGACCCTGCATTTTTACTTAACACAGCACATCTAACAAAAATATGAGAGAAAACTTAAAAACAGTAACAACGTAAAATATATTCCATAGGTCTTTCTTTTAGATTCCTGGCTTTCAAAAATGGAGGTTCATTTGGCAACCTGCGAGATTTTATCACTGCCCTTTTCGCCCTTCTGAAAAGCAATTTGGAAATATGTTGTCATACCCAGGCTAATTTACCCAGCATTTTCATTTCCAGGATTTTTTTAGACAAAAATAATCAGGGATGCTTACAAAAACGTAAGTATAAGGCTGTTCACTGAAATATTATGTATAAAGGCAAACATCTGGAAGCCACCTAACTGCCCAACATAAACCATTATCTAAATATATTTCAATGGAATGTTTAATAGCTATTACCACCGTGTGTAGAAAACCGAGTAATCTACATGGAGGGACATTTCCTGTACTCTTCATAAACGTCAACATCAAGAAAAGGGCTGGGACTTCCCTGGTGGTGCAGCGGTTAAGCTGGGATAAAGTGAGACAGTGGCATGGATATATATACACTACCAAATGTAAAACAGATAGCAAGTGGGAAGCAGCCGCATAGCACAGGGAGATCAGCTAGGTGGTTTGTGACCACCTAGAGGGGTGGGATAGGGAGGGTGGGAGGGAGGTGCAAGAGGGAGGGGATATGGGGATATATGTATACGTATAGCTGATTCACTTTGTTATAAAGCAGAAACTAACACACCATTGTAAAGCAATTATACCCCAATAAAGATGTAAAAAAAATTAATTAATTAAAAAAAAGAATCCTCCTGCCAATGCAGGGGACACAGGTTCAATCCCTGGTCTGAGAAGATCCCACAGGCCGCAAAGCAACTAAGTCCGTGTGCCACAACAACTGAGCTCGTGAGCCACAACTACTGAGCCTGCGTGCCACAACTACTGAAGCCCACATGCCTAGAGCCCGTGCTCTGCAACGAGAAGCCACTGCAATGAGAAGCCCATGCACCGCAACGAAGAGTAGCCCCCACTCACCACAACTAGAGAAAGCCTGCACACAGCAACGAAAACCCAAAGCAGCCAAAAAAAAAAGAAAAGAAAAATTAAAAGAAAAAAAAAAAAAGGGCTGAAGAATTTTTCCAGAAGAAAAGAGGCTAAGGAGACATGACATCTAAATGATCCTGAATTGGATCCTGGTTTGGAGGTTAAAAAAATATTGCTATAAAGAGCATTTTGGAGAAAACTGGCAATATATGAAAATGCAGTTTATATTAGATATTAGTACTGTATCAATATCAAATTTCCTGAATTTTTAAACTTTATTATGACTATAAAATAACATAAAAGGGCATGATATCTGCAACTTATTTTTAAATGGTTCAGAAAAAAGCTGCATTAAAAATAATATCTAGGGCTTCCCTGGTGGCGCAGTGGTTGGGAGTCCGCCTGCCGATGCAGGGGACGTGGGTTCGTGCCCCGGTCCGGGAAGATCCCACATGCCGCAGAGCGGCTGGGCCCGTGAGCCACGGCCGCTGAGCCTGCGCGTCTGGAGCCTGTGCTCCACAACGGGAGAGACCACAACAGTGAGAGGCCCGCGTACCGCAAAAAAAAAAAAAAAATCTAAATATACGTAATACACGTACATTATATATGTAAATTCACATATACATGAATATGAAGAGAGAGAGGGAAAGCAACTATGAGAAATGTTAGCAGTTGGTTAAAGCAACACAAAAATTCTTTGTACTATTCCTGCAACTCTTTTCTAAGTTGAAAATTATGTGAAAATGAAAAGCTTAAAAATATCTGAAATTTCTTTACTGGGAAAATGCTTATGCTAAAATGAATAAAAACATTAGGATACAAAACAAATGTTTTTTGATATTTAATAGTTTTTGAGTTTATAGGAAAAACTATATATTCAGCATGCTGTCTCAAGAATGGGGACAGTTTATGGGCTTCCCTGGTGGCAGTGGTTGAGAGTCCGCCTGCCGATGCAGGGGACACGGGTTTGTGCCCCGGCCCGGGAAGATCCCACATGCCGCGGAGCGGCTGGGCCCGTGAGCCATGGCCGCTGAGCCTGCGCGTCCGGAGCCTGTGCTCCGAAACGGGAGAAGTCACAACAGAGAGAGGCCCGCGTACCGCAAAAAAAAAAAAAAGAATGGGGACAGTTTAAAAAATATATATTAGAAAGAAGCCTAACTATTACCAGTGGCCTGTGGTTTCTGAGTGGTGAGATTCTATTTGAACTTTATTTTCTTTTTATTGTTTTTATACTTTGTGTATCTACAGTTTCTATAGTAGTATTTTCATAACCAGGAAAAATAAATATTATAGGTAAATTATACACTTATATGAATCACACACACATCTGATTCAGTCTTCAAACACTTTTATGTAGTGCTAGCTCAATACTTCATGTCAGAGGAATTTGAAGATAAGGTGTCTAAGCCCTAAACAGATTAAATCCTGTTCACAGCAGCAATTTTACACTGGTAAATTTCACAACATATTTGAAATTACTTTCCACTCAAATCTCAGACGAGCAGGGGCAGACTACAGGACTGGTGTATGAAAACACTGGCACTCCAAGAATCAGCTAGAATTTTCTCAAGATTGTCAAACTGACAGCAAAAATAACTGTCCCCGCATGAAAGAGCATATCCTTCTAATTCGCCTCTTATAATAACGTCTTTTACCTTAAAACCTTATTAGAATATGTGTGTATATAATTCTTTTCTAAACCATTGGAGTCAGTTGCAAATGTAAGGCTCATTATTCCTAATACTTCAATGTACATTTCCTAAAAATAAGGACCTTTTTTTACCTAGCCACAGTACAGCCTCCAATCACGCAATTAACATTGACAGCATCCCACCATCTAAACTACAGACCCCATTCAAATTTCAACGGTTATCCCAATGACGTTCTTATCAAAAAATGGTTCAATCCAGGGTCCCATGTGGCATTTATTCTCATGTCTCTTTAGTCTCCTTCAATTTGGGGCACTTTCTTGGTCTTTCATAATCTCGATGCTTTAAAAAATTACAAACCAGTTATTTTGCTGAATGCTCTTCCATTTGGGGCTATCTGATATTTTCTCACGATTAGATCCAAGTTACAAGTTTTTATAGGAATATCACAGAAGTGATGCTGTGTTTTTCTCTTGCTCATCTCATCAGATGGTGATCAATGTCAATTTGTCCAATTACTGATGGTGGTAGTTTTTAATTTCAGACTAGGGTGGTGTCTGCCAGGTTCCTCCACTGCAAATTTACTCTGTTCCCTCGGCAATTAATATGTATTTTGTGGAGAGATACGTGAAGCTATATAAACATCCTGACGGAACAAAAGAACAGTTAAAAGTTTATGCCAAGTAGCGATCAAGTCAGCCTTTAGAAAATAACTAACACATCTTCATAATATATTTGCTAGTTACATTTAAGAAATATAGTACACCCCAAATTTTTTTCAGAACCTGCACAGAGAAAAGACTTTTGGGTAGAATCTTCCATATAGAAGTGATGACGTTGGATGTAAACCCGAGTCCCTGGAGAAACTGAAAACTTAATATCATTTGCCCTCTAGTTACATCCCTAGAGCTGGCATCTAAAATACGTTCTTTTCTTTTTATAATTTTATTGAAGTATAGTTGATTTACAATGTTGTGTTAATTTCTGCTGTACCGCAAAGTAACTCAGTTATACAGCCAGTTATATCAGCCCAGGCAAATACATTCTTTTTCATATTCTTTTCCATTATGGTTTATCACAGGATATTGAATATCGTTCCCTGTGCTATACGGTAGGACTTTGTTGTTTATCCATCCTATACATACTAGTTTTCATCTGCTAACCCCAAACTCCCAATCCTTCCCTCCCCCACCTGCCTCCCCCTTGGCAACCACAAGTCTGTTCTCAAACATCTGTGAGTCTGTTTCTGTTTCGTAGATATGTTCATTTGTGTCGTATTTTAGATTCCACACTAAGTGATATCACATGGTATTTGTCTTTCTGACTTAGTTTGCTTGGATTCCACATGTAAGTGATATCATATGATATTTGTTTTTCTCTTTCTGACCTACTTCACTTAGTATGATAATCTCTAGGTCCATCCAATGTAGCTGCAAATGGCATTATTTCATTCTTTTTTATGGCTGAGTAATATTCCATTGTATATCTCTACCACATCTTCTTTATTAAAATACATTCTTGACTCATCTGAACTTTCTTGTTTATTCTTTTAATAAAAGTCTTTTAACTGAGCTAAAACAACAAGCTAGGCTAACCATGGCCCAAGTCTGTGGATCACAAAAACAGGTCCTTGTAGAACATCCTATAAAAAGCATGTCAGCTGTGGCAATTCTCAGGTCAGGTTGTGAGGCTTGCTTCAAATGTCCCAGTTGAGAAGTTTCCAGGAACTCCCATGGAAGAACAACCCTGAGTCTTTTTACTAAAGCATTTTTTCCCCCAAAGCTCTGTGTCAATCTGAAAACACAAGGCCAGCGATGACACATTCTTGCTTAGGACAGGGAATCTGTCCTTCAGATGGACTTGCAGATAGAAGCTTCAGGGTTTTACAAAAAGGCTCAGTCTGTGCTTGAAAATCTATGATGAGGTTATTCCAAGAGTAATGCAGAAATCAATTACAATTTTCCTTTCTTGTACCTGGCAAGCACAGTAGTAGAAATCTTTCCTAAGGCAATAATTAACAGTTTGGGTTTGTTGCTGTGTGAATTCCTGGGCCTAAAAATAAACAGTGATGTATTTCTCCTCTTCCTCATTGTCTCTGATTTCCATTTTTTTAATAACATGTTCTCTTTAGAGAATCACATTGAAGTTGACATATAAAGTTAAGTAAGGAAGGAAAGAGGAATGCCAGCTGGGTGAGCCCAAGAAATAGGGTCATTTGGGGTGTCGACCAAGGTGGAACTGGGGCCGAACTCAAGAGACAGGGGAAATGAATTGAGGAGCCCACAAAGTGAGAGCAAGGTACGGGGAAGAAAGTCATTTAATTAGAGAGTAGTCTAAAAGCTGGCTGCTCTCTGCAGTGGGTTATCTGGGCAGGCTGACTGCCTTTGTAGGGGCAGGCATCATATGGATAGATTATGCCTCCTGGTGGTCCATATACTTCCAGAGCATTTATGCTATATAAACACTGCTTCCCCAAACACGACATGACTCCTGCACGTAAGGATGCCTGTGTCCTAACTACCAATCTCTCACAACCAATGTCTTCCCCATCCCTTCCTTCAAACCCTTAGTGCCATTCTCAGAACAGGGAGGACCCAGGACAAATCATTTCTCTCAGGTCCACCTTCAGTTTTTCTTCCTTTTCCACAACTGACACCACAGGCAAATTCTATCATCTACATGATTCTAGAAAGCTCCAAGGTTAGCAGCAGGCAGTTTTTGGAGACCTCTGATCAATCAGGGACCGCCCCATTCTGCTTGGCCACCTGCCAGGCAAGCCGTGGAGCTGGTCCAGAGTCCATCATCCCATCCATCCCAGCATGGCTGCAGGGTATTTTGGGAGGCTACTTTTACCCTCAATGATTCAAGCTCAGCATTCCTCCATCCTTCACACACAGGCAGAAAGCGCTATGTTGCAATGAGCCCCGCGTTAGCGCTGGCAACCTGGTCCATGGCTGGACATCCCATCCTGTTTCTCCTACATGCTACCCAGGCTGGTGGGTTCCTATTTACGAGAAGCAAGAATTCACTTGGTAAATTCTCAGAGCATAAGCTAAGTGCCAGATCTTCAAAGGCTGCCGTGGAATCCTGCCCTTACAGAGGAGAAAAAGACAAAAGGAGGAAGCCTGGGAAGGGAGCCAAGGAGGGGTCACAGGAAAGGTCAGGTCTTCCTTGTTATCCCCGCCACTGCCCTCAAAAGCCCTCACTGGCCTTGGACCACTGCAAGCTCCTCCAATTCCATTCGCTAGCGGCCACCCGGGAAATCTAACTAAATGATAAAACTTTGTAAAAAGTTTGAATGTTACTACCTTAGATCTGCTCTCTTCATAGGGCATCTAAATGCACGGGACCTGATTCTTTCATATTTCATTACTAACAATCACCGCCACACTGGAGGTGGTGGAATTTATTCTTCCAAGTTTCCCATTTCTTCTCTTTCCTGTTTGTACCTAGACTGCAAGACTACTAAGTTGCCTGGTCATAAAACTATGTAGACAAGTGAAACAGATGACATAACACCTGCAGTTTTAATGAAACAAGATAAATCTTGAAAATGTGTGCAGAGTGATGTTACCACCAGGCATCTGAAGTTGCTGAGTGAGTTAAGTTTTACATGAATGTCAGCTTCCTTTTTCTTAATCGTTCAAAAGACAACAAATAAAAAGGCTTAGCCTGTCACTTTGGGGAGTAGAAGGGTTGAAGCCTATGGAAAATGATGAAGATTTAGGATTTTCTCATTATTTTCTTCTATTTCTTTCTCCCCTCTCCCCCCACCTCTGCCCATGTCAGTGGTTTGTTTTATAGCGAAACATGGTTAAATTTCTTTTACCAACAAGCTTAAGTAGCACATTTCCCTGGATGTAGTGTTATACAGGTTCAGAGAAAATCTGAGAAGAAAACATTCAAAAATCCAATAAAATGAAATAATAATATGAACTAATAATAACTCACCCCTCACTGTTTCCTTAATGCTCAATGTCTGCACTATCTATGAATATATAATGCCGAGAAAAACCATAAATAACCAAATTTTTTACTTAGAATGACCTTATAAATCTTGTATATTTATAAACTAGTCATATGAAGCCCAAGACAAAACATTTAGGTAATTACACAGTGACGTCCAGAACACAGGAATCCCCAAAATCATCCTCAGGCTCTTATAACTCAATGCTATTACTTCAGTCTAGGTGAATTTTATAGAGTTTTAGCCAAAATTTATCTGAAGAGAAACTATAACAGTGCTAAAAATCCTGAAAGGATATCCATTTTCTATGCATTAGTGAGGCAGGGCAGTTACTGTGCAGAAAAGTTTCTAACCTAAAAATAACTGATCTTCGGGGGCTTCCCTGGTGGCGCAGTGGTTGAGAATCTGCCTGCCAATGTAGGGGACACGGGTTCGAGCCCTGGTCTGGGAAGATCCCACATGCCGCGGAGCGGCTGGGCCCGTGAGCCACAACCACTGAGCCTGCGCGTCTGGAGCTTGTGCTCTGCAACAAGAAAGGCCGCGACAGTGAGAGGCCCGCGCACCGCGATGAAGAGAGGCCCCCACTTGCCACAGCTAGAGAAAGCCCTCGCACAGAAACGAAGACCCAACACAGCCAAAAATAAATAAAATAAAAATTTTAAAAATAAATAAAGAAAAGAAAAATGACTGATTTTCAATGAAAGAAAACCGGAAGGAGGGGTTACAGAGGACCTGTCCCCAAGAGCAATGGAAGAAAGTTAACTGAGCCATGAACCGTCAAAGACGTCAAAAGAATGATCACGTCCTGAAGGGCCATGGGGGGAGGGCGGGCACTCAAGTAAGAAGCTTTCCAAAGTCAGAGATCACCTGTAAAATTTAAGAAAACGCAGAGCCATTTTGGTCTTCCCCGTTTCCTTGAAAAAAGAAAACAGACATTTGGGACCTCACTATAACATCCATAAAAATTCTATTGTATCCCCTATTATGACGTGAACAGTTACTATTTACTGAGCATCTATCAGACTCTTTATATTTTAGGTTAAACTATACAACATTCCCAATACCTGACCATCTTAATCTATAAACACGGCGATTTCAGATGGATTCTCCCTTATTCATTATCTCTAATTTCTAATTCTAACTTTGCAAGATGGGAATTATTATTCCCATTTGCAGATGAAGAAATATAAGTAAGAAGCGTCACATGCCCCGAGGTCATGCAAGTACCAGGAAGCACCAAGTTCTCACCCCAAGTCTCACAGACCCCAAAGCCAAGGGTCAGGAGCCTTTCTTTCAAGAGTACAGCTCAGGGCTTCCCTGGTGGCGCAGTGATTGAGAGTCCGCCTGCCGATTCAGGGGACGCGGGTTCGTGCCCCGGTCCGGGAAGATCCCACATGCCGCGGAGCGGCTGGGCCCGTGAGCCATGGCCGCTGAGCCTGCGCGTCCGGAGCCTGTGCTCCGCAACGGGAGAGGCCACAGCAGTGAGAGGCCCGCGTATCGCAAAAAAAAAAAAACAAAACAAAACCAGTACAGCTCAGAGTCATCTGGGGTAGTTCAGGCAGCTAAAGGTGTATTTAGTGGATTACAGAGCTTTAATAATCGCAGGTAGTCTATGAAGTTTTTGAAATATATTTTACACCACTTGCCAGCTTATGTATCACCTTGACCAAATTACTTAATGGCACTTGTCTTAGTCTTCTGATATGTAAAAATGAGAGGACTGAACTAGAGGATTGATGAGCTCCTTTTTCATTTCTTTGAATTTGAATAATAATCACAAATATAATACATTTTTAGTTTTTTAAAAAATGATTTTTAAAAAAATTATCATCACTCTTTGGAAGCTAACCAACCAATACAGGCAAGTTTAAAGTAGACGGAGAAAGTCTTTCTAGACTTTCCTTTCTCCTCTAACTTTGGTGGTCTGTATCCATCTGTATTTACCAGATCTAAGGGTGGGACTCTAAGCCATTCCCTTAGCCTCTCTGAGACTCAGTTTCTTGGTGTGCAATATGGGATAGGGTGATGTCAGCTCAGCCTCCTTTCAGGAGAAGATGAATGTATTAGCGTCGATGAAAGGGTTTCCACAATGGGTTGTGTTGCAAGGTTTGAGTAAGGCTTTGCTGAGAGTCATGATCACATGCTTCCCTCCCTGGAATCTGCCAGGATACCCACCAGGGGGGAATGCCTGCCAACCCTCTTCCTCCCCAGCGTCTCCCCATTCATGACCAAGCAGCGCCCCTCAGTGAGTCAGGACAATAAAGGTTGGGCATCTCTGAGCTAATCAGATAACATCAGAAAAATGGAAATAACCACCAGATATGATTCAACCAGAATAAAAATACTTCTACGACCATCTCTGAATCATGTTCCCATCACTCCTGATAAATCAGACCCGGCGGAAACCAGTGAGTGTGAGGGGCCTCTGGGAGTCACTTAACTGCAGTTCTAGCTCTGCCTCACTTGTCTCCCCAAAGACACAGGTTCTGGAAAACCGATGGACTATCTGGAAGCTGTCATTTCCTCAGTGCCTCCCAGTCATCCTATGGTTTTTGAGTTAAGTCAGTAAGAAAACTCACACGTGTCATTTAATTTTGGAGCCGACAGAGACCCACCCACAGGATCATCTGGTAACTTACAACCCAAGAACATACTTGATGCAAACAGCTGAAGATTCTGTGCCAGGAATACTGAAGGGTTGAAATCGACCATGTTAATGAGCAAGAAAGATAAGCAGTGGAGAGCGCCATACAGAGTGAAGTAAGTCAGAAAGACAAATGCAAATATTGTATAATAACGCATATATGTGGAATCTAGAAAAATGGTACATACAGATGGTCTTACTTGCAAAGCAGAAATGAAGACCCAGATGTAGAGAACAAATATATGGATACCAAGGGGGAGAGGGGTAAGGTGGGAGGAATGGACAACTGATGGGAACACACTGGGAATATAGAACAGGGAGCTCTACCTAATGCACTGTGGTAACCTAAACGGGAAGGAAGTCCAAAAGGGAAGAGATATCTGTATGTGTGTGGCTGATTCATTTTGTTGTGCAGTGGAGGCTAACACAACATTGTAAAGCAACCATACTCCAATAAAAATTAATAAATGAATAAATTTAAAAAAAAAAGAAAGATAGGCAGTGGACTTAACATACTAAAAATGCACCTGTCTCACAATCAAGGGATATTTTTCTTCTGTTCCTGGGACAAACAAATGTTTTAAAGTCAACTAAGAGGCAAACACAAATAATAATTAATATCCGGAGTTTTCAAAACACTTTTACATGGCAACTTACTTGATCCTGAATGGTCGAGGAAGGGAAATTTACATTTATTAAAAATACATTATTGAGGGCTTCCCTGGTGATGCAGCGGTTAAGAATCCACCTGCAATGCAGGGGACATGGGTTCGAGCCCTGGTCCGGGAAGATCCCACATGCCGTGGAGCAACTAAGCCCATGCGCCACAACTACTAAGCCTGCGTTCTAGAGCCCGCAAGCCACAGCTACTGAACCTACGTGCCACAACTACTGAAGCCCACGCGCCTGTGCTCCGCAACAAGAGAAGCCACCACAATGAGAAGCCCGCACACTGCACCGAAGAGTAGCCCCCACTGGCTGCAACTAGAAAAAGCCCGTGTGCAGCAACGAAGACCCAATGCAGCCAAAAATAAATAAATTAATTAATTATTTATAAAAATATATACATTATTGAAAATACACCAGCCACTCTGGATTGGTTACTGCACGGCAACAACTAATCATAGGTATTATTAGCCCATTTTGCAGTTTACAAAACCAAGGCTTTGGGAGGTAGAATAACTTGATCAAGTCGTTCTGAACTCCCCAATTCTACAGGATTCTTTCCCTACAACCTAGACCTTTGATTTGATGAGTCTGTGGATTACTTGATGGCTTTCGAAAATATAACATTTTGCAAATTAGGTAGAGCTGACCCTGAAAACTGTCAACTTCCTTCCTACATTATGCTCTTGCTTCCATACTGTAAGATCCCTCGTTGGTGGGCAGTTCTACACTCTGCCAACCAAGGGCTAATTATTTCTGGTACCCAGAAGTGAGAAAACCAAGAGAGGAGTTACTCTCCATCACTGGAGAGCTCCCCAGACCCACCACTGGAGCAGATGGAGTGGGGGGTTCCCATATCGTTTCACTATTAGTGTCAAGTGAGACCAAACCCACAACACCCCTCAGTAACTTAACTGCACCACCACCTAAAACCCTTATTTTCACGCTACTCAGCTGCCCTCTTTAAAGGGGACTGGACAGATGTCTGATCAGGAAAACAGGAAAAGAACAAAAAGAGTCAAGTGGAGTCTGCTGGAGACTTTGTCCTATTTAACCAACCCGTCATGAAAGTTTATTTGAGTAAAATGTACAACCCCGAACGATTACACACATTCCATGAAATACCATCTGCCCCAAGTTCTGCTGATACTCAAAACTGTGGTATTATAGAAAAAAAAAAAAGTTTGGAACATAAACAAATATGAATCTAAACCCAATCTGGGAAACTCTCACTTGCTAAATCCTCCCTTGCTAAAAGCCGCAGAAGTATTTCAACCACCGCTACCTTATCATTCTCCAGAGATTTTGGCAAAAAGAAAAGTCTCCAAATTTAAAATAGAGAAAAGAATCTCCAAGTTTGGTTTTCACTTTTGATGACAAATAGACAAATATATTTAAAGGCACCACAACATTCCTTTACCCACCCCAGCAGACTGAGTAATCGTCACCATAAATACTTGATCAGAAAAGCTGATTGAAAGATACCACCAGAATAACAGGGAAGGTGTAAAAAGAACTCCAAGAGGAGTGGAAGAAGCCTGGGCACCTTGAGTTAATCTAAGCAAAGCTCCCTAGTCTACAAACTAAAGGACAAACCATTCAGCTTTAACCAGCATTTGGGGGAAAACCTTCGTTAATGCTAGTAAAAAATACAAAGCGGTATGGCAAAGAAAGTTGAGAACTTGATATTTTTTCTCTCTCACAATATTAGCTTACAGCTTAGCAACAGCTAGGGTGGAGGAGGAGGTTCCTGTGTGTGCACCCGCTCCTCTCAAATGCCTTTATTATTTTTATTTTTATTTTTTTAGAGAGAAATCTACTGTTGGGGCAAGGGAGACTCAGACTTTTTTTCTCCTGGGTAATAATGGATTCAATTGCCTTGAAGTCGGTGGACTCCTGGGTTGGAAATACCAAGCAGACAAACAGGAATAGAATAAAGTAATGCACCAGCCAGATGATGTGCCTTAGACCTACATTCTAGAATGCCTTAGGGCACCCCTGAAGAGAAAAATATTTCATTCAGCAAAACTATCAATTTAATTTTTTAAAGTTTTCTTAAGCATTACTAGAAAAAATGAGAGTATTTCCATCTTTGAGATTAAAATAATCTAAATATGAAATTTTTAACTGAGAGAACAGCCACTTAGGCAATGTTATCAGACCTACGTTACCAAGAGATGGAACCCGGCCTCCCCCTCTCCCTAAGGGGCCCAGAGTTAGGGAAAGCTAACTCCCTCGCCAGTTAGATAAAGGTTATCTACTAACGGTCATTCCCTTCCTCATTTTATATCCTCCCATGGATAAGAAAGCCAGGCCATATTCACTTTTATTATCAATTATCTGATAAAAACAGCTTATTCTTACTGAATAATCTGAGAATCTCCAAAATCGATTACCACGCAAACGACCATAATCTTAAAGGGAGATGAAGAGGAAAGAAAGAATAGGAACCACAAATATTTGCGAAATTGTGGCAAATGCAGATACTAATGTTTACAGTCAGATTAAGAGAACAAGAACAATATATTAAAAAGAACTGACTGGCATTTAGTAGCTAATAGGTTGCTTCCTCTATATGTTAGTCTTGAATGCTAACCACATGCCAGGCTCTCTGTTAAACTCTTTATCAATGTTTTCTCATTTAAACCTCCCAACAACTCTATGGGGAAAGTACTATTAACCCCATTCTACAGACTGAAAGAAACTGAAGCTTAGAAAAGATTCAATAATTCCCCCAAAGTGACATGGATACTAAAGACAAAGCCAGGATTGGGGCTTGGGCTACCTACCTCTGGAATCCACACTATAAAGCCATGCATTTTGCAAATCCACATCCTCTTGTGACATGTCCTGACAGATGTCTCATAATATACGATGATTTACTGTGATTTAGTTTTTCCTGTATTAGTACTTTGGCACTTGCTAGAGAAGTGAACTCCTTGAAAGTAGGGACTGGGGAATTCTTCTGTCTCCGGAGGACTTCACAGATGGCTCATGCCTCTCAACAACAAGGGTGGGACAAATGGTGGAAGCAGCCCAACTGTCCATCGATGGATGACGGATAAACAAAATATGGTATAGACATACTCTGGAATATAATTCACCAACATTAAAAAGGACGGAAATTCTAACAGCTGCTAAAACATGGGGGAACCTTGAGGACATTACGCCAGTCACAAAAGGAGAGATACTATGTAATTCCACTTAGATGAGTTACCTAGAGTAGCCAAACTAAGAGAGACCAGAAGTAGACGGTGGTTACCAGGGGCTAGAAGGGGAGAGGGGAAGGGGGAGTTGGTATTTAATGGGTAAAGGGTTTCAATTTTACAAGATGAAAAGTTCTGTGGACCGATGGATGGTGATGGTATCACAACAATGTGAATGTACTTAACATGACTGAAAATGGTCCAGATGGTCTATTTTATGTTATGTATATTTTACCACAATTAAAATGACAAACAAGCAAGCAAGGGGAAGAACTAGCAGTGCCATCACAGAAATGCCCCAGCATGCTTCTCGGGGCCGGCAGGCAGAAGGGACCCTGCTGTCATGGGTGTCGGGGAGCTGGCCCTCCGCCTGGAAGTCACCCTGCTGGGGTGACACCAAAGCCCACAGAGGGGAAGAGCCATCCAAGGCTGCCCCCACTGTGTTTCCACAGCCTCGCAACCCCCAGGTCACTCTCATGCCCTTTCTGACAGCCGGGGAAGCATGAGAAGACAGCAAACTCTAAGAAAGTGTGTCTTTGAGACCTCGACAGGCACCTCTTCCTGTTTCAGAGCTTGGGCCCCTGCAGGGCCCAGATATGCAGTGCCCTGGATGCTGGAAGACAAGTCCAGGCATCCATCATTTCCCTTATCATGGAGCTACAGTGGGGGAAAAAAAAAGCGAGGAGAGGTAGTTTCCACCTTGGAAATATGACAAACCAGAATTAATTTGCAAAGGAAACAATATTGAGAAATGTGACAACTCGGGATTCCTTTGATGACAGAGGTGTGGTAATTATGGAGCTGCCCTCATCCCAGGGCCAGAGAGCAGCCTAGACAGTAGGAAAACACAGCTCAACACATGTTCTCCTCTTCGAATCAGTCCCGTGGGCTCCAAAGAGGGTACCATGAACCACACAGGCCCATCTTGCTGAGTGTTCTTCAAGGGAATGGACCAGCTGAACCTCAAACACTTTCTGAGGCCACTTTACCATTGGGTGTTCGGGGCCCACTGTCTTCAAGACCAAGGCTGGGCTCAGAGGTCAGACAAAACCAGCGCTTCCCTTGAAGGAAGTGAACACACCCACCACTGGAGGATTCAAATCTACTGCTCTCCTTTAGCTTTCAAAAGATAGTTTTTCATGAACTTTTTTTTTTTTGATGGTGATGTTTATTTTCTATTTCTGTCATTTGGATTTATCTTTTGACTGTTTTTAGTAAAAGTCAAAATTGGTACCAAGGAAATAAAATTTCTGTGTGGATGACTATGCTTTATCGTGGTAAAATATACAAACATAAAATTCAGCATTTTGACCATCTTCAAGTGTACAGTTCAGGGGCATTAAGTATACTCACATTGTTCTGCTACCATCACCACCACCCATCCAGAGAACTCTTTTCATTTTGCAAAACTGAAACTGTACCCATTTAACACTAACTCCCCATTCCTCCCTCCCCCCAGCCCCTGGCAACCACCACTCTAGTCCATGAATATTTCTGAGATCTTAATGAATGTGTTCTCCTTTTACGTTCTCTCCTCCTTCCTCCCCCTTAGGCAGGCAGGCAGCCAGCAGGATGCTTGCTTTGGAGATCTGGTGTCAAGGAGTCAACGTTCTTCCTAGCTTTTGTAAAAATCTAAGCTATAGACAAGATTATGCAAGGCATTCTAGAAAGCACCCTTCCATCCTCTACCTCTGGGTGTTTTGCTCTGTTCCCTGGAAGCTCCCAGTAGAGGTGGCAAGACTTCAGAGAGGAAAGACTCCAGGCTCCAGGTTCCCAGATTTGCCAAGGATTCCCAGGCTCCATCCCATGCCTGTGTGGAACAGCCGAGAGCCTCAAACTTGCCCACGTGGACAGAAACAGTCAAAGCAGTATAGACAGTGACTGGAAATCATAACTAAAACCGGCGTCGGGAGGTGTCTAGATGGCCCTTTTCCTAAAACCTTAGACCTTGGATGCAATCATAAGGTGGGCGTCTTCCCAAGATAACTGAGGTTAAATTTTCTATTAGCCGGACAGACTGAAGCCTTGGAGACAAAATAGTTAATTTACATAAGTTATAAAATGCTACGTTTTTTGCAAGCCTTTGCTTGTGGACTGAGATCCATACCCTCAACTGCAGTAGGAGACGGCAAGTTTAGTTTGTCTTAAGTACAAAGAAGGCAGAATAAGTTTGGTAAAGATTAAGAGACTGTGTATAAAAGCCAGACTACAAGGATTCAAGTTCTGACTGTGCTACTAGATACACGCCCTTGTCTTAAACCACTGAGCTCAGTTTCTTCATCTGTAACAAAAATTTCTAATACTGGTATCTTCCCAACAGGAGGACGTTACGAGGGTTAAAGATGGCAATATAGGGCTTCCCTGGTGTCGCAGTGGTTGAGAGCCCGCCTGCCGATGCAGGGGACACGGGTTCATGCCCCGGTCCGGGAAGATCCCACATGCCGCGGAGCGGCTGGGCCCCGTGAGCCATGGCCGCTGAGGCTGCGCATCCGGAGCCTGTGCTCCGCAACGGGAGAGGCCACAACAGTGAGAGGCCCGCGTACCGCAAAAAAAAAAAAAAAAAGAAAGAAAGAAAGAGGGCGATTCATATGTGGCACTTGGAAGAGGGTCTGATTTTCAATGAATATTCATTATCAGAAGCATCTTAAATCCCCTTTAATCTCCCAGTATCTGCACTTATGGAAGATTCAACTCACTGAAGAAATATGAAAATCTGAGCTTTTTCAAAGTTACGCTCTTTTGAAAGAAGCTTCATCCCAATTTGTGTATGAAAATGGGCCCGTGTTAAAGGTTCAAGGTTTTATTCAATTGTACACATATTGAATTATGTTTTCCTCTGTTCATGTAAACTCTGCCCTTGGTTTGGACCCATTCTTCATAAAGCCCCAGTAATTGTTACTCTGTATGTGTCCAAGGATTTGCAGTAGTCAATTGTGTAATGATTCTTACTAGCATTCTTCCAGGACAATTTTGAAAGGCATAATTTGTGGCCAAAAGAATTTAGTGGATCTTTCAAAAGATGGCATACATTATCAAGCCCAAGAGGACCCTTGAGGCGTTCATGAGATGTGACAACACACTTAGAGGGTGTGGGCTGAAGACAGGAGGGGTACCTCGGGGGACAAAGTCCTCTAAGGTTTTCTTCCTCTCATTTATTTATTTATTTTGGCCGCAATGCACTGCATGTGGGATCTTAGTTCCCCCACCAGGGATTGAACCTGCGCCCCCTGCAGTGGAAGTGCAGAGTTTTAACCACTGGACCACCAGGAAAGTCCTCTTCCTCTCATTTATACACCTTTAGGACTCATATTAAAGACAAAATTGTTTCTAATACTGATTTCCCAATTATTTTCTCAAAACAATTACTAGGAATCAGTTACCAGATGTCATACCTCCCCCTGTTTGTGACATAACCAATAATCCTCCATAATCTCCTGTTCTCTGATTTTCACTGTTCCCCAGAACTCCGCATTTCCCAATTTAAAGCCCTCTGGAGCAGATCATCTGGTCTGCTGGAAAAACACAGGCTTCCCAGTGCTGGGAAGATTCATTCCACTCTGGCCAGAAGCCCAGCACTCCAGCTTCATCTGCCCCGGCCTCTGGCTCCAAATGCTGGAGCTGGACGTTCTGTGTAGCCTGCCGTCACTCCCCAAGGCGTCCCCTTTCATTTGCAAAGGATCATGAGAGTTATGAAAAAGAAGGTACACAGAAGTTGCGAAGAGATTTTCTTCTCCTTGGGATGCCTCGGTGATAAATCTAAAACTTGTTGAGAACAATCTACTTCAATGACAATGTTCATTTAAAAGTATAGGAAAATGATCGTTATAATATCGACAGTGAAAGAAAGCTGGAAAACACACTAGAACCAAGAAAGAATTCTGTTTTCCAACTCTAGAGCTCGAGAAAAAGCAAATTTTAATCAGAGTAGAACAAGAAAGTAGGTAGAGGTGTTTGTAGCCATTCTGACGGAGATAAATGCCAAGGGTTCTTTATCGGATAGAATTTCAGTTCAAAACTTTTCCCTCCCTTAATATACACTGGGCATCCTGGTTTCACTTCCCAGTCGTGATTCAGGTTGATTTTCAGCTCACAAACGGAAGACCGAGAGAAAAGGAGGGAGAGAGGCAGAGGGGATGGAGGGGAGAGAGTTCTAGATGTTCTGGGCCAGAATCTAGAGAGGAAGAGAAGGGGCAGGGAGAGAGGAGAGGAGAGGTGTTTGTCAGTGGAGGTGCTGGAATTAGAGGAGCTGAGTGAGAAAAGGGGGAGATGAGTAGATCCCAGGGGCAGGCAGGGAGGCAAGGTGGTAGGAAAGAGGCTTTGCTTCCCTTCACCAGTCTTGCGTTTATTCCCTTTCCTCCCCCAGCCTCCAGGTATCACGGCTGACCCAACACAGCTTGCTTGGAGGCTGAGAAATAGAACAGAGGCCTGAGTAAGTTTGGGGGGTAAAACAAACAAAAGGTACTGTTGCCAGGCAGGACTGGAGGGGGCGGAGTGACCCCCACGCTCAGAAACATTTCTGCAACATCCTGGGTACCAGAGCCAGACACTCTCATAACCCTAACAGAAATCTATCACGCTGCAATTTCAGCTCTTTTACTCTTTCCAAGTCCCAGTAAAGAGAATCACATTTGCATAGCAAAATGCAATCAGTATCATCTAAGTTACACTTGCTAGAGAGCTGCAGGCATCGGAAGCCCTGGAAACATATCTACAGGATGTGAATTCCAGATATGGACGACTAGATCTGGGTTTCTCAGCATCAGCACTGTGGACATTCGGGGCAAGATAGTTCGTTGTTGCGAGGGGAGGGGGGCATCCCGTGCATTTTAAGATGCTTAGCTGCATCCTGCTAGATTCTATTCATAGTTGCACCCATCCCCGCTCCCAGATAGACCAATCCCTCAAATCAGTCTGCTGATCGCAGTCCTGAGGTTTGGCTAGTTTTCTCGGTGGTATCTGCCAGACCTTCGCCCTCCAGGTCCGGGGTAGTGGAGCTTCTCACACCATACTGTGCGCACAAGTCCCTAGGGATTCTGTTACAAATGCAGATTCCAACTCCGCAGGTCTGGAATGGGGCTCAGGATTCTCTAGTTTCAACAAAGCCCCTGGGTAATGGTGATGCTAATGCCGCCGGTCCTCAGACCACACTCTGAGCACCAGGGCCCTTTAGCGCTGGCTTAGTAACAAGAGGGAGAACTGCGTAAGAAAACTGGCTGGCGTCTGCACACCTCGGCTGGTTACCTGATAACCTCCCAGGGCCTCAGCATCCTCATTTGAAAAATGGTGGTGATTGCTAGCATTAGGTAAGACACTGAAGATAAAGCAACCAGTTTGGTGTCTGGCGCTCAGAAAATGTTAATTCCCTCCCCTTTTCCTCTTAGCTCCTCCCAGCACCAAGCCGAGAAACCTCAAGGTCAAGCCATCCCTGGGGATTACAGGGAATTCCCTAGAAGAAAAAAACTCAATTCCATTCTAAGTGGTGGTTGGAGAAGGAGGGATTTCTTCCCTTTCCTTTCTTCTAGTTTATACTCTCTCTGTTGCTTACACCATAACATCTGTCGTCCTCTGGAGGCTGTGAATGGTTTTGGTAATGAAGCATACGATGAAAAGAATATTTTTCAACAATGTACACATTGTGATTTCATGCGAAAGCAATGCCTCCCACTCTCTGGGTCCACCTCCATGCTGCATTTAACACTGATTTAAACTTTCCTCAAAAGGAAAAATGATCTCAAACAGGAATAATCGCAAGTGCTGTGGGTTGGATCTCAATTTCCAAAACAGTTTCTTCATATTCCTCCCCAAATGAATGAATTCTACTCATCTGGAATTGTGTACGGGGAGAATCCTTGCTATCCTTTGCGAGGATAAAATGTTCTAATGCAAAAATACTAATTTGCCAGGCTAAATACAGCCTTGGGATCACACAGCACATGACACATAGACCTTGATTTTAACATACATACAGAGAAAGCTTTTGAATTCAGGGTTGTGTAGTACTTGATTTTTCTAGAATATTAAGTACGATGTATTCCTTTGGGAAAGTCACTCTCTCACCATCCCCACCCCACCCCCACGAAAAGTGCTCAACAATGGTGTCTTTCTCCATTTGTAGGCTGTATCAGAAAAAATGTATGGGAGGCATTGCTCCAAACAAAGTAAGTTTCTGCATGATTCCACTGTGCAAATGTCGTCATGAGAACAGAAGCCGAGACAGTCAGCTGTGCTGGGAGAGGGGCAGCAAGCCGGCAGTTAATCGCCTACTGGAAAGTGTGGTTTGGCCTTCCTCCACCTACACCCAGGTGCGGGGCTCAGGCGGCCCTGGCAGAGCTCTGCATTTGAGGCTGGTCAGGCTGGGTGGGAAGAAAGGCATCTGAGGGTCGGGGCTTGCCCCAGAGTCTGCAGGGCTGGTCTCTGCTGCAGGAAGCGCTAGCTCAGTCCAAGGCCCACAGGATCATCACAAACACCCCGGGAAAAGCCATGGCGATGGACAGGATGGCCACCTAAGGAAACGCTCTCTCTTCACAGAACTTGGAGCGGTGTGGGTACCAGTTCCACGCACACACTCTTCCTTCTAACCGACAAAACACAATAACCCTGGAAGGTCTGGCAAAGTTCTCCTCTAAACCTCACCAACCCAGGGCGCTCTAAGGCCTGTGGGGTAACGTCCAGTCCAGCACCCTTTGACAACCCAGGAAAAACTGCTCTAGCATCACTGTTTATCCTTGCTCTGCACAGTAATAATCCTTTTCAAGGCTTCCTCGCTGAAGCATACGCAAAGCAAGAAAAAACATCCTTATGCAGTTCGAAGAGAGGTTAATAGTTCTGGACCGCCATTGATATACACTGACTCGACTGCTCGCCAATCATACGTAGCAGATAAGGACGCTGGGTGCTCCACAGGGCAGAACGTGCAAGTAGAATTCACAGACCTGCTGACAGAGCACCAGGACTGCCACCATCACCTGGTCTTGGCATCACCAGCAAAACCAGTTTAAAAGGCAGTATCCAGGCTCCTCCCACATGGGTGATGCTGACAGTCTGTACCATATGGACACTCTATGGACACTGGGGTGATGCAGCACATGTCCAGATATGCTGCTCAAGTGAACAGGCAAATTCCCAGGAAACTGGGTCTTCATGCAGGGCTGAGGCCCTTAAACAGAGTACGTACACTGGAGAGTCACTGGCCCTGAGCTGGACGGTTTCCCCTGCGGAGACGTTCTGAGGGGGACTTCCCTCCAGCAGACAGGGATTAAAAATAAAACTTCACAGGGGCATCACAAACTGGGTTAGGTGCTACAGTGTTCTGCTTTTTCAGTCATGCTGTTTGTGAATCCCCAACTGCTTTTCCTAACCGACTCACTTCCTTAAACGCACAGCCTCATCCTAACACAGGCGTGGCACCATGAAATTGGTGGTGAGGTTTGGACCAAGGGTGGAGGTTACCTTTTATATGTGTCTGTTAAGAAGAATGATGTGTAGCACTTAAGAATTAACTCGAAATAATGTTTCTGGTGTGCCCACCTCATCTGGCTGCTACATCATCATCCAAGCAGCCAGCTCTACTGCAAATCTGTGAGAAGTTCAATGATGAGACACAAAGGACTGAATTCACTACGCTTCTCGGGCTCTTCTGAAAACCTTTTTTATTTTAAACCTCGTGGCAAATCTTTACTTCATACATTCATCTATGTTCCTGCCTTATGACAGAGTAAACTCATTAAAGCTGGCAAAGAAGCTTGCAGTAGTTCGTGAAGGGGAATCCCAGTGACCCCCATCCTACTGCCGGTCACTGAGCTTAAAGCCCAGGATTAGGGTCCTGAAAATTTGGGTCCATTTTCCCATTGAGAAGCAATTTCTGACCTACTCGAAGCATCAGGAGAGAGCAAGTAAAGAAGACTGGAAGAAGCCTCGATACAACAGTGCAAGTGTTCAGGGGTAAGGGGACGAGAAGGATGTCAGCCAGGTTCCCCAAGTCAAAAGGGGGCTGTGGGGTGGGCGTGGAGGTCAGGCCTGAGAACCTCTGTGCCCAGAGCTTCTGGGTCTGATCAGTGTAAAGCATGAACAACTGATGTGCTACACAATTGCTGGAATTTTTTTAAATTAACTTTAGGGCTTCCCTGGTGGCGCAGTGGTTGAGAGTCCGCCTGCCGATGCAGGGGACACGGGTTCGTGCCCCGGTCCGGGAAGATCCCACATGCCGCGGAGCGGCTGTGCCCGAGAGCCATGGCCGCTGAGCCTGCGCCTCTGGAGCCTGTGCTCCGCGACGGGAGAGGCCACGACAGTGAGAGGCCCGCGTACCGCAAAAAAAAAAATTAAATTAAATTAACTTTAAAAACTGTTTACTTACTTGCATCTGCCATAAAGATGAAAGAAGATGTTGGTTAATTAAAGAAAACAACCAATTTGGGGAAGAATACATGTTCAAGGTGCTTCCATACCTATTTCATTTAAATTCTGAAGTAGGTAAGTTTTGGTATCCCCATTTTTAATTTTTATTTATTATTTTTATAAAGTTTTTATTGGAGTATAGTTGATTTAAAGTGCTGCGTTAGTTTCCGCTGTACAGCAAAGTGAATCAGCTATACATATACATATATCCACTTCTTTAGATTCTTTTCCCATATAGCTCATTGCAGAGTATCGAGTCGAGTTCCCTGTGATATACAGTAGGTCCCTATTAGTTATCTATTTTATATTTAGTAGTATGTATAAAAAATATGGAACACTTCATGAATTTGCATGTCATCCTTGCACAGGGGCCACGCTAATCTTCTCCGTATCCCATTTTTTATAGATGAAGGAACTAAGACTCAGTTTATGTGACATGCTGTAGATCTTATAGAGAATTTGGCCAACGCACTAATGAGTTTGGGCCCTGCCGTGGCTCTGGATAACTGGGGCGTTAGATATAGTATCTGTGTATTTGGCTGTGCTCACCCCATCTGCTCCAATCAAGCATCCAACTGGCCACAAAGTCCCTGAAAAGGGGGCTTCAGAGGACAATGTCACCCCCACCAAGTTCTACAGCTCTCTCCCCTTCCTTGGCGTTCACACCATGACTCCCCCAACTCGGACATGTATCCTCCAAGACAAACAGACAAATAAACCCACTTGAGGGAAGCTCCATCATTTCATTCCCATCCCTATCCTCTTCCTGAATAAGGAAACCTTCAGCATTCTACCTCCAAAGGGTACCTTTTCCAGTTGCAGGGCCCATGCAGTCTTTCTGAGACTCCAACCAAGAAAGGAACAAATGCCACTTACGTGTTCCTTGATTCTACTCAAACGTGTCCCCCCCCAAGGCCTGATAGCACTGGTGCTCCTAGATTTGAGAGAGAAGTACCAAAGGGTGGGCTTCCCTGATGGCGCAGTGGTTGAGAGTCCGCCTGCCGATGCAGGGGAAACGGGTTCGTGTCCCGGTCTGAGAAGATCCCACATGCCACGGAGCGGCTGGGCCCGTGAGCCATGGCCCCTGAGCCTGCGCGTCCGGAGCCTGTGCTCCGCAGCGGGAGAGGCCACGGCAGTGAGAGGCCCGCGTACCGCAAAAAAAAAAAAAAAAAAAAAGTACCAAAGGGAAAAAGAGGTCAATGGGCCCAAGGATGCTCTCAGTCCCTCCGCCCATGCTGTCTGTCCTCTTCTGCACCTCCTCAATCTCTGAATTCACTTCAAAAGGAATAAAGAACCTCTGGCTGAACCCTGGAGAAAGCGCATCCTGTTTTACTGTAGGAAGAAGGCAAGGTCTTGATTAACTCGTTTTTCTGGCGCTCATCTTTCAGAGACTGGGGCAAAGAACAGAAATAACATTTATATTGGGATTTTAGTTTTCTCAAAAGCCAGCCTCCATAGTCTGTACTGGACAAGGTTTGGCGATTACACTTCTACACTTCTAAAAATTATAATTTGTATCTACGCTAACATCACGCTGAGACTACAAAATCCTGAACGGTCAAGGGAAGGACAACAGTACGTTCACCACGGTCAACTCACTAAGGCAAGAAGTAGTCGAGGCGGGGTAGTCATTTATTACATCTTAGAAAATCTTCATCAACAACAGTTGAAATAAATGTTTAAGACAAGTTTAAATTTCAGTTACTGAAATTATTAGAGCACTCTAGTTCTTAAGTATTCTAATTGATCAAGTCCTACTTAAATCACACAAACATACTCTATAGTTTTCCTTTTTGAGCAAAATACCGGTTTGTCCCACTATCTGAAAGTAGACCACTCCCATGAAACCTTTGGTAAGCTGAACTGGCATGAAGCAAAGAGCATTCCCACTTCATGTTACAGCAGACACTTCCATTTTACCAAAGACTACACTAGTTCGGTAACAGCTTCTTCATAGAAGGGAAAATCTTCTTTGGATTTCTTTTGGTTAGCGAAATGTAGATCCTGAGTAAAAGCTAAGTGGCACTAATGTGAACTTTCAGAAAGTGGGGGAAACCTGTAGTGGATTTTCCTGTTACAACAGAGATAATTTCAACTTTTCTATAATAATATCTTCCTGGAAAATGTGTTTGAAGGGCATATGTCCAAAACTTAACAGCAGTCATATATCCTTAGAAGGTGATTATCTAACAAAGATATTTCTCTCTCTCTCTCTCTCTCTCTCTGTCTCTCTCTGTCTCTCTCTCTCTCTGTCTCTCTCTCTGTCTCTCCCTCTCTCTCTCTCTCTCTCTCTCTCCTCCCTCCCTCCCTTCCTATCTATCTCCCCTGATGGCTGATGGACGCACTGCCTCCCTCAGGCCCAAGCCACCCAAAGTGTTCCTGGATGAGGCTGGTGCTAGTGCAAGGCTCTGAAGCTTAAGTTTTTTTAGCATCACAGCAAATCTGCCTCCGGGTGTCAAGTTTGCACAGTACCAAAAAATGATGCAATCTTCTAGCAAGACTTACTAACACTGTTGAACCTGATAAGTATATTAATCAATTTGAAATTTCCAATAGCTTACACAGGATGCCTGACCAATCATCTAAGCAAATGGTGACTCCCATGTCTCTCAGGATCAAAGGACAGCCATTCCAGAGGCTAATTCATGACAGGTCATACCAGTGCCGAGAAATGTATAAAACTTAAAAATGAAACTGGTTTTCAGAGTCAATTTTCAACATGCTCCTGTTTTAATCATTAAAATCCCTCAACACAACCCCTGTCCAAATTCAATTGCATTTTTATTTGAAACATTTCTCATTTTCCTAATATGTAGAGACTTGTGATGACAACCTTGATAGAAATCTAGGACACGGGTGTTTTAAGAATCCACCAAATCTATAAAGACAGCAGAATCTAGCCCATAATTATCATAATTAATTAGAAAGTCCAGGGTGTTAACATTTTAGAAGCAACAGTTAATATGTAATTTCTATATTGAAATGCTGAAAGGTTTAGAAATAAAACAACCAGCAGATCATTTTCCCCTCACTTGATAACTAAATTAAGACAACCTCTTCCACTTTATCAGCCAGAGACCCTGAGGCTAGTGAGGCATAAGGAGCCACTTATGAAAGTGAAATAAATTCTGACAACACTGCCCTGAACTCCGCAGGCAGGAAACTGTTTCAACTGTCATGCCAGAACTATGAAATAATGGGTATTTCAAAATGTTTGTCCCATCTCAAAGCCCAGTCTCACACTAGCATCTTGGCATCCCAGAAAGAAGTTAAAAATGAACTCCACTGCCAGAGAAGCATCTCAACACTTAATTGCCCAGTCTATTAGGTAAGGTATCTGGAGACCCAAGGTATATTACTTTCATTTCTTCTGGCTCATGACTAATTTTATTGGTGCAGCTCAAAATAACTGCAGGGCCTACAAGACCCATGGTGTGACCACTCAAAGGAGAAGATGCCCTTTAAGCAAAGAGCCTATATCAAAACTGGAGAGGAGAGCGCAGGCATCGGACAGCCATTTAGAGGTGCTTTAGGGCAAGTTTCAATTCTTAAAAGGCTTTATGTTTAAAGAAGCAGTGAACTCCTTACTAAATATGCCTCATTTCTAGACCTGTTACTCTGAGATTTTATTGATCAAAGTTGAGGAGGCTGCCAGCAGAAAGAGAGTGTTTAATTAAATTTCGAACATTTCCAGGAAGAAAAGTGTGATGCTTAATTTAACTCTCTTCAATTAGAACAAAGCCAAGGAAAGAAATCCCCTGGGGTTACACTGGTGAGTGGTGGGTTTGTCCTAATTCAGCCTCCAGGTGCCTGTGACGGGTGATAAGACGGAAGACCGCTTCCTCTGAGAAGTTGTTTGCAGACTGAGGGATATACGAGAGAGAGAGAGAGAGAGAGAGAGAGAGAGAGAGAGAGAGAGAGAGAGGAGAGAGAGGGAGAGAGAGGGAGAGAGAGAGAGAGAGAGAGAGAGAGAGAGAGAGAGAGAGAGAGAGAGAGAGAGAGAGAGAGAGAGAGAGACAGAGAGAGACAGAGAGAGACAGAGAGAGAGAGAGAGTGTGTGTGTGTGTGTGTGTGGTGTGTGGTGTGTGTGTAGACTGAGGGATATACTATATAGAGGGTGTGTGTGTGTGTGTGTTCTTTTCAAAGGTAAATACGTGGGGGGGGGGTGTTAGGTGCTGCGCAGACATCTGCCAAACCACTACTGCCCCACGCGGGAAACCGGGTCTGGAGAAATAATCCACCATCTCTCTACACGAGTCACTTCCCTCCCAGACGGCCCCTTCTGCGGATCAGGGAGAGATCCCCAATGCTGGCCGTCTCGCACCCGTCCAGGGAAACTCAGAAACCAGCTCCCGCGGGCCCACCCTCCGCCTCGTTCCCCACGACCTGCAGCCGCCGCTTCGCCTTCCGCCCTCACCGCCCACTAACTCCACCGCTCCCCAGCCCGCCTCGCCTCCCTCCGCGGGCTCCCGGACAGCCCGCTCTCCCGGACGTCCATTCAGTCCCCTGTTCTCCGCTACGATTCTTTAGAATTTCTCAGGGCCGCCAGTATCTCCTAGCTCCTATCCTGGGAGGCGCGTCGCCTCCACCGCGATTTCAGAACACTTGCCCCAGCGCTCACCACCACGATCCGCGCCCTCGACTCCCCACAGTGTCCCCACAAAGGGGGCCAAAGAGACCTACCCTCCGGCTTTATCCAGGATAAAACACCAGAGCCTAATAGCTGGGGTCCCAGCCTCGGGCCGAACTTCCAGGCTCAGCTCGGACCCGGTTCCCCCTCCCTCCGCGCGCAGAAGGGCTGCTCCCTCCTCCTGCAGCAGCTCCCCGGACCCCATTCCAAAAGGTTCCAGCTGGCTGAGAACCCGGCCCTCCTCGGCCTCAGTCTCCCTGCAAAGCTCCTGATTTCTGAAAACGCCCCCAGCGCTACCATCAAAGGAGTCAGGACGCGCGCCTTCTTCTCCAGCTGGAACCGCTGGCTCCATCTACCGCGGCTCCCAGGCCTGGAGAGGCGGTTACCGACCTTTGATTTTTCTCTGCTTTTCCTGTACAGCCCGACTCTCTGTGTGTTTGGCGGAGGGGGTGGGAGGGAGGTGGTATTCCTAAGTTTAGTTTTTAAAGCATATATAAGTGAGTAAGTATTGAATAAAGCAGCCAAAAGCTGGCCCTCCCCCAAACCTAGGAATTCAAAGCCACAGGGTCACAGCCCTTTCCAGCCAGGCCCCCGCCCCGCACACGCTCCACTAGGCAAGGACCATAAAAGCCCTTTAAAGTCCGCGGTGCATCAGAGGGCCTCCCAAGAGACCAATCCCTCTCAAGCCACCCTCTCCCCGCGCGCCCGAGGCCCCAACACCAGGAGGGGGCCCCAGGGACTTGGTTTCCTGGGTCGCCGCGCCTGAGCTTGGACACCCACCTCTGGGCGCCGGACGGAGGCGCTGTCCTCGGCCTCCGATCTAGCGCGGCGCGGCCGCTACCTCCTCCTCGGGGCGTCGGGGAGACTCCGCGGAAAGCCGTTCGGCAGGCCCCGGCTGGGGCGAGCGCATCTGCCGAGAGCCGCGGCCGCTCTGCGCGCTGGAGGGCCGGGAGCGCCGCCCGCCTGCTCCCGGAGCCCGCCCCTTCCCCGCCCCCTTCCCAGCGCCTGGGGCAGAGGTCTGGCCCTCCGCTTCCATATCCCCTCCCCAACCACTCGCACCTTCTGTCTGTGGCTTTGGCGAAATCTTGGCACACACTGAGAAACCAAGAAATGAGTGAACGGATAGACTGGAGGGATGGAGGGATGGGGCAAGTGAAGACGAGTATTTCCTAACTGGGGAGAGGGCACTGTGTCTGGGTACGTGGACCTGTGTTAGCGCACGTGTGGCCGTGTCGGCGTGCGTGCATCTGGACGTGTGCGTTGGTGTATACATACGTGCATATGAGTGTATATGGAAGTGTGTGGCTGCGTGTGCGCCCTCACAAGGCCGGCACCGCTGAGTTCCTATCCGAGGGGTCGAGCTCCCCATCCCTTACCAGCACCAAGGCTGTGTCCGGGTAAGCAGGACGGCTGGGAGCCGGTGGGAGACGCGTCTTTGTGTGTTTTGGGCCTCTCCGTGACGTGGTCCTGAGGCTGAGGGACAGGGATGCTTCTGGTTCCCTGGCTCTCCAGAGCCTTCATGCTGCCCTCCCTGTTGTGGCAGCTGGTGGCTTGGTGTCAGAGCTCGTGTGTTAACAAAGCCAGCGGTGGGGAAGGAGGCAGCTGATACACCGCGTGGGGCTGGATCCGGCGGGTGGCCAGCCATCCCCCACTCCCAAGCTGTCTGAAATTTCAGCTGGTAATCCCCTCCCCCACCATGAATATTTAAATAATGTTAATGACCCTCTGAAGATGGACCTTCTAGAAATCCTGGGAGGACACACACAGAAACACCTCACACAGAAGAGTATTTTTAAAACCAAGGTGTTCTATGCGGAGGAAATATAACCATGATATGTAGTCAGATTTCTTGAATTCAACTTTCCACTAGGCATGATCAAGGTTTTCATTTCCCAGTGATTCTCCCTCTCCACCTCTGCAAGGCAGAGCCCCTTACTCCCCTAGTTTCCATCCTCTGTTGGCCGCTTTTTTTCTGAACCGCTGGCCAAAATCCCGGGGTCCTCTTCTGAGAATCAATTCTGCCTGCCACACACAGCAGGGAAAGACAACTGCCAGGGACCTTGATTTCCCATACAAGAAACGGTAACATAGGGACCTGTCCAGAAAGCCTGTCCAGCTAAAGACATTAAAAATAGCATCAAGCCCGGAAAAGGCTTCTTTACTGTCTGAAGGCTTATTCACACCTTCACCAAAGGGGAGGTGGGGATGCAGTGAAGGCTACAATGGAGACCTCAGCGGTTCTCCTCAGGGTTCCTGAAAATCTATAGGCTTCTTTTTCTTGGCATTTAGGAATTGTTTCACCAGCCTTTTTGCATGTTTGTCTCTTACACTATTGAATTTCAACAGAATTTACTGACCAGTGGTTGGAGATTACAGAGTTTTAGCCTCAGTCAATCCCTTTCTTTCCTTTTCTTTTCTTTCTTCCTTTCCTCCTTCCTTCCTTCCTTTCTCTCTTTCAGCTCTTCATGGCACTAACCTGAGTTAAATATTTGGGTGCCCTACATTGTGATCTATTTTTAACATTTTAATAGTATGTGAAAACTCACATTGAAATGAGCATGTTTGGGGACACTTATTTATTTATATGGACCATAGACTCTTCAAGGAAAAATTCTAAACTTACAGCAGAGGTGAGATTTTTATAAACAGTATTAGGGCAAGTGCATCATCACTTTCTTCCTATATTCCTAAATTAGAATGTATCATTTACCAGTCAAATTTGTTTCCGTATTAGAAATATTACAGCAATTCTGAATTCTTTCCGAAAGCAATGTCAGTGTTAATATTACTGTAATATTATTTTTAAATATGAATTAATTAATGCTAATTTTCTGTTAATTTTAAAGTTCTGGCATATTCTACAGAAAACTACTGGGAATATTAATTTAGGAAAAGTACACGTTCAATAGATATTAATTTACAAGAACATTTCCTTTTCTTTCATCTTATAAGATATTAAAGAGGAAGCCATGATTAAGCTACACTTTTTTAAAATGAAAGCCTTGGTACACACCAGGGATCAGAAATATCTGTTTAATTTGTTCAATGAAATCAATGCAAGGGTATGAACATCTGCATGTGAGAGTAAAAACTGTTTTCAATTAACATTTATTTCCCCCTAGGTCAGCGGTTCTCAACCAAGGGTGATTTGATGCTTCCCCCCCACTGCCCCCCCCACCCACCCAGACATTTTGGAAATGTCTGAAGACATTTTTGATTGTCATATTGTCATAGTGGGGGTGGGGTGTTACTGACATCTAACGGTTAGAGGCCAGGGATGTTGCTAAATATACTGAAGGGTATGGTACAGTCCCACAACAACAAAGGATCGTTGTATCCCAAATGTCAAGGGTGCCGATATTGAGATATCTTGCCCTGGACCCAAAGCCAGGACTAAGGACCACAGATATCAGGACCATGTCTGCATTTATTAAAAATGCAAATTCCTGGGCTCCACCTTTACCTACTAAGTCAGAATCTCTGGGGGCAGGACCAGGGAAACTGTTTTAACAGCTCCTAGGTGATTCTTAAGAACATGAAAGTATAAGAAACACTGGAGGGCTTCCCTGGTGGCACAGTGGTTAAGAATCCGCCTGCCAACGCAGGGGACACGGGTTCGAGCCCTGGACCGGGAAGATCCCACATGCCGCGGAGCAACTAAGCCCGTGTGCCGCAACTACTGAGCCTGCACTCCAGAACCTGCGAGCCACAACTCCTGAAGCCTGGGCGCCTAGAGCCCGTGCTCTGCAACAAGAGAAGCCACCACAGTGAGAAGCCCGCGAACCACAACAAAGAGTAGCCCCCTGCTCACCGCAACTAGAGAAAGCCCGCGCACAGCAACAAAGACCCAATAAATAATAAAAAAAAAATTTAAATTTAAAAAAAAAAAGAAACACTGGAGATGGGAAAGGCTGGCTTCTTACCCAGTGCATGCTTATGGGCTCATCACACTGTATGTGTCTTAACATGATAATGGTTATTAGAGCTGAGAATATTTTATGAAATATATAGGCTCCTTGATCCATGTAAGAAGCAAATAAAGGGCTACTGATTCTGTGAAGACAAACAAACAGAGCTAGGATATGAAAATGTTAAACACTCCCTACACCATTTAGGACACAACGCCTTCTATGGAAATGTTGCTCAGCAAGAGGGGAGGTCATGATTTTTTTTTCCCCTATGGCCTAAGTGTACATTTTTGCTTATGTTGCCTGCAGATTTTAAATGGTGCCCCTGAGCAAGAGTGGCCTCCAGGGGACACAAGAAATAGAATGTACTTACTAGAGCAACACCAAAAGTAAAGGTTGGGTTTCTGGGAAAGAAGTCAGCCTAGGCACAGATTGACAGAGCCTCTTCTTCCTCCCCAAGCTTAGAGAAGAATAGAAGCTGAAAGAAAGACCCATGAGTTGCTCAGAGAGCTGATCTGAAAACCCAAAGAAGGGGCCAAGACTGGTCAATCATAAAGAATTTGCCATTTCCTCCTTCTGGCAAGGAGAAAGACCAAAAAGCATCAGCTGGGTATACTCCTTAAGTACTAAATGTGTCCTACAGAAAATAAAGGCTTGCTAGAAAAAAAAGAGTAAGAATAAGATGGAAAAACAAAGAAAACCAGCACCAAGAAGGCTGGCCCCCATCAAACCAATAGCCTTAAATCTGTTGGGCTTTCCCAGCAAGTACCAGGTAAAGTCATTGGAAAGTTAGGAACAATCCCAATCCCAAGGGCATCCCCATGGGACCAGATGCACCACTGCAAATCTAAGAGAAGAAACAAACAGGGGGAAATATTTGCAACATATATAACAACGGGTTACTATCTCTAATATGGAAAGAGTTCTTACAAATCAATATGAAAATTGAAGAAAATTACCAACTATCTGATTGAAAAAAACAAACCAGTCATTTATAGATAAGTAACTATAACTGGCCATTGAATTTAGGAAAAGATGCCGAAACTCTCATTAAAAAAAAAAAAAATGCAGGGCTTCCCTGGTGGCACAGTGGTTGAGAGTCCACCTGCCGATGCAGGGGACACGGGTTCGTGCTCCGCTCCGGGAAGATCCCACATGCCGCGGAGCGGCTGGGCCCGTGAGCCATGGCCGCTGAGCCTGCGCGTCCGGAGCCTGTGCTCCGCAGCGGAAGAGGCCATAGCAGTGAGAGGCCCGCGTACCGCAAAAAAAAAAAAAAAAAAAAAAAAAAAAAAATGCAATGAAAATACTGGAATAATATATTTTGCCTATATCAGTAAATACATAAAATACAAATATTATCTATCATTGGTGAGAGGATGAAAATTAAGTATTGAACACTGTTGAAGGGAATATAAACTGATGTTAATAAATTGGTAAATTCGTTATACAATTTGGTGATATCTCTTAAAATTAAAAAAAATGCTTATACACTTGAATTTGCAATTCACTTTTGGAATTCAGAAGGTTATAAGATCTGCGAGTTAGAAGAAGACTGAAGTGGTAGGGAGGAGTCAGTGAATAAGAAATTCCTGATCACAGAATGGCCAAAATAAAGAGACTGTTTAATATAAACTTTTAAAATTGCTTGCTGTGCAATGTTGTGATGTAAGTACTTCAGGTAACCCCTAGACCTCTGATAACAGTATTTGTTCGGAGAACCAAAGGCAAGGGGCTAATATATGGCTTGGTGCAGACTGGATATCACACAAGAAGGATGTGAGATTAAGAATTCAGACAAGATGGGAAATCAGAACAAGAAGTGACCAGGAGAACTAATTCCATCCCACCGGAGTTAACCACTTGAGTTAAAAATCCATAAACATGGGCTTCCCTGGTGGCGCAGTGGTTGAGAGTCCATCTGCCGATGCAGGGGACACGGGTTCGTGCCCTGGTCCGGGAAGATCCCACATGCCGCTCCTGGCCGCTGAGCCTGCGCGTCCGGAGCCTGTGCTCCGCAACGGGAGAGGCCACCACAGTGAGAGGCCTGTGTACCGCAAAAAAAACACAAAAAAAAACAACATAAAAAAATCCATAAAAATAGTGGGGTGGGCACTGGACCACCTCTAACGCTTTGTGGGTAAGGGTCCAAGTAATTTTAATTTAAATATAAAAGGAATAATTTTCTTCTGAAGGCTGTGGGACTTGGGACAGCCAGCCCACAAACTCCTAGGATGCACACAGACCTTTGGCTTATTTTCTGATTCTGGTCGTGGTTTTACCCTATTCATCTGCATGTCTTGTTTGTTTATGGATTTCCCACTTAAGACATTTCTCCACTGATCTCTGATTTTTATAAAACGGCAAAAACGTCATCTCTAGATAATTGTAAGGCATGATGCTTACATCCTTGGCTTTTCCATAGGAGAGATATTTCATCCATAGACTGTTTTAACCATCAACTTTCTGAATGAATGCACAACATATAAGACAGGATATGGACTGTTTGTTCTGACTTATAGTTGTTTTATCAAATTAAAAACACTCTTCTCAAAACCATCTCTTCTCTAGTATCAAGTCTGGTTTCTGAGTGATGGTCAGCTCTTAAAATTTTGAATATCAGTGTTTCCCAAGCTAGCCCACGTTGAGAGTAGCTGGAAAACTGGGGGAAAAAAAAAAAAAAAAGCCTGGGTTAATTTCCCTAGAAGATCTGGGGCTCAGGAATCTATATTTGTTTAAGCCTCTCCCATGATTCTATGACATAGCCTGGTCTGGGACCCACTTGGGATGGACACAATTATCTTTAGGCAGGGGAAGAAGAGAGCAAGTGAACACAGAGACAGGGATGGCTGTCACATGAGAACACTTGGCTCTGGGACCATGTTTACTCCCGTTCTTGGCCTAGTTTGTGGCTGCCTGCCTTTCCTTTATTTCCTCTCCAGGATCTCCAGCTTCCTGTGCCCGAGTAAGTTCCTTTCCAGCCTGTTCCACATATATTTCCTTTCCCTGCATCCTCACACTTGGCCTCTCCTTTGCCAAATCCTCTAACACAAGGAAATGGTGACCTGATGACATTCACCCCAATGCTTGAGACTCTTTTTTCAAAAGACTTTTAAAAACACTCCAAAGAAACATCCCCAAACCCAAGCAACTTTTGCCCATCTAACTGCTTTCATTTTGTCCCACATTATAGCTGGACTGTGCCTTCTCTACATTGACAAAGGGACATTGTGCATCCAGATTGCCCCTTGTAATATACATTTAAAGGGTACCATTATAAAGTGCAAGTCATACAGTGTTCCAGACTAAAATCATCAATGAAATGCAGCAACATGGAAGCTGCTTGTTGGAAAGGATGCAGGAAAAAAGCTACATGTGCAGGGGAAAGGCAGGGTGGGGAAGGGAGAGAGAGCACAGACGACAGAGTCCCCCTGTGAGGGAAGCAAGAAGGCACAGGAAGGCCACGTGGGACCACTGTGGGCTCCACCTTCCTCTTTACAGAGGCCTCAAAGCTTAAGTGTTAATGAGAAGAATGTACTCGTGTAATACTTTGGTAATTAACAACAAAGCCCGGAGGCTCAAGTTCTTTGTTTCCTGGCTGGGAATTTTATCTCATTTAACAACTGAAGCATTTAAAAAATCTAGTAAACACTCTGGAGTTCATGCCCTAATGGAGACACAGCATGGAACAAGGTGCTTTTAAGGCACGGCATCACAAACACAAAGTCTGCTAAATATACTTGGAATGTATGGGAAGGGACCCAGCCTGTTCACAGACACAACCATGGGAGCAGCGCCCCCAGGGCGGAAGGCAGTTTCTGTTGAGTAAATCCAGTGAATTTGCTTCTGGTTAGCGATCCGTGTTTTATTCTATTTATTTATTTATTTTTGGCTGCACCACGAGGCTTTTGGGATCTTAGTTCCCCAGACCAGGGATGGAACCCGGGGCCTCAGCAGTGAAAGCGCTGAGTTCTAACCACTGGACAGCCAGGGAATTCCCACCGATCTGTGTTCTAAATACAAAACTACCTTTCTTTCTGGTGGTACTTAATTCCTTTTCAGTTTAGGTAACATGAGAATGATTTTTTAGTTTTTAAAAAATGGGACCGTAACATTTTCCCAGTCATGCTCAAGTGTTTTCCTCAGAACTCTTAATTACAGGATGTTAATTTATGGAAAGAACCATAAGGATATTCAGTACTATTCGGGGAAACTTGACATTTTAAACTTTAATAATTCTGATCATCGGAGAGGGGTGGCCTTTGCAGTAAGCAGTCTCTGACTTACTGGTCAAGTATTTTAATATTGAGAACAACCCAACAAGACAGTAGGCTTTTTCCTCCTACGATACTGAATATATTAAATTACTTATCCAGGCGTGAAGGTGAGTTCACTGAATATGATGGGGGAATACTCAGAAGGCAGTCTGAGTTTATCTACACAGAGTAAGTTAATTACTTACCT